>NW_027529607.1:1552177-1649029 GCF_008692635.1 Crocuta crocuta
GTTCGCACTCACGTTAGAAGGCTCTCTCAGTGGATTCTGCGTCCTTTTTCTCCCAATCTCTCAGGTTTTGTAAGGTTTCCAATGGCTTCAGATCTTTTCTGTGTGATGTATGGTCGCGAGTGCAAGTACGGAGCTCCTTACTTCTCCGCCATCTTGCCCTCTCTCCCATGTGTCTCTTTTAATGATAGCTTAATCTACTTCAATAGCCATTGTGCTGCATTCCACAGTTTAGAACTAGCATTTGCTTTTCCTTCTGGGCTTTGTTGATTCATTCAACACATCTTTAGTGGGTTACTGCTATTTGCTGAGCATACATATGAATGATGCCACTCATTGTCTACCACAGAATTCCCGTTGCTTCATTTATTGAGTGAATCCATATTGAGATGTATTTTTCTTTTTCACATATAAAACACTGAGGCAGTGTCCTCCAAAAAAGGTAGTTTGCATAGAATTATCTGAGTTATTCTCTTTAATTAGATATTTTTTCTTTTGATTTTAACATTATGAGTGGTTTGAATAATCTACAATCTATCTTACTGTATGATTAAAAGTGATGATTTGGAAACCTTGGAAATAAGAAGCAAATATTTCTGTATGTCAGAACACACACAAAAAAATCTAGAAATTGCCCAGCCAAGTCATGAATGCAATGCCTAATCAGGTTCTACCTCTATTACATCAACAAATTTTTGAGATTGTGCAGTTTAATCTCAATTACATAACTGTTGGTATTCTATTTTATTATTGTTGTTATTTATTGAGAGGATAGCAGAAAAATAGAAATCACTACTACTGGATATGAACATTCTTTTCTCAATTAAAAAAATCAAGATAAATTAATAAAGAAGCAAAGAAGTAAATAAGGATAACATTTTGAGGAATAAAAAGCCTTTAAAACAGCATATGCTCCAGAATTGAGAAAAGGTAAAAGTTCTAAACATGTTACTAATTTTAGGTACAGTCATTTACATTTCTACCTGAAAGCTTTAAAAAATATATCATTTTGCTTGAATTTTCTAATTCACGCCAGGAATTAAGTAAGCTAGAGTTATTCATCTTTTCAATGACATTGATAAAAAAATCTTTATCACTGAAATATTCATCATTATAAAACATAGGATACTTTAGTGTGATAAAGAGTGACGGAGCATATGAATAGATGACTGATTGTAATAGGAATGACTAATGTAGCATCTAGTTAAAGTATCTGAGAACATATTTTACTAACACTAGAAGACAACCTTTAAAAATACATGTGATTTACTTCATTGGCATAAATCTTGCTACAGGTATGGAGCATATCTCTGTTGTGAAATATAATTTACAGTTAAATTGTGTGATCCTGTGAAAGTGAGGTAAAACATTGTTAGTAATCTGGGATTGGTTGTTAGATATGACAAATGGTACATATGTCATAGATTGAAAAAGATCTTGATTAATTGAAGAGTAAACTTTACTTGTAAATAGGGTAATTTTATATGTCTTTTCTTGGTTATAATAAAGATGTCCTAAGCTAATGAAATGCCTCACTCTAGTTCTAAAATTGAGCACTGGAAAACAAAAATCAGGTAAGTACTGTCATTATGATGAATTTAGAAATTGTGATTCCATTATCAGAGAATTTAAAAGATAGAAGAAATGAGTTTTGATATCAATACCTAATGAAAGAATATATTTATGCATTTTAATAACCAAAAGTAGAAAAATATAATATTTTAGCCATTTAAAAGGCTGCTAATATCCTAAGTATAATACAGGGAGAAGGACTATATAATCATCTTTAGTTTTCTGAGTCATTGTAAAATGACTATTAAATGCCTTCTCTGTGCCCATCACTACCACAGACAACAAACCAATCATTATTCCTAATAAATCTGTGCTGGTCTTGAGAGCCAGGCAAACAAAAATGGTAAACCTTGGTGAGTTTAAAGAGTGTAATCGCTTTTTCTAAATAGATAATCAACTTCCAATTACAAGGAAATTTAGAATTAAATTTAGAAACATTTAAGTAAACAAGAGTGTCTGGGTGCCATAGTCAGTTAAGCACCCGACTCTTGATTTCAGCTCAGGTCATGATCTCAAGTCGTGATCTCATGATCATGAGATCAAGCCCCATGTCAGGCTCTGAGCTCACAGCATGGAGCCTGCTTGGGATTCTTTCTCCCTCTCTGCCCCTCCTGGACAGACACAAGTGGTGTCTCTCTCTCTTTCTCTCAAAATAAATAAACAGTAGGGAAAAAAAAGTTTATGGGGTGCCTGGGTGGCTAAGTTGGTTGGGCATCTGACTTCGGCACAGGTCATGGTCTCATGGTCTGTGGTTTTGAGCCCCGCATCTATCTGGCTCTGTGCTGATAACTCAGAGCCTGGAGCCTGCTTGGGATTCTGTGTCTCCATCTCTCTCTCTCTCTGCTTCTCCCCTGCTTGTGCTGTCTCTTTCTCTCTCTCAAAAACAAATAAACATTAAAAATTAAAAATGGGAAAGGAAAGTTTAAGTAAATAATACTCATAGTATTGATATTTCTGAAATAATTGATATTTAAAATATCTGTAATGTTTAGCAAAGTCAGCTTATTAAAGAAAAAAATCACAATTCAAAATAATTTAAATTTCAACTTAAAATAAATAATTCCAAATTTGATTTCGCCTTCAATCCTAAGTTGAAATGTTACTAAATTTCTATACAATATTTAAACATTCCAGAAGACTTTAGATCACCTGGGTGTTGGGGTTGTTGAAGAGTACATAATTTGATGTGGGAGATGAGCATGTAAGCAGATCATTAAATGCAAATTTGTAATATTGAAAGAATTTCTTGTTGCCAATTTCTATAAATATTTATTTTGCTCTCCATTTTATGTATTGATAGTTTAATTTGACGCATGGTTAATTGAAGGGATATTGACATATTTGCTATAGTATATTATAGCTCTTATTTTAAATAAAAGAAGCTTTATGAAAACATATATTTGATAGGAGTACCTCTGGGATGAATATAATGGTATAAAATCAACATTTCTTTTTCTATTTCTTATTCACGAGAAAAATGAGAAGCCAATTTCAAGAACAGCCAAAATCCAGACCCTGTCCCAAAGGGGATTATTGCTGCCAAAAGCTGTGAAGTTATCATGGGGCATGGAGAAACTAGAATTAAGACACAGAATAAAACTTATCAAGATGACTCATATGAAACAGTCATTATACTGTAATTAAAGATGAGTGGCATACCATGAACCAAAAAATCCCTATTTTTTTTGTTGTTGTTTTTATATACCGGTTAATTACAAGGTCTTCTTTGGACACATTGTGCAAGAGGCAATGGATGCCAGGTAAGTATCACTAATCTGCATATCCTTCCTTCCTCCACATCCCTTCCTCACATCCTTTGTTTCTAGAGAGGATGACACTTTTGTTCTGCATCAACAGGACAGTTTTGCCTTCTGTGACAAGATTTGGCTAATGGGAGGTAGTAGGGTCTCTAATGGAAGGGCAAGAGAGAGGTTGGGCATTTATTATCTTCACCTTCTTTCTAATAGACTACCTGAATACACTACTTGACAAAAGTGGCTTTTGTCAGAAACTCCACTTCCCCAAGTTTCCCTCTCCTCTTAGGCACAGAGGTGTTCTTGCTAGCCCTGCATTTCCATATCTATTCTTATCGATCCCTCTGAATAACGTCACACCCTTATATTTACTTCATACCTATTTGAGCATTCCATCATTTCCTTTCAATCTTCAATGATTCTGGAATTTATAACATCCTAAAACTAGGAGTTAGGAATTGAGATGGTCATATATTGGAGGAGTAGTGTCTTTGAGGAATGGGATTAAGACACTGTGGTGGACCCAGATGAGGCTGAGAATCCCTAATTATCTCCGAATACTACTTATTGAGAAAAGCACGTCCTAGCTCCGATCTAAGTTTTTCTCTGCATAAATAAATTCTAATGGCATTACCTGGGACACTTGTCTCACAAAGGATGTCAGTTGCCCTTAGTACCTACTCATCTTTCAGCCACTATAAAAATTAAATTTCAACATAGCTCACATTGAGAACAAAGAACTTAGACCAGAAGATGTCTATATTTTGAAAGAATTGCAGAACCCTACCAATTTGTGGTGGCAGGATACTGGAGATCAAGTCGGAGAGTTGATGTTAAGATTATTAGGCTAACAAAGAAGAAGAAAAGTCTTGTCCTAATGAAATGAGACTTAATGCATTGACTTAAAAAATTGTGAGTGACATTAATAGTCTCTAGGCTGGTTAATTCAAGCTAGATTCAACCATGAGGGTCTAATTTATGCTCAGGAATATCCTGTCCAACTATAATCTATAACAAGGTATGAAATACTTTTCCTTCAGCATTGAGAAATGTTGAAGAAACTAAGAAATGCATTGGGGGAGTGGAAGAAGGAAGGACACTATTATCTCTGTAAATCTCTGGGTTTATTTTTGTTCTTTCTAGGCAAGAGCTGATTATGGGAGATGTTTAATGGTATGGGTTCCTTGCTTTCAATGGAAATAATGAGCATTCTGAGCAGTAGGAGCCAGTTGGTAGCACTTAACCTTCAGAGAGCCCAGTAGAATAAATGGTGGATGAAATTACCATCACTAGGCCACAGGGACAGATTAGTAATCAGAATGTTTTGATCAACAGAGAATTGTGGAGAAGACTAATTGATTTCAGGGTCTTCAGGATTGGAACAGATGGAGAGACTACAAAAATGCTCTTTCAAATACATAATTAGAAAAATTCTTGATTTAGGGGCGCCTGGGTGGCTTAGTCGGTTAAGCGTCCGACTTTCGCTTAGGTCATGATCTCGCGGTTCGTGGGTTCGGGCCCCGCGTCGGGCTCTGTGCTGACTGCCAGCGCAGAGACTGGAGCCTATTTCAGAGTCTGTGTCTCCCTCTCTCTCTGACCCTCCCCTGCTCACACTGTCTCTCTCTCTCCTAGAAATAAATAAAAATATTAAAAAGAAAGAAAGAAAGACAAATTCTTGATTTGGTTGGAAGAATTGTACTGCAAGTCAACACTCTTGAATGCATTCACACACACACACACACACACACATCTTCAATAAGTTAAGAATATATGAATATATTCTCAGTAGGTAGAAAACAAACAAACAAATATTATCTATTCATCCCCCAAAGCCAGTGTTGTTTTAGTGAGTAAGCACAAGTATCACACCCACTAGAGTCAGATCAAGACAAGAAAGTGCACTATGCGCCAATTAAGTAACATGTATTTGAAATTACTAGGCAATATATTTAGAGCAGAGAAAAAGTGAGAAATATGAAATGTGGGTAAAGATTGTTTTTAATTCTGCAGAAGATATGACTATATTCTTAAAACCTGAAAAGGCCAAACAAATTTCTGTTACAAAAGAAGAGAATGCATGAAATAATAATACAAAAATAATATAATCACTATATTAATATGCACAACAGCCATAGTAGAAAAATTTATTTCAAAGTAATGGAAATATTATATATCAAATAATAAGTACAAAATGAATCTACCTGAAGACATTATTAAGGAATGTAAAAGTACACTTGAATAAATGTAAAGGCATTTGGTAGACATTCACAGTGGAAAATATTTTATTTTCCTTTAGTAAATTCACACACGAAGGTGATGTCAATAAAAATATCAGCAGGGAAGCAGTATCACCAGGATGGCAGTATAGGTTGCTCCTGACTTCGCTGTCTATCACAAGAACAACTAACAACTACTTAAGAATAAGATACCACTGAGAGAATTCTAGAACACAGGGATGAAGCTAAGCACTCCTTGCACCACAGAAACCAAGAAAGAATTCATTTGAAGGGTAAGAGAAGCAGCTATGTGTTGACCTCATTGCCCCTCCCCCAGGGACAGCATAGCGCCATGCTGAGAAATCTCCACTGAGACTCTCATTTCTCCTCCCCTCTCTTTGTGGGAGCCCCTACTCTGATCTCATACTACACGGGTTGTAGGGAATTCTCTGGGGCTTAACCACTCAGAATCTGTGATGGAGAAAGGGAATTGGACTTACCACAACCAGCACACAGATCTTGGCAGATTTGGTTTATATCTGGGATGCTCAAGCAGTGATCCCAACCAGTGGTTCTGCTCACCCGCAGAAACAAGTCGGGATGCACTCTGACCTGGGAACACTGTGGAGGGCAGATCTACCTGCCATGGAACCTCAAAGATGGAGTTTTGCTGCCCTGGAGCTGGTTTGGCTACACCCAGGTAAGACGTTGAATCATAGCCCTGCTTCCTGTGTAAGTGTCTTCCAGCCCCATCTGACCAGAAGGACTGGAGACAACTCCTAGAGGCAGGGCAGCCCCATGGCTGCACTGAGGGGCAGACACGCAGATCTGATTGCCTGAAGAGCAAAACCAGTATTGGGAGTGGAGTGTTCCTGTGCTATGCACAGGCAGGGGTACTGGTTCATCGCCAAGGCTCAGGGTGGCTCCCAGCCCCTCCCAGTCAGAAAGCCTGCTCAGAAAACTGAGAGTAGCCTGGACTGACCCCCTCCTTCTCCACCAGCAGGGGACATTATCCCATTAGCTTTGGAGAGTCCTCAAACCCATCTGATCAGAAGACAACTTCGGGAAGCCATGGTGCCCAGAGGAAGTGGGCAGAGCCCCTAGTTCACAGAGCAAAGCTGGTAGCTCTATTTAGTCCAGGAGCTTGTGGTGTGGCTCAGCTTGAGTTAAGACAACAAAGAGCTTTACTGGCTATAGAGCTGTTTCTCCCACTGCTCCTGGACAGGAAATCCAACTCCTAGCTCCACTTAACCTGTGAATACAACCTTCAGCCATTCTTACCATGAAACAGAATCAGAGCACATGGGAAGCTGCATAGCTCATTCAACAACTCTGCACACAGAACAGAAAGCACTTGAACAGAGAGCACAGCCATGGCTTTCCCCATCTGCAGAGCAAAGACAGTGGTGTCTCCTAAGCAGGGAATTCAGTGCACACCCTGGCCTGATTTGGGTTCCCAAAAACGAGCTATACAGGCCCTGGATCTTGTACTACTGCCTTCCTAGGACAAGAAGCTAAGCCATTGTCCCATTTACTATTAATATAATACCCAGTCCTGACAATCTAGTAAGCCTAACCAGAGAATTCAGGAAAGCATGGATCCCATCTTACAGCCTCATTCAGGTAGGAAACCAAGCCATCAATCCTATCCAACTTTTCTCAGTCAGTGGTGCCTCCTCCCCCACTCCATCCTGAATTTGGTTGCTTAGTGCCAAAATAGACCATAATAATAGTCCCCACCTTAGAGAATCCCAAGCAGGCTCTGTGC
This sequence comes from Crocuta crocuta, assembly GCF_008692635.1. NCBI lineage: Eukaryota > Metazoa > Chordata > Mammalia > Carnivora > Hyaenidae > Crocuta > Crocuta crocuta. The sequence continues at coordinate 1,559,485 of NW_027529607.1, forward strand.
TGTCACAGAGCCTCATGTGGGGCTCAAACTCACAAACCATGAGATCGTGACCTGAGCTGAGATCAAGGGGCAGATGCTTAACCAACAGAGCTACCCAGGCACTGCAAAGAAACACTTTGTTTTTAATATATTATATATATGTACAATATAGCAATGTATTAAGCATGCATCAATAAGTGGATAATGTACAACCACAAATCTTCATGGCTTAAAATAACAATTGTATTTTCCTTATACTTCAGGGATCAGGAATTTGGGAAAGGATTTGCTGTGCCTCTTGGGGTCTCTCTCTGGGCTTCCAATGGAGGTAAACCAGATGGATGCTGAATGACCTTTTCTGAACTAACTTCAGAAATTAGTTACAAATGTGTCACTAAAGTCAGCCCAGATTTGATGAAGGGGGTTGGTTATAGACCCCAACTCTTGATGGAAGGAGTTTTAAAGTATTTACAGATATGTTTTAAAATTGTCACATACTGTATATAAGGAAGTGGAATTCTCTCCTACCTATATTTAGGGAAAAGAACAAGGTACACAGCATAGAAATGGCACCGTGACCCCATGTTTAATGGGGGGATCTAAATATACATATGTTTACATGTATACAAATTATCTGTAGCTCTGTACAAAGGAAATGAATAGCAATCAATACCTTGGAAATGGATGGAACAGTCAAGAGACAGGTTTTGGAAAGATTATGTTACTCTAATCTGTAATATTCTTCATGCAGTTTGTAAACTTTATCATTTTCAAAAATTCAATGAAAAAGAAATTAAAACAATTTTGTAAAGTGTAAATAAATAGAGATGTAGTAGCCTATATTAGGTATACAATAATGTTTGATATGTTGTGCTTAGAAAGAGCATTTATTAAGAAGGCCATTTTTGTTATTTGGGTTTTAATTTATATACAGCATAATTCGTATTTTTCAAGTGTTACAGTAAGATGAATATTAAAGCAGGTATACAACAATGAAACCACTATGTGGATTATAGAAAAAAGATCATTTTTGTTATCTCATTTGGTTATGAGGTGCAATCCATTGCTTTTTCCCACTTTCCACACTATGGAGGAAACTACTATTTTTATTTATTTCATTCTAGCTTCTAGCTGGTGTACCTACTTTGGACATTCCTATAAATGCACTTACATAATAGGATTTCTTTTGACTAGCATAATGGTTTTGATTCATCCATGTAATTGCATGAATCAGTAGTTTGTTTCTACCTGTGACTGAGTAGAAATCCGTTTGCTAAATATTCCACCATTTTTAGCCATTCTATTGGTGGACAGGATATTTCTAAATTTTTAGCCTTTTTATTAAAGTTAAAAATACCCTAAATTAATTATGAGTGTGCACATACATTTTTCAATGCTCTGGGAAGATAAATAGATTGATAAATAGAATTAATTAAAATTGTGTTCATTATTTAAAATGCCATTTGTAACTTTTTAAAGTTTTAAAGTTTTAAAGGGACTTTTTAAAATGCCATTTAGTTTCTAAAGGATTATTCGATGTTCCCTTCTACTTGCAGTGTACGAGAATGCCTATTAGGAATAATTATGAAGTTATTAAAATTTGAGAAAAATATTTGGCCACTTAATACCACATTGCTATTATCTGTATAATAGAAGTAATAATACATAAAGTATTTCTCACATAAGTTAAAAATGTTTCTTTTTAGGGGTGTCTAGGGGCTCCATAGGTTAAGCATGTGACTCTTGACTTTGACTCAGGTCATGATCTCCAGGTTCGCCACCTGTGGGTTCCAGCCTCTGGTGAGACTCTGGGCTGACAGCGTGGAGCCGGCTTGGGATTCTCTCTCTCCCTCTCTCTCTGCCCATCCCCCACTTGGGCCTGTGCATGTTTTTGAACTCTTTCACAGTTAAATAAATAAATAACTTTAAAAAAGAATATTTCTTTTTCTTCTTTCTTTTTTCCTTCCTGCCATCTAGGCATCCAGGTGAAAATACATCACACATTAGGTAAGCTTATATGTCCGATTTGTTTACTTCTCCCAGGTAAAAATGATGAACTAACAAAGTAGATAAGCTTTCTAATCTCTAAGAATCATTAGTAAGCTTGTTAAAAATGATTATTTCCGGTCCATTGGGACTCACCTACCAATTGTTAGTCACAGAGGAAGCCCAAATCATCTGATGCACATCATCTATTTCTTACTTTCAGAAACACTTGAAAATGTAATCATTTACAAATTTCAATCTAATAATCAGATGGCATTTGGACTGTGTGTGAGTTTATAATTAGAAAATTTTCAAAACTAAGACTAGTGATTGTACACAATTTAAGAATAGTAAGAAAAAAAGCCTTTATTTTCTGCTTGATAGAGAATAGTTCCATTATTCCTAAAACATCACAGGATTTTTTATGATCAGATTCATTTACATGCATTTATCTAAAATTAGTCTGTAGCTAGTGTGCAGAATTAATACAATGGAACATTGCATTGTCGATTCTAACTTGTTCAGTATTTAATAGATACCAACACATAATAAGAGGTTTACAATCTAGTACAGAAGCCACTGGATAAAAAAGCATGAGGGATTTTTTTTTTACTTTTATAACAACCTTATAATATTTTATTTTGATGAAGTTTAGGCTGATATTAAAAGCTAAAATGCCTGGTAAGCATCTGACTCTTGATTTTAGCTCAGGTCATGAGCTCACGATTCGGGAGTTCGAACCCTGCATCAGGCTCTATGCTGACAGCTCAGAACCTGAAGCCTGCTTCAGATTCTGTGTCTCCCGATCTCTGACCCTCCCCACTTATTCTCTGTCTCTGTCTCTGTCTCTCTCAAAAAAAAAAAAGACATAAAAAAAGTTAAAATGAAAATAAGTGGATTTTTTCTTTGCCTCCCAAATGAACATGGACTCATAACAGAATCAGATCTAAGACATGAGAAAACTTCTCATCAATAAATTGAATTTGGATTGCATGCTTGTGGCTCTCAAAACCTTACAAAACTGACCTTGAAAGCAAGATTTTTTTTTTGCTTATATGTCATTATTTAGAAATTGTTATTTTCATGCCTTTATAATACCTGCTTATATGATTGAAAAAGTTACAAGCTGAATCTTGACATGAAGGATACTGAAAGGAAAGGTTGTGGGGAGGAGCCTGATAATGCATCATGGGACGCAAGGAATCATTGTTTAGCAAACTTGCTAACAATTACTGGTGTATTTCTTAGTGATTCAGAAAACAAAACCTGTGGTGGGCCTCCAGGAGAAAATCGTAATTGTTGACACATCGGTCTAGCAGCAAGGGGAAAAATTGCACTATCATATGCCCTCGTATATGATAATTGATTAACATACATCTGCTGAAAGGAAGGAAGGAAAAAAATTCAGGAGGCAAGGAGGATGGTAGGGAGGAGGGACAGATAAAGTCAAACTTATTTTTGTATTAAAACATTATTCCTTTCAATATGAAAATATTGAGAAGTTTAAAAAATATATAGAAGTGTTTTGGCTCCAATTAATTGTTATCTTAAGAGTCTTCTGCATTCAAAGTATATTTCCTTTTTTTAATTTTTATGTTTATTTGTGTGTGTGTGAGAGAGAGAGAGAGAGCAACTAGGGGCAGGCAGACAGAGAGAGAGGGAGGCACAGAATTGGAAGCAGGCTCCAGACTCCCAGCTGTCAGAACAGAGCCTAATGCTGGCCTCAAACCCATGAATTGTGAGATCATGACCTGAGCTGAAGCAGATGCTTATCCGACTGAGCCACTCAGGTGCCCTCAAAGCATATTTCTTATGAATCAACTTCTTATAAAACAAATATCAAAAATATTGAGACCACTTCCATAAGCTGAGAGTTAAGAAGCCTTTCAGACGTGATGCAAACTTAGATATCACAAAGAATTCTCGAGATGCAATTTGTCCATAAACCGATAATCTTATTCTTAAAAGTATCATAAAAAATTCAGGAAAGTTAAAAATTATATGATGAAAAGAAAGCCCATTTCAGAGAAAGATTCATTAAAATTAAACCCAAACATAGAAATAATTTTTGGGCACCTGAGTGGCTCAGTCAGTTAGGCTTCCAACTCTTGATTTTGGCTCTGGTCATGATTTCACAGTTCATGAATTTGAGCCCACATCTGGCTCTGTGCTGACAGTTCAGAGCCTGCTTGAGTTTATTTCTTTCTCCTTCTCTCTCTGCCCCTCCCTTGTTCTCTCTCTTTCTCTCTCTCAAAATAAATAAACTAAAAAGAAAAGAAAAGAAAAGAAAAGAAAAGAAAAGAAAAGAAAAGAAAAGAAAAGAAAAGAAAAGAAAAGAAAAGAAAAGAAAAAAATTATCCTTTAAAAATTACACAGCCAAACGATAACAAAGTACCATTTGGGGGTTTTCAAGAGGTGGCAGTTTGGAGATTATCTTTAACTGTTAATGGGAATATAAATTGATACAATCTTCCTAAGGACAACTTGCCAATAGTTACCCCAATTTTAAAAGAACATGTCTGGGGCGCCTGGGTGGCTTAGTCGGTTAATCGTCTGACTTTCGCTGAGGTCATGATCTCGCGGTTCGTGGGTTCGAGCCCCGCGTCGGGCTCTGTGCTGACTGCCAGCTCAGAGCCTGAAGCCTGTTTCAGAGTCTGTGTCTCCCTCTCTCTCTGACCCTCCCCTGCTCACGCTGTCTCTCTCTCTCTCTCCTGGAAATAAATAAAACATTAAAAAAGAAAAAAAAAAAAACATGTCTTTGATTCAAGGATGCTGTATATGTGCCGAAAGTATATTTTCACCATGGGATTATTAGTAAAGGCAAACAATTGGAAATAAGAAAAATGGCTATTTACAAAGCCCTACTCAAAGAAATATACCAAAAGCAGATAAATACTATGCTTATTTAATAGCACGTGTTTTTGTTTTTCATTTGTGTTTTGTTTTTACTTTTCAAATGTCTACTGAAGACATATATACTAAAAACTGTAAATTTTTAAAACTGTGCATCACGTTTGTTTCACTAATTTGTTCCTTTTCCCGAAGTTAGTTTATATCTTGAGGATGATACACAAATAATGTTTTCAACTGATTATTGTAGTTTAACAGGTATTTTGTGAAATTTAATGATATGAGTATATACCATTTTATAACTTCTTGATATGTATATTTAATATCTGTCAATAACTTTGCATGGTTCTGCTATGCAGATTTACCTTCCTTCATAATGATATTGAAAATATGAAAATATACTTAGATGATAATTTTCATTGTGAAGAGTATCAAGGCTGCAATTAAAAAGAATAACATATTCAAGCATTGCATATATCTTACATCTTTATGATTTGAAGTATTATGTTTTATGAAGCCATAATTACCACATTTTCCAATTGCTTTACTAAATATATTAAAAGCATCTTGTTTAGAACAAGTTAAAATTTTAAATTCACTATACATTTAATTTATTCAAATAAATACAATGTGAATGTGTTTGAATAGACAACTTAAATTAATCTATAATGCTTAATTCATAATCTTAAAAGTATGTCCTTATAATATATGATCCTTTTTTCATTCACATTTTTCAAAAAATGAAAGAAATGTAATGCAGTTTTATAAATTTAGTTTCTGCCTTGCTTTGCTTTGAGATGCCACAACTTTGTGTGAAATTGTAGTTGCAACTTGGACCTAATTTAGATCAAAAAACAGAGTGGAATTGACAATGTGAGATATAAGTTTATTAGTTTATTTCTATGTGAGAATTTACATTCTGATTTGTATTTGCATGTAAAGTTAAAGAGTGCTAATTACTGAGTTAATTTGGGAAAGAAACACATTTTAACATCAATAAGTTGAATTTTTGAGGCAAAAGCTTTCTTTGAACTCTGAATAAATAAATTCGTTTTCATCTATGTACTACTACCTTAAACAGAGTCAACAAAACTGTTGAAAATTTCCCTATTTAAACCTTGATAATACCTTTTACGTTACATATTGCTTGTTCTACATAATGGGATACCCCAGGATTTGCAGAAGAACAGAAACTGCTTAGAGGTGGCATATTTTAATGGTATAATTCAATGTTAGGAAATATCTGGTTCCACAATTCTCAGACAGTGGGTAGTACCGCAGAGAGATGCTGGCAGCTGATTTACCGATCAGTGTTCATCAAAACTGCTGCATTGGTATGCCCCATTACCTCTTTCTTTCTTTCCCACTGAGGGGATTTTGAATAATGAATATAGTGCTAGAGATAGTTTCCTGGACTTCTAACTGGGAAATAAAGAGTCGCAAAATGCAAACCCTTAACTTCCTTTTTCTTTTCTAAATTGCCTTCCCTATTATACTTTGAGAAGACAAATATGTAGCTCTCTACACTTCTTAAAGTGACCTTGGGAAATTTCATATGAAAAACCACAGTCCTATCACAGTTCACGATTTATTTTCAATCGACTATTATGATTCAAACCAACACTATGGACCAATTGCTAGAAATGAAGAACACATTAAGTTTTGAAAGAGCACATCATTTAGAAATATATCTTATAAGATGTAATGCTCAATAACCAGGTATATAAATTAATTCAGACAAGTGGAAATTCTTCAATTGGCATAGATTATCCATTTTATTTTGGTGGCAAACATTGTTTTAACTAGACAAAAGATTGCAGAGAATATGTTACCATATTTCATACTGAGATTATGATTCTTTCTCATGGAATTGGATATATTCAATTTCTAGCTACAGTGCAATCACAGCATTCTAACCAGAGAGCCTTTGAAATTAATGGCTTCACATGTGTAGTGATATTTACATCTTCTCCTTCTGTATGTACAGTATCCTTTGTACCCCTTCCACATGAGATGCAAACTATCATCAGTCAATAGACTTACTTTGACCAAAAAACAGTAACGACTTTGATCAACTGGAATATTGTTTCAATAAAATTTGACAATATGCTTCCTTTAGAACAAAATAAATTATTTTAATATATAAATTATATGTATATTTAATTTTAAGGTTGACATCCCCTCTAGGGTGCTTCTACTGAGAAGGCAGCAGGTTCACAGTACCCCGAAGCCTTTCACTGGTCTCTGAGGGTAACAGAGACCTCCAGAACTGATGTTTCTCTCTGGTATAGTTAGACTTAAAAACAAGCACAGGCTTTCCTGAATGTCAAGGCCTAATTTTAATAACTGGTGCTTATTTAATCGAGACAAATACAGCTCTCTAAATGATTGGCAGCTTAAAGTCTGCCAGATCTGCCAGCTCTTATCTTTCAAATAGGACTGAAAGCTAAGAGCTTAACACGGTGTGGCTTCAGCAGAGCATGAAGGTCATAAATATACATCTTTAAATGGGCACAATATATATCTGCTTTTTTCAATTGTATATGAAAACCAGTTTTACATTATTCATCTGTTTTTATTCTTTTGAAAACTGTGGCTAGCTAATGTGCCTTAATAGTTCTAAAACTCTAGGCATGCACTCTATCAGTAAGGTTATTCTAAGAGTGCATCTTATGCCTTTCCCTTGCTAGCAGATATGTCTGGTGCAGTTGAAAAAGTAAAGAAAGGAGAATAAAAGACTCAGCCTCTTGTCAAATGTTCACATTTTAGTTCTATTTTATCCATACTCGTAAACAATTGATTTTTTTTTTCTTTTTAGATTAGGGTGGCTACTTGACATAATCAGCGAGTGTTTCTAATCATATGAAAGGGTCATTTGTTTTTAATAATACAGCTGTCTGGATATTCTCCTTTGGAAACTGATTTCATTAGAAAACATGTTTTCATGTCACCAAAAGATAATTTACAAATGAATATGTCATTTTTTCGTTATAATAACTGTTCATTAAACACTGCAGTGTCCTGTCTTCTTTATAAATACATATTTTAAGAATATGTATATTAAAAATTCTCATAATAACTCTTTGAAGTATGTAATAGTTTCTCATGTATAAGTTATGTAATACAGCAAATAATAAAGCTATTCAAAAATGTCTGCTGACTGGGCCACCTGGGTGTCTCAGTCAGCTCAGCGTCTAACTTTTGATTTAAGTTCAAGTCATAAGCCTTGCTCACAGCAGGCTCTGCACTAAGCATGGAGCCTTTTTGTGATTCTGTCCCTCCCTTTCTCTCTCTTTCTCTCTCTTTCTCTCTCTCTGGCTCAGGTAAAAACATAAAAATAAACAAGAAATTAAGTCTTCTGATAAACTTTATAGTGTTATTTTCCATATGCAAAGATATGTGTGAGTTATGCTTGTTAAAGCTACAGAAGTCTTTAGTAGCCAAAACAATGGAAAAAGCGAAAATGCCAGAAGGTTGAAGACTGAGCAAGTGAACAAGTACATTAATTTGGTACAGTGTAGGGTAAAATTATGGGAATGTCATCTAAGGATTTCTGTGGGAAATGGGAAAGGTGCACCCAGTGTAACCACATTGCATAGGGAATGGTCAAAGTCAGAAAACAAAATGTTTTGCACAGGTAAGGAGCTGCCTAAGTCTTAGGGCTTATTGTTAAGAAGGCTGGGATTGCATCTCCAGAAATTATTCCAAGGCCTGGGGTGTGAGACTGGGTAGCATTACACACACTGAAGTATTAGCAGTAGTTGGATTTAGGAGGACCAGATTCCTGGGGTGTGAGGAGGTAGTTAGGCACAAAGTCAGCATACTTCAATTGTATAGGAAATTTTTCATTAAGGAATTCTTTAGCTTACAAAGGAAACTAGATGTATAGGATCTTTCTCTATTTTTTTCATTAGAATATGTTGATTAATTTTGGCTTAGTTATACTTTCACTAAAGAAATTTCTTTCATCTAACCTATAAAAGTTAACTCGATGCTTTCACTGTGAATGTCTTACTGGTCTTTTGAAGTTTTTACGTTTTGAAGACTCCAACTGTTTAATTTCCTATAATCAGCACTGGCAAGTAGGCAACAGCAGAGGTGGAACTAAATTTCTGCTTTCCTGTTAAACTTTTCTCTACAGTCTCAGAATTATCTGATTTAGGCCTGACTGCACATCCGAAAATAGAGAGAACTATTACTGAACACCTCACTTCACAGAGTCCGTTGGATGAATAGGAACCCAGTGTCTTCCACAAACACATTTATATAATGGGTCCACCCAGGCTCCATTTCTATAAAGTCACTGAGTAAGAGAACATTGCTTTCTGGAGGTGCCTAAGTGGCTGTCAGTTCAGTGTCCGACTCTTGGTTTCAGCTCAGATCATGATCTCAGGGTTTGTGGAATCAAGTCCTGCTGTTAGCATGAAGCCGGCTTGGGATTCTCTCCCCCACCCCCTTCTGCTCTCTTCTCTCTCTTTCTCTCTGAAAATAAACAAGGGATGCCTGGGTGGCTCAGTTGGTTAAGTGTCTGACTTCGGCTCAGGTCATGATCTCATGGTTCGTGGGTTTGAGCCCCGCGTCAGGCTCTGTGCTGACAGCTAGCTCAGAGCCTGGAGCTTGTCTTCAGATTCTGTATCTCCCTCTCTCTGACCCTCCCCTGCTTGCGCTGTCTCTATCTGACTCTCAAAAATAAATAAAAAAACATAAAAAAAGAAAAGAAATAAACATTTAAAAAAGGAAAAGAGGGTGGCTCAGTCGGTTAAGCATCCAACTTTGGCTTATGTCATGATGTCAGTTTGCTAGTTCAAGCCCTGCATCAGGCTCTGTGCTGATAGCTCAAATCCTGGAGCCTTCTTCAAGTTCTGTATCTCCCTCGCTGTCACTGCCATGCTCTGTCTTTCTCTCTCTCTCAAAAATAAACATTAAAATGTTTTTTAAAAATTTTAAAAAAGAAAAAGAAAATAAAGAAGGAAAAGGAAATTGCTCCCTGCCTTTGAGAGGAGATACAGTTTTCAACATCCTTCTCTCCTCCTGACTTCTGTTAAGTGATTTTTATAGTCCTCTCCAGAATATTAAAGTCCTATTAATTTATATTTGTTTCCATGCTATTTAACCATCTTTAATTGAACTAATTGAACTTTAATTGAACTAATACTTTAATTCCTTAAAGTATCAGTGATTCCAAACTCAAACAATTATTTCCAGAATGGTGACTCTTTAAGTGTCTTCTCTTAGTTAACTGTCTGACACTGGCACCTAGTTGCACGTGGTCATGTTATCCCTTTGTGTCCTTTCTTCTTACAGAGCCCTGTTTGCACGGTGCCGAGATCATTTTCCTGTGCACACAGAGCAAGGGGAGAAACAGTGTCATTTGATTAAATTGTCAAATAACATCATCATAAAGTTAATTTCAAATGGCAGGAAATTGAATGGACTAATATTTACATGTACCATTTAGTGGCTTTTGATATGAATTTGGAGTGATTCCTTAATAGCAATGAAAACCTCTATGTTAGTCATGCCCCAAACAAAATTTATTTAATATTCTTCATAGGAGAAAAAAAAATCTATTTGTTTTATGTAAATCTATGTGTTTTTTTTTTCTCGGAACAGAACAAAATTAAGTACACCATTTTCTTAAATAGCCTTAAAGATCAGTGTTTCTTCTTAAATGTTTTATTAATTTTTGAGAGAGAGACAGAGTGCAAAAGGGGAAGGGACAGGGAGGGAGCCACAGAATCTGAAGCAGGCTCCAGGCTCCCGAGCTGTCAGCACAGAGCCCCATGAGGGTTGAACTCAGGAATCACAGATCATGACCTGAGCCAAAGTCAGACACTCAACCGACTGAGCCACTCAGGAGCCTCCCTCCTCCCATTTTTTTTTAAAGATCAGTTTCATGTGAACTATTATCCATGATTTTTTTTTCCTACAGAAAATCTAAAGCAGTGCATTTTGAATCTTTGAATCTAACTTTTATATGTTCATTTTTCTTATTAAGAAGTATATTTAAATATAACTATGGAAAGTAATTTTTATTCTTCAGATGGTCACAAATGTCATTTCAATGTTGTGAAAGCATATATTTAATTACAGGTGTTTAAAAATATCTAGAAGGTGACAAAAAATTAATCATTAGACCTTAGGAGCATATTTTCTAGAAACCATATCTGTTACATGCATTCATGCAGGAATCTAATGGTGCACTATGTCTGTTACAACTCTTCTTAATGGGAAGTTCCAGGAATTGTCTATTTTCTAGTGTTTTAAATAGAGAAGCTGTATCCAGTAAACATCTTGCCCTTTGATGCGTTCAGGTGTTTGTGGTTTATCTCTTCTCTACATTTGCAGTTTTCAATTTGGCAACCGGTTCTCTCTTCTCCTTGGAACGCGAAGTAGTGATCAGTTAAAACAGTGACTTGGCTTCCCTATTTGAAAAGAATAGTTTGAATGAAGAAGAATAACTATCAAATTGAGGATGGGTTGGTCTTTCCACTAAGGCCACGTTAAATTAAAAGTTCCTCTCTTTGTAGCCCCAAATATATTTTGTCCCAAGTTTATCTTCATTAAAATTCTTTTTTTCCTTACAAATATGCTTGTCAGCAAGTTCAAAAAGATAATCCTGTACTGTACTCCAAAAAAGCTTAAGCTCTCTGTAATGTTCACATCTGTATTCTGTTTTCTTGCCAGGCATTCAAAGTTACATTTGTGAAACCCTCTCCCTGAGATATGGTGGAATAGTTGGATGGCACACAATGACTAGAGATCTCTGCTTCTCATTAAATCTCTTTGAATATATCATTTAGTTGAGTCATTGTTTTTTATGGTGTATTTTGTGGTAAATTGTCACCCTTAATATTCTTTTTTTGTTGTTGAATGTCCCCATGGGTCATGAATTGGATACTAAGAACCAGACAGTCTGACTCCAGAAAAGTAGAAAGCTTTTATGAAAGGATTTCTATTAGTGCACGATGGCCAAATAAGAGAATACACTCAGCAAGAATAATAGCATATAATGTTGTAGCATTCTGCATGAGACATACATAGAATACTTTTATAAAAATAATGAGTTTTATCTGTTAATATTAATTTGTAATAACTTCAATATATAATCCAACCCTGATATACAGGTTAGGTTTTTTTTTAAAAAAAAAAAACAAAGAAGTAAATCAAGAAGATTCTTTTGTAATAAAAATTACATATTTTCAAATTTGCAGCTTACATAGATCAACCATATGGATTAATATTAAACTTTTCAAATGTTAATTTATGTTTCTTATGTGGATAAAAAGGCACTCAGCATCACTGCATTAGCCTGCAAGTTTGGAATTCAATCTACTTAATACATATTGCTCTTGGTGCACCTGGGTTGAGCGTCTGACTTCAGCTCAGGTCACGATCTCACAGTTCGTGGATTCGAGCCCCATGTCAGGCTCTGTGCTGACAGCTAGCTCAGAGTCTGGAGCCTGCTTTGGATTCTGTATCTCTTTCTCTGACCCTTCCCTGCTCATGCTGCCTCTATCTGTCTCTCAGAAATAAATAAAACACTAAAAAATGTAAAATACATTTACATAATAAAATACATGTAAAATACATATTGCTCTTAATTCGTGTGTACTCTTCATAGCTTCACATGCATAACCTATAGTATTTCACATTGCTTCTAGTAAAACTTATTTTTTAATGTTTATTTATTTTTTTATAAAGAGAGAGAGGGAAAGGGAGAGTGAGCCTGTGTGTAAGCTGGGGAGGAGCAGAGAGAAGGAGAGAGAGAGAATCCAAAGCAGGCTCAGCACTAAGGGGAGAGACTGGATCTCACCAGTTTTGAGGTCAGGGCCTGAGCTGAATGCTTAACCAACCAAGCCACCCAGGAGACCCAATACTTATTTTTAATTTGTAAGTTATCAGCTCCATGATGGCTCATAGAAAATGTATAGTTTAACAAGGTGGTAGATTCCTAGAAGAAAAAAGAAACATAAGAATCTGGAAAAATGTAATAAAACTGATAGAAAAGCAAGCATACTTTAAGGCTAATTTGGTGTCATATGTTATGATGTTGTATTGTTGCACACCATATCAATAGCAAGTAAAAGAGGAAATGAATGAGTTTATGGCAAAATTCCAATAATAATCATTACTTTTGTGTTTTATTACAGAAAAGATAGCTTAAAAATTCACTAAAGTTCTCTAGATTGACATCCCAAAGCAGTCTGCTACAGAATTCCCTCTTGCTCAGGAAAGGATGGTCTTTTGTTCTATTCAGGCTTTCAACTGATTTGATGAGTCCCACTCACATTATTGAGGGCAATCTGCTTTACTCAAAAAAAGTTCCACGGATTTAATTGTAAGTCTCACTTAAAACCACCCTCACAGGAACATCCAAAATAATGTTTGACTAAATATCACGTCACCATGGTCCAGACAAGTTGACACATAAAATTAGCCATTAGAAGTACATTTGCATATTTGTGACTATACAATGAAGCAACCCGTATATTCACTGATTGTCCAAAAGGAGGATGCAGGAAATAGACACAAAATGGCATGATATGTCTTAATTTGCTTTTTAAAAAATTTTTTAAAACAGTTGATATAACATAATGTAGAACCAGCTTTTCTCTATTCAACACAAGATGGTTTTTAAGTTCTTAAAAAAATAACTTGTAAAGTATAAAAAGAAAGATTACCTAACCATTATTATCCAGGTTTTAATGCAATCACTTAACTAAATTGTTGCATCACACAAATTCTAAATTAAGTCTTATTTCTCATCCTATGTCATTTCCTTTTAGTTCAGAAATGTTTATGATAAAATTTGATGGAGTTATTTCTCAAATATTGCACTGGCAAGGAAAATAAATAACTTGAGTAACTTTGTAGGGTCTGGGTATTTATTCCAACATATTTTTAATCATATTACTCTATTAGGGAAAATGACAACTGATTGCAGGTGAGAATTTTAGTGGAAGATACTTTTGGGAACCTATGGGCATCTAACTCCTCTTAAACAGAATATCTCTTTTCTTACACTTTTGTTTTACACTTGATGCTGAGTGTTGATTAGATGTCTTGGTTATTTCCATTTTTAAATAAAAAATGTAATTGTAATGATTGCTTTAAATGTTCTGGAGACTCTGTTCAATGTCAACAATCACATCTAATTATCACAAAGACAGTGTGCATCTTGATGTAAGATCTGACAGCCTGAATCACTAGACCATAATTTAAATGGGATCTTTTTTAAGGCACAGTAGATATATCTCACATGCATGGCTAGGAAAGAGAGGGGAAGACATGAAAAAAAGAGACCAGCCAGTTATGGCAGTATCTAGTATAAGCAATTTGTGGGAAATTGACATATTGTGTGTTGGGAAGTGTGGAGGGAATCTTACACCTTTTCTGGGATATTGAAGCACAACTTGGTAACAGTAGGAGGGATAGAACTTTGGGGATGATGGTGTTGAGAGACACATTATTTATTGGTTTTGTCTTACAGCAATCCCACAAGTTATTTCCTGAATTAGTAAGTGTGGGGTAACTTACTCTCTTCACTTAATAGAGAAAAAGAAAACTAAGTGGCACTATTTGAGGCTTGAACTATAAATAATTTTAGTTCCAGTAGTTGCCTTATTTTTTTTCTGGCTCAGCGATTGGTGACTATGACAGGAAATAGATGGTGAACATTATTCGATTCTGCATTATTGGGATGGCACTAGAAGGTCCTTTGAATTACCAAATGACTAGCAACCTCTAAAGTGAAAGTGAAATGCATAGAATAGAGAAGCTACTATACCAAGCATTACATCAATCTGATCTACCAGCTACAGGTGGGCAATCTTTGGAAATAGGTATAATTTAAACTTTAGATTTCTTCTTTATAAAATATAGTTCCTAATACTTTCTGAACAGACTATAAAGGTTAAATTAGATAAGTGTGTGGAATGCTGATATTTTTTGCTATAGTCCACATCTAGCAGCAAACAAAATAGTCAAAGTCCCTGCCTTCAGAGATCTCTCCTTGCACTGGGAAGGGTGAGCATAAAAATAGACAAACAATTTGGGTGAAATAGATAAAGGGGACTGACAGTACAGTTATCTTGTATAGAATTGTTGAATCATTATATTGTACACTGAAACTAATATAAAACTGTATGTTAATTATACTTCAAAAAAGAAAAATTAAGTGTGTAATAAACCCAATGACAAGAAGTACAAGGGACAAAAATAGAGCAGGATAAGGAGTATGGGCACAGCTGTCTCCAGAATTGTGTGTGTTTGTGGGTAGTTGATTCTATTTATGTGGTTTGGTCAGAGATTACCTTAATGATGAGATGTACTTGATGAAGTGTAAATCCCAAAGAAAAAAGAGTGAATAGCATATTCAGTAATTAACAAAGAGGCCTTGGTAATGGGGTTTGGAGAGCAAAACAAGAAAATAGGAGATGAGTTCAGGGATGCCAAGGGATTAGGGGTTATCTCACCTTTCAGCTACTCTTGGGAACATGGTTCCACTGAGTTCCGTTGGCAGTCACTGGAAGGTTTTGAGTAGGGGAAGAGAATCATCTAATACACATTTTAAGGAGATCCCTCTAACAACTCTACTAATAATAGGTGGAAGAGAAGAACGAACAGATGCGTTTCCTAATCTCGCTGCCATGGTATAAAAATACTATATATTACACAGTCATTTCCTTTAAATAAATTAAGTTGAATGCCATAATATTAAATGTCTTTACATGAAAAGTAAACTTAATTTTATTTGTTGATTTAACATATTTCCCTTTGTTCATACTTTCTGTAATCATAAAATTTCTACTTTTAGTAGCTGCTACAGCAAAGCAGCTAACACTGTGAAACAAGCGGTAGAATGTTTGTATGTAAGTTTTAAAATTTTACTGTGAATATTTCTGTAGATTTCTTATTGCTGTTGGCAAATAAGTTAAATAAAAAGAAATATTATCAGTTCATACATCTGATTTCATCCATTGTGAACCATCAAAAACAGTACCTCCTTCTTGTTTTCTCATTGCTATTATCTATATCCTGACAATGCAATTTCATTTATGTCTTCTTTTCAAGCCCCTGGGATTTTACAAAGACATCAAAGATTTTATATGCAGGAACAATTACTTCTATTCTGTCAAAATAAATACCTAATCTATTTGTATTATTATAAATGTTTAAGGTTTTGAACCTAAAACGTGTAATTTAAGTTCTCTGGCAATGGTGAAAAGTATGTACCATTATTTATATACTTATTTAGCTAAAGATCAATAAATGCTCAATGTACTTCTCTATAGACATAGTCTTAATCTGTGGCTTTCTAAAAACCATCTCCTGAGAATTTTCAACACAGAATCAATATTCACATCTCTCCTCATGATGACTGATTTATGTTTTGATAGAGATTGCACCCCGGCCTTTTAAATACAGACCACAGAGCAAGTAATCATCCATCAATGTACTATTAGTATTTGGAAGGTTTGCACTTAATTACTAATAAGAAGCCAGAAGGAAACAAAAGTAAGTTGGTTTTATTATTATATGTACATAGCCAAACATTAAAGAAGCAGACTCAAATTTTATTTGATTCACTTACTTATGGTATGCTAATATTCTTTAATGAAACACTACAGAAACATATAATGTGAAAATAGCCAATGTGGTTTTGATATTCAAAAATAGTTCAATATGTGTGAAAAAGTCAATAAGTTAGGGAATAAAGAATGGATCCAGTAAAGATATTGTACTGTGTTCTCCCTTTCTACCTCCCTCTTTTTTTTCTTTATTCCATTATTATTATTTTATATGTATTTATTTTTTGAGAGAGAGGAGAAAGCATGAGTAACGGAGGGGTAGAGAGAGAGGGAAAGAGAGAATCCTAGCAGGACAGATCTCACAAACCATGAGATCATGACCTGAGCCAAAATCAAGAGTTTGATGTTTAAGTGACTGAGCCACCGAAGTGCCTCATCTTTCTTTCTTACTGTAATGTGAAGACATGCTGCGTTACATCAGTTCTGTATAATTCTGCATATTCTAGTATGAATAAAATCCACAATTAGAGTGGTTTTCAGGACCAAATTTTATGTGATTAAAGTGACTTTTTTTTTTTTTATCAGTGGATAAAACATAGAGGGTATTATGACTCAGGACCCATCACAATTAAACAGACAAGAACAAACAAGCACAGGTGGGTCCAGCGTGAAGGCATCTGAGAACAAATGCTTCAGGCTGGGTGCACTATATCTCTGCCTGAGTGCCTGGGTCCCTAGTAATGAGAATTTGACTGCAGGAATCAAGGGTGGAAGGACAGTAGATTTGCCCCTCTGACGTCATCATCCTGGGCTGCCATAAGAAAGTACCATAGACCAGGCAGCTTAAACAACAGACATTTGTTTCTGAGACTGGAATTCTGAAATCAACATGCTAACAAGGTCAGGGTCTGGCGAGAACCCACTTTCTGGCTTGCAGACCTTTGCCTTCTTGCTGTGTGTGTACTCATGCGGCCTTTCCTAAGTGTGTGAGGATAGAGAGAAAGAACACACTCTTCTCCAGTCTCTTCTTTCAGAGCTCCTAATCCTATCACCAGGATCTCATCCACATGACTTCATTTAAATTAGATTACCTCATAAAGGCCCCCATCTCCAACTATCACATAGGGCTTTAAAACATGAATTTTGGGAGGACACATTCAGTCCATAACACCCTCTAAAAATTCCCTGTGATTCATGTTTTGTTCCCTGGAATCTTCCAGATATGCAGCTATGCTGATTTATTATGTAAGGAAAATTAATTAGAAATAACTGAGTCCTGGGGGACCTGGATGGCTCAGTCTGTTGAGCATCCGACTTGACTCTCAGCTCAGGTCATGATCTCCCGGTTCGTGGGATTGAGCCCCAAGTTGGCGTGTGCTCATGGTGTGGGAGCCTTCTTGGGATTCTCTCTCACTTCATGTCTCTCTGGCCTCTGCTCTCTCTCTGTCTCAAAATAAATAAATAAACTTGGGGAAAAAAAAGGAATAACTGAGTCTTAATTAGTAGTTAAAGTTCTGCAAGTCTGAATAGGTCTTCTCAGCCAGTCAATTTTATTTCTCCTTCCTCACAGAGAGGAGAAATCAAACATCAAAAGACAAAGAGTCGAAAGAAAATAACAAGATCCTTTAATAAGTACTAACCAGGATATTGTTATCTAGGTAAACAAATTAAAAGACTCTCACAGAGAACATAAAAGACAAGTAAAAGAAATGGTAAAGGAAGAAATTCTGGAAAATGCTTGCTTTCTGAAGTAGACAGTTCCTTGTTGGTGATATTCTCCTAAAAGTTAATAAACTCCCAGGTAAGCCCAGCTATTCATTTTATGAGTACAACCGATTTGAGTAAATAGAGGTAACTAAAGTCTATTATGAGAGAGTGAAGCACCATTTAATTCCAATGAACTTTAAGTGTTTAATGTTCTTTAAAAGTTAAAGTATTTATTGGAATATGAAAATAACCAAAGGGCTGGTTATTTTGATTATACCTCTCTGGACAGTTCTTATTATGTAAGTTATGCAAAGCTTCTTTACATCCGGGCACATAATCCAAATAGTCCTGCCATTTAACAACAATATAGACGGAATTCGGTGAAAGTTCAAATCCTGTTCAAAAGATCACTTCTAATTTCTGCTTCAAAACTGTGTACTAACTGTAAGCTTTTACTTCTCTTCTCTCCCAAAATACAATTTAACTAAAAGAACAAAAGGACAAAGTGAGAAATCCATAAAAGCATGAGAGTAGGAAAGCATTTTGTCAACAGCCTGTCTTTAAAATGACAAAGTATAAAATACCAAGCTGGGGGTGCCTTGGTGGCTCAGGTGGTTGAGCATCTGATTAGGTTCAGGTCTTGATCTTACAGTTCAGGGGTTTGAGCCCCAAATGGGCTTGTGCTCACAGCACAGAGCCTGCTTGGGATTCTCTCTCTCTCTCTCTCTCTCTCTTCCTCTCCTGCTTGTATGCTCCCTCTCTCTCTCTCTCAAAAATATGTAAACATGTGAAAAAAAAGACAGCTAGAATTCACCTTGGTAAAGTGTGCAGACCTTGTGGCACAGAGGAAGGTGAGGGTTCCAGTGAAACTCTTCTTTCCAAAGGATCCCTCCCCAAAGATGACATTTGTAAGTGGAAAGAACTGGGAATAGGAGAAAAGGCCAGCACCAAAGTTAGAGTAATTAATTGAACGAATATGGCAAGTTTGGGCTGATGATTCCTTCTAAGATTTCATCTTTTCCCTCTGTAGTTCTAAAAGTGACCCCCATTAATAAAGTGGGGATGCTCCTCTGTATCACTTTACTCCGTGTGTTGGCACTAGAAAGAAAGGGAAAAAAGGCTTCTTTGAACCTGAACAATAAGGTTAGAAAACATACAAAGAAGGACACCCAAGTGGCTCAGTCGGTTAAACATCTGACGCTTGGTTTCAGCACAGGTCATGTGGGCTGGAGCCCATGTCAGGCCCATTGCAGAGCCTTCTTGGGATTCTCTCTCTTTCTGCCCCCTCCCCAGCTCATTCTGTCTCTCTCTGTCTCAAAATAAACAGAAAACATGCAAAGAAAAAGAGAAAGTTTAAAAATAAAATGCATTATAATACACAAACCTAGATTAATTTTTTTGTTTTTACTTTTTTAGCCATCACATGAGCTGATAGCTATTTTATGACCGCTCCAATTGACAGCTTTGTTTCAATCCCCCTGCTCACTTAAGCCATAGCCAGGTCATATACAGAGTGGAAAGACAGATAGGAAGCTGACTTTCAAAGCCAGAAGGAAATATTATTAAGAAAGCCAGAGTTTTAGTAATGTCTAATTGATAATTTAAAATCAACAGTCATTTTATGGAACAAAAATCAAGAATCAACAGGAAAAAATAATGTGAATAAAATAACTGACTTGAGGAGGAGCAGAGATAAAGAAGAAAGAAAAGAATAACTTCGATTATTTCCTCAGAAGAGTCTGCAGGAAGTTTAATATTAAGGAAGATCAACCACCAGCAAACAAAACAGTAAGAGGATAAGGAACATTCTCAAAAAATATGAACATGATTGATGTATGTGGAGCAGGATAATTAAACTTGGATAATGATTATATCTGACTTCTCATTTGGTTGGGAGTTATAAATATTAGTCATTCTCAGTTTTGTAAGAGAAAACCTTTAAATATTACTTAAACTGAATATTAATTGTTATAATAATGTAAATTGCATAAATTCCCCTACATTAGCAGTGGAAGTATGAAATTTTAATCAATTCTGAAAAATAAAGGAAAAAAAAGAAATTGCTATAAGGTAGCCTAGCAAATAATATATAAAATATAATAGTGTGTAGGTGCCCAATATATCAAACATTTCAATTAGAATACTTTGCTGTATTTAAAAGAGACTTTCATATTATTTTTTTGTTTGCAGTAATCTTGAGAAACATACTTACAAAAAAAATGATACAGATTTTGAACATAAAAGGATAAAGAATGCTAAGCAAATAAGAACAATAGAAAAAAATAGCATACTTACTCTGTGACCAAGTTAAATATTGAATAGAAAAGATAAATTATATATTATTTATGCTGCCAACTAGCTGGATTATATATTCTTTATGCTGCAAACAATACTGCATTACTATTTATTTTAAAAAGACTAAAAAGTAAATAAGTGACTAAACGAATAATATTGGGAGCAACTCCCGAAAGACGAAGGTATTCTGCAAAACAACCACATACGAGGAAGAGCTGCAGTTTTAGCATCTAAACTCATGCTATCTTGGGGTGCCTAGATGGCCCAGTTAGGCGTCCGACTTCAGCTCAGGTTATTATCTCTCTGTTACAAGTTCATGATCTCTCTGTTATAAGTTCAAATCCCATGTCAGGCTGTGTGCTGGCACCTCAGAGAGACTGGAGCCTGTTTTGAATCGGTGTTTCTCTCTCTGCCCCTCCCTCACTCATGTTCTCTCTCTGTCTCTCTCTTTCTCTCTCTCTCACACAAATAAACAAACATTAAAAAGATAAAATAACCACGTGCCATCTTTACAGGAAGGAGTGTGACTGGCCTCCCACGGAGAACCATGACAAGGTGTGCAAGGATTGTGAGGCGTTACAGAAATGTGGACAGGCTGGAGAGTGAAGAGACCACTACCGAAGGCACCCTGTACAGCCCTGAGGAACAATGCAGACACTGGACTTCGACCACAGCAGTGTCTCCCTCGACCATCAACTCTTTGTTTGTAGCAGTGAAATCTCTTCTTCACTTCCACTGCCCATCAACCCTCTTCTCCACTCACCCGTGGACCATTTAAGCCCTTGGGATTCTCAGTCAGTCAGAAGCCAGTCAAAAGGGTCCCAAGAGGACAACGCTGAAATTCAAGTATTGGAAAATATAAAGTGATGTGGCTATTTTTGAACCCAGAACTGATTTTCACACCTTATTTGGTTTGACACTCAAAAAACTCTTGAGGTAGGTATGATTAGGCTAATTTTTGAGTTGAAGATTCAGAGCTTGAAGGGTTAAACCAGTTGACAATTCTTTACATCTACAGTGTGGCAGAATATGAATTTGAGCATGTTTCAGTCTGATGTCAAATATATAATCCTAACCACCTCAGTTTATTGCTTTGCAAATTCTCCTCTGAAAGCTTTAAACTAAGCAAGCTATTCTGCACCTTGCAGCCTTCCCCTTTAGAAAATATGTCAGTACAGAGTCACATTACTGAGAGGGGGACTGGATGACAAAAGTTAAAGCAGGTGGTTTAAGTGAGATGAACTTGCTTCAGCTTTAACTTTCTTATTTTTTTTCCTTTTGCACCAATCACATCATTTATTTGCCAAATAAAAAACAACATATTTTAGAAGAAAAAAATCCACCTCAAGGATAAAGAATCATTTGAGGAAAAAAAGTGAGAAAAGGAAAGGGTAGTGAATGCCATGTGGTTTTGTTTTTTTCACTTCTACCATTTGTGTAATTTTTCTGATTAAAAAAAATTAAGGAAAAGTTCTTTTTTTATACACAGCAGTTTACCACCTACAGGTCTTATAAAATAGACCCTGTTTAAAGGTAACTTTGGATCTGCAAAAATAAAGTCCAAGATAATATTTTATATAGTTTCTCATTACAGCAGTTTTTGAGGTGAACATGTTAAATAACAGGCATTCCTTAAATGAAGAGGCAGCAGGCTCAGTGTTTAGACACCTTCCTCTTTATTATAAGGAAGTTAGGGTACTTATTTTTCTGAGAAGAAGCTATACTTAATTATTTCTAAATTAAGATGGGATTTTATTTCTTGTGAACTTATCTATAGCGAAATTCCTTCTGGGGTAAAATGGAATGGAATTTCATAAATGTTTAGAGAATGGCAAGAAACCAATTAAAATTCCCTTTGAAAGGAACGTTGAACTTGTTCTTTTGTGAAACTGTCTGTTGAAAATAAACCCAATAGTAGAATGATATTTTGGTTTCATGACAATCTCTCATTACTTTTAGACTGAATAGAATTAGGCTAACTTAAAATATTGTAAGTGTTGATTATGTTGGATTAAAAGCTAAAATAAAAACTGTCAGCAAATATTTTTCTCAAATAAGGACTGATCGTAATCTTTACTATTACTTATATGGTTTTGTATTCATTTTGATATTAAAACCAGTAAAGCCAAGCTTCTGTGGGTCTAAGAGTCAGTAATCTTTAAAAACTTCTCCAAACTTTGATTATAACGGTCTTTTTCAAATAGTGGAAAGAATATTTTCCCAACAACATTTTTTTCAGAATACTTTAAAACATTGTTGTTTCACAATTGTTTCACTCTAAAAGTAAATGAGTGAACTTATATATAAATATAGATACATCTACACCTTTTCCTGTTTATACATATACCTATCTTATATCTGTCCCTATACCTGTTATCTGTATCTCTTCCTATTTGTATATCTACTGAAAATCTCCCATACCACACAATTTGTTTTGATAGTTTCTGCATCCTCAAAGCAATGAATATTTGTTAACTGAAAAATGAATGCATATAGAGGAAATTATTTGATTCCTTAGATGTGTTAAACAATAGACTTCCCAACCAATTTTTTTCAATCTTCCAGGAAAACAATGGAAAGAACTCAAAGACCTGTCTGGAATTATGTTCTATTTGAAGTCTCTCCCTCAATACAATTGTTAGATGATCTGTCGTATAATGGATTTGATTTTTTTTAGGAGCAAGGGAGGTTTATTTCCTGCCCTTAAAATAAAAAAATCCTTGTAGCAAGAACTCCATTACTGCAAAGCTCCTTTCATTTTATTCCTTTCACTTATCCGTGACATAGCATTTCTGGAGTTATCTGGATGATTTGGGATTTAGAAAAGAGACAATATCTGGAGTGTACCTCTGTCGTTTTCTCTGTCTTTTAGTAGCTCTTTGCTCTCTTGTTCCTTCCCATCCCTTCATGCCTTAAAATTTCCAGCCATAAACATTGTCCATGTAGCAGAGATGTCTGTCCTACTGCATGACTGGCTGTGAAATGGTAGGAAGTCTGTCTCATTCCCAACTTCAGTTTTTGTAAACCTAATCGCTTCAGATATGAACCACAATGTCCAACATTGGCTTGTTCTCCAACAAGGATACATTCGTTCCAGATAGCCTTAGAGCTTTGCCTAATCTCTTGATTAGTCCAGCACTCTGGCAAGGAATTAAAACAATGATAAGGCAACATCAATATTAGTGAGAACACGTGTGCCAATCACTGTTCTAAATACATCACATATATAAATTCCAGTGGCTCACATGTCAATATTACAATTTGGTGCTGTTTGCTATAAGGTCTCATAGCTAGTAAGCGGCAAAGATGTGTTTCAAAATCTAAGTGGTTTGACTTCCAACTTTACTACACTGTTTATTAGACCTCTGAAGAGAGGTCTAATCCTCTATCTCAGAGACGATTTCAATGACAAAAAGCAACAACAAAATCCCCAAAACAAAACAAAACACCCTCAAGAACATCTTTCATCGTGAATCAGCCCAATTTTTATTTCATTCGTCATCTCAGGAAATTTAAGGAAAACAAAATAGGTTCTACAGTCAATAAAAATAATTTGATTTTTTCCTCTGTTTGTCAAGCATTTATGCTTCCTATTTTCTGTTGAATTTTTTTCTTTGACATTAATGTATCAAACTCTTAAGAAATCAAATGGATGGAGGCATCTGGGTAGCTCAACCAGATGAGCTAAGTTGATTTTGTTTCAGGTCATGATCCCAGGTCATGGGATGGAGCCCTATGTCAGGTTCTGGGCCGATTGTGGAGCCTGCTTGAGATTCTCTCTCTCTCTCTCTCTCTCTCTCTCTCTCTCTCCCTGCCTTTCTTCCCAGGCTCAGGTATGCTCTCTCTATCTCTCTCAATAAAATTAAAAATTAAAAAATTAATAATTTTTTAAAAAAGAAGTTGAATTGATGAAAATAATTATGTATCCAAATAATTACACTTTCAATAAATATATTTTTCTAAATTTATACATAGTGACCAATATTCATAAAATTTCTATAAATATGGAATTAGTTTTAGGAAACAGGGAATGTAATAAACAAATATATCTAATAATAAGTAAACCAAATGAATAGATTAAATTAAGAAAGTTATTTACTTCAAAGTTATACCTAAAATAAATAGATTTTTAAAAATTCACTGTATACATAGGTGTGTATCGACACACACTAAGAGGGGGAAAGAAAATATGCCCTTTACAAAGAAACCTGAACTAAGCAAAGTCAAGAATAAGAATAACAGTAAGATGAGAGGAACTAAAATTATACATCTCATATAGCAGATATAGATGGGTTTTATAGAAATGATCTCCAGAGGAGAAACCATGAGCAATTATTTCCTGTCTATTTACCCTATATAAAGCTGATTTACAAAAATATAGTTGGTTTTGCAGCATGTAGAACGTAAGGATCATGGAAAAAGCCAGCACATAAGAACTGTAGCTGAGAAATACTTAATGAACTTTCAGTAAATTGCTTTCAGTTGTATCCCTTTTAAGAATTCATTCCATTCCATTCCCATTCATTCCACTGAGTGTCCTTAATATCCGTGACATCCATTATTAACACAGTGCTCTAATTTCTTTTTAGCCTGAGAAGGCAGAGATTGTCATATTGTGACATGGAATTGAACGGGTGCCGGCTCCCAGCACCTTTTGCATGATGGCACAGGAGGCTGGCCTCAAAGTGCCACAGAAGATAAAGACAAAATTCTCTCTGACTTGCCAGTGCTTCTATGATCAGAGGCAGGCTCACATTTACTCTTCCTTGTATCCTGATGATACCTCAGAATATCTAAATTTCATATTGCAGACATTTTTATCATTTTCTAGTGGGAATATAATTGATAAAATATGATATTTTCAGAATGTCAATGTGTGTAATTACATGAAAAAATGATACAGTAAAGGGAGTCAAGTGTGACTCTTGATTTTAGGCTCCATATTGTAAACATATATTAGGTTACTGTGTACTGCAATGAATTAGGGAAAAAAAAACCTATCAGGTACGTCGTGTGCAAGTCCAGACTACATATTCAGTTTTATTATCTTTCCCTTACCTACAGTTACATAGTCAGAAAGGACATTAAATAAAAAGTGAGAGAAAGGTATTTTTGCAGGTGTTGTAGCAACTTTCTAGTTATAGTTTCTGTCCCATAAATCACTCATGTAAAGATTGGAAGCAGTTATTATGAAATTTGAAATGTGCATACTTTTCCTATCCTTTTGTATGGCTGGATTTCATAAGCTTTCGCAACTCACCGATTAAAACTTTATATAGACAAGAAGATGAAAAAAAAAAAAAGAACCATTTACTGCTTTAATTTAAGTTAAAATTTATCTTGTAAGTAAACCACTCCTAAAACACATAGCGCCTTATCTTATTGAATTATATGCATTTAAATGTAGATTTTGAAGAACAGCCAAGGCTGTGTGGGAAATCTTTCCACTAATAAACAAACAGGAGACTGAAAGCTCAACTATAGTATTTTTTTCTGTAAGGTGAGGTTTTAATAGATGCTTTTCAGTATATTGGCTTTCAGATTATAATGCTTTTATTTCAGAGTGTTAACATGATGGAGTCAAAGGAAGAGGAGGTAAAAATAAAATCCTAGCAAAACCAAAGCATTTACATTATTTGGCTTCAGAGTTTCTGTTTAATTTTGCTGCCCCCCCCCATCCCTTCTGAACAATGTGAATCATTCTCCAATGAGAACGTTCTCTATCTCTCTCTCACTTTCTCACTTTTTTTTTCTTGTATCGGTACAGTTTATTTTAATCCTGTGCTCATGTCTTCCTGCAGGACATGAAATAACCTACAATTAAATGCAGGTGCTTTGAAAAAGAGAATACCCTTGTTCTTTCTAATGACTTGCAGTAACTAATAAAAAGAAAGGAAGAAAAGTAAAACTGCTTGTTTAGTAAAGCATGAGATCCTTCTCTAGGCATGAAAATGAGGGTCTGCTTCCTATTAAGGATGCAATTCCCTTGAGCATGTAAAAGACGTCTTCTTATTAAACTCTTTTATAAGGAGAAAATTAAACAACAGTCATGGGAAATTATAATTAGTTCTCTGAGGAAAGAAAGAAAGAAAGAAAGAAAGAAAGAAAGAAAGAAAGAAAGAAAGAAAAAGAAAGGGAGGAAGGGAGGAAGGAAAAAAGAGGAAGGAAGGAAGGGTGGAAGAGTGGATGAAAGGGTGGAAAGGAAGAAGAGAAGAGGGGAGAATTAAGAAGGAGAGAAAAGGAAGAAAAGAGAAAAAAAATCTGTTGGCATCTATCAAAATAATTGAGTCAAAATATTTTAACTCCTAAAATTTAACACAGTACTGCTCTCATAATACCTAAATAAAGACACAAACAGAAGTGTTTCTTCTTACTCAATATTTCATTGATGGAAATGTTGGAATTGTTATACGCTAATTGTTGCTTATTATAATAAAAGTATTTCCACTTTTTGTATTTTAATTTTATTCATCTATATACAAGCAGTGGATGAATATGACATATTTATCTTCCTCACAATATGAACCTACATTAAACACAATTTTATAATTACTAAAGTAGATAATACATGCTCTGAAACAAGTTAAAAAAATCAACCCAATCTATATCTTTTTTTAATGTTTATTTATTTTTGAGAGAAAGAAGGAGAGAGTGCAAGAGGGCTAGGGGCAAAGAGAAAGGGAGAGAGAGAGAGAGGAGAAAGAGAGGGAAACACTGAATCCAAAGCAGGACCCAAGCTCTGAGCTGTCAGTATAGATCCCCACGCAGGGCTTGAATCCATGAACTACGAGATCATGACCTGAGCAGAAGTTGGATGGTTAACCAACTGAGCCACCCAGGCTCCTTGTACTATAACTATTTCTAAACTTAATATTCTACTCTAATTAATTTCTTTGCCTTTGTTGTACCTATTGTATATAGTCTATATTACCAGAATTTTAATATTTAGTAATCAAAAGCCCACATTATTACATTTCTATCTCAAAAAGGTCTTGCATATACCTTTTTTCCTTCCAAATAAATTTAGAATTACATATTCCAAAAGAGTTTCTACTCTTTTATTTTAAAACAAATTATATTTTGCTGCATTAAAAATGATTCATTTCTCTAATTATTAATACTGTTGACCTTTGAACAACACAGGTTTAAACTGTGCCAGTCCGGCTCTACACAGTCATTTTTTGAAGAGTTGGCAGCAAAGGTGCAAGGCATTTATTTACAACTGACCACCCCCGGCTGCAAAGACTGAATGATCTGCACGTGCTGCATTCCCAGTACCTGGGGAGGCCCCCAGCTGCCAGCATTCCTGGGCTCCAGACCTGACAGGGCTGCGTCCACAGCATGCCAATGGAGTGGTCGAGTATGGACCCCTTTCATGGTGGTGCCACAGCCCATGACCTCTGGGAAGCTAATGCCAAGTGTGGTCACAACCACCAATGACTGGGCAACTGGCACACCTCCAGGCAGATGTACTGAGTCACCAAGTCATTGTTTTCACTCCTGGGCCCACCCAGTGCCGCTGCCCTCTCCAGGCTGGCAGGTTGCAAAGAGCCAGCCCTAGCCTTGCTCAGCCCAACCCACCTACACCTGGGGTTTTAAAAATAAATATGCCTACAGTACTATACATATATTTTATCTTCTTTGTGATTTTATTAATAATATTTTCTTTTCTTTTAAAAACATTTTTTTAATGTTTTATTTATTTCTGAGACAGAGATAGACAGTGAGCAGGGGAGGGTCAGAGAGAGAGGCAAACACAGAATCTGAAGCAGACTCCAGGCTCTGAGCTGTCAGCAGAGAGCCCGATATGGGGCTTGAACCCATGAACTGTGAGATCATGACCTGAGCCGAAGTCAGACGCTTAACAGATTGAGCCACCCAGGCGCCCCAAACATTTTCTTTTCTTTACCTTACTTTATTGTAAGAATACAGTATAATATATATATATATATATACACACACCTATATATACATATGTATACATACATATATATACATGCATATATATACATATACATGCATATACATACATACATACATGTACATACATATACATGCATATACATACATACATACATATATACATATACATGCATATATATATACATACATATATATATAACATACAACATCTGTGTTGACTGTTATTTGTAAGGCTTTCAGTCAATAGCAGGTTATTAATTGTTAAGTTTTGGGAGAGTCTAAAGTTACATGGGGATTTTCCACTATGTGGGAGTGGGCACCATAACCTTGAATTGTTCAAGGCTCACCTGTATTTCTTTAATTTTCAAAGTATTATTTTACAGTTTTTTAAACCAAGAGACAAAACGCAATGATATTTAAGAACTTAAAAGTTGTAGTCAGATTGATACAGGGTCAAATATTTATGCTGCTGTTTAAATTCATGACTTTGAAAAGTTACTTTAACATATTTTAAGTACTTTTGTATTTAAATAATACATTACTTTTGATTTTGAGTAGCTGTGTGTTTTTAAATTAACATTTGCTTTGACAAAATTCCTATGTAGTAAAGGATATATGTTAATAGGAATTCAGCAATGAGTAAATCCGATGTAAGAAACCTAGATCAGTGTTCTGATCTGCTTAGGATTAAGATCTATTATTATCAGGATCTAATAATACAATAACAGAGCACAGACAACAAATACAATTAAAGAAAGGAAAGACAAGGCTTTCAAGTTATTAATCAGAGATACTTGCTACAGTCCGCTACACCATTCAAGTTTCCTTGTACCTTCATTATTACCATCTCCAACATTGCAAGAAGAAATAACACTGTGTGTGAACAAGATGCTATTATTTTTTCTCTGAGGAGGAAAGTCTAATCCATCACACAGTCCACTTCAAGGTGATATCTTTAAGAAACAAGCCACAGTCCTGTTACTTACTACAACTGCTCTTATAGCTAAAAATAAGTTTCATCATCTCCCTTCCCCATCACCTATTCTAGATGTCTCTTACCCCTGGGCAGCCAATCTGCTATGCTTGTATAGTAAGAGGACTGCTATGATCTGAATATGCTTCCCCAAATTCCTAAATTGAAGCCTAATGGCTAATGAAAGGGTGTTTGGAGGTGGGGCTGTAAGGACGTGATTAGGTCACGAAGACCGAGTCTCATGAATGGAATTGCTCCCTTATAAGACAGTAGAGAGATCCCTTGATCCTTCTACCATGTGAGATCACAGTGAAAAGACATTATCTATGAATCAGGAGGTAGGACCTCACTAGAAATCAAATCTGCTGGTGCCTTGATCTTGAATTTTCCAGCTTCTAGAACTGTGACAAATACATTTCTGATGTTAATAAGCCACCCAGTCTGTGGTATTTTTTAAATAACAGTGCAAACAGTCTAAGTCCATGATTCCCATACCCATTATTTAGACACATGAGTCTTAGTTGCTTTGCTTTTCTCGTCATGGTTGTTTTCCATTACCACTGGACATACACACCCCACCACGTGCCCAGTGAAGCCCCTGGCTTCTAGGTGTTTTCCTTACTGTTGCAATTGTGTAGCGGCAATTACAGCTTCTTGTGGTAATCAGGATCTATTATCGTTGCTAGGAAATTAACTCTTTGTTTTCCATTCTGGCCCCCAAAATGCAGTGAACAGTGAGGAATGGCAGCCCCCCATTCAGTGAGAGGCTCACCAGGTCCCTGGGCAGAAACTACTCCTCCCTAGCCACCAGGAGCTAGAAACTTTAATCCAGGGTTCAGGTTGGAATGAATAAGTTTTTAACATGCACATGGATATTGGGAGTGATTGTAAGAGGGACCACTTTTTTCTCCACCTTTTTTCCTGACCCTTCTTTTTGCTATTGGGTATAGAGTAAAACATAGTGGAATAGTGTTTAATTGATTGAATTTAAGATCCCATCGTTTATAAGAGACTTGTATTTTTTTAAGTGTTACCAAAAAGTAAATACAATTACCAGTTAAACTATCACACCTTGTTTTAAAAAATTCTTTTTATACTGACTGAATGAGCTATTTAAAACATACTGTATTTCATGGACTCTAAGACAAACCATTAATTAATATACTTTAAGAAAAAATGTTTGCAAATATAAATTTAACATGTCATTGATGGTAAATTGCTTTTATTCCAGAAATGGTAAACGTGAAAAAAAATTGTTGAAGTTTAACGGGTCAAGCCTCCGACTCTTGATTTTGCCTCGGGTCATGATCTCAAAATTCGTGAGACTGAGCCCCATGTCAAGTTCTGAGCTGACAGTGCGGAGCCTGCTTGGAATCCTCTCTTTCTCTCTCTCTCTCTCTCTCCCTTTATCTGCCCCTCCTCTGCTCTCTGTCTCTCTCTTTCTCATAATAAATAAACATTTTTAAATTTTTTATTTATTTCTGAGAGAGAGAGAAAGAGAGAGAGAGAGCGTGAGCAGGGGAGGGTCAGAGAGAGAGGGAGTCATAGACTCTGAAACAGGCTGCAGGCTCTGAGCTGGCAGTCAGCACAGAGCCCGACGCGGGGCTCGAACCCACGAACCGCGAGATCATGACCTGAGGTGAAGCTGGATGCTTAACCGACTGACCCACACAGGCGCCCCTAAACATTTTTTAAAAAGTGAAAAAAATGTGTGACTCTAACAAGTGATAGTATAAAATAAAGTGGGGAAGGGAATAAGAACACCTGATGCTGATTGAGACATTGTACCCTAATGTACTGAATGGTACAAATGTGAAATATTTTCAGCCTTCTTGGAAGTCAGTCGATGTGTATTACAATGTAATGCTCATGCTCTTAAACACAGCATTTCTAGTCCTGAGAATTTAGTAGATTTTGTACTTCAAAAACTTTATGATCAGTGATATTTACTGTAGATTTATTTATAGTAGCAAACATTGTCAGCAACATGAATGCCCAACACATTTGAGTTTCTGAAAAAATTGTGGCTGTACAAGCAATAAATAAGTGTTAAGGCCATAAAAATATTAGAATAATAGAGGCATGATTACATATAATAATTTCTGAAATATATTAAGAGAAAAACTAACGTAGCATGAACCAGCTTTGATTAAGTAATGCAAAATCCTCCATGTAGATTTTGTATATCATTCTGCTGGTATGGAGAAAAGTATGGAATGACTAATGGACCATATAAGGGGAAAAGACAGATTAGGTATACAGAAACAAAATACTGGAGCATTTTTTTGATTATAAGAAATTATTGGAGAATTGTTAATACCTAATTCTGCCTATGAACATTTTATAGCACATGTGAATATCGGTTCTATATTTTGCAAAGACTAAAAAGATTGTATCAATGACAGTGTTCACTTGATCTCTTAAATCTGGATGGATTTCTTCTTGGATTTCTATTGGTTCTATATGATGTCTCTAGTAACATATTTGGAAATAGAATTATTATAATTATTACCACATGGTGAATTACATCTTTGATCTCTATAAAGTTAACTCTCTTTTTGCTTTGAATTACATTTATTTGAAACTATTTTTCTGATACTTACAAAATAAACAACAAAAATGTTTAATAAATAATTGGGCATGTATTACTGGAATGAATCTGAATTTGAAAGGCTTGAGTGAGGTATCTGAGTGCATAAGAGAGACAATAAGGGATAAGAAACGGTTCTCTCAACCATAATGCATCATGCATGTTACTTTAATGCTTTTTTAAGTGGTTTGAACTTTATTTTATAGTTATTTGTTGGAAGAAGAATATGTAGTCTAATTTCCACATATTATCTTACAGCAGATAGAATTTAAGCCAATATTTTGCTAAATTATAAGCACAGAGAATATATTTATGGAGTACAGCTCAGTGCAAGCTCAAGGTGCAAGGCAAATAGATTAGAATAGCAAACCCACAATTGACCAGTTTATGATACTAATGATTTACTTATGTTCACTATACCTCATTTTTCTCAAGTTTTTAAATTAAGGCTTATTTATAATTTTTGTAATGTTTTATTTTATCTTTGAGAGAGGGAAGAAACACAGCATGAGTGCGGAGGGGCAGAGAGAGAGGGAGATACGGAATCCGAAGAAGGCTACAGGCTCTGAGCTGTCAGCACAGAGCCTTAGCGGGGCTGGAACTCACAAACTGTGCTATCGTGACCTGAGCCGAAGTTGGACACTTAAACATTTGAGCCACCCAGTTGCCCCTTATTTTTCTCATGCTCAAGTAGGAATAGTAATAATACACCCTGAAAGAGCTATTGTAACATTATGCATGAATCAGAGCTATTTTATGAAAGGGCACATATTTCACATGGAGAAAATAGTCCGGCATTAATAAACACTCAGTAAATGTCAGCTATTATTGTTGTCCTTATACTATCCACTTAACAGCACTTCTCCAAGGGAAGAGAAAGCCTAGTAAGACAATGACAATTACTTGACCTAGTTTTTCTGATGGACAATATTAATATGTTAAAATAAACAATGGACTTAGGTCCACATCCATCTCTCATTTAGTCTCTCTCTTTTTATCTCAGTCTTTCATGCCGTAAACTTTCTTAGGCATTAGCTTCAATATCCAAATATCTAAAAAGTAGGATCAAATTTGCTTTCTTTGTTACATTTCTACCACCCAATTCATAATACACTTAAGACCCTTAGTTCATATTGTTAGCCTTTGAAAATAGAAGACTTACATTACCCAGAGAAGAAAGGAGACAAATAACACACAACAGGAAAAAAAAAATTATTGGTTTCAGCCTGGCCAGTTGTTCAAATTGCTAGTTTTTCAGAATCAACAACTTGTAAATAATTTACAGAAGCTTCTCATTGTGAAGTTACTTGTAGCATATTACTTCTCGCATCATAGGGAAATATCTATTTTGCCTGTTGCCTTTATGTTTAACAGAATTTGAGACGTTTTAAGTTGCTAACAAAGGTTAGCATTTTTTGTGGTAATATCATAATCAGTGAACCTTATCTAATGCTTGTCTTCCTTTCAATGTTCTGTATGTCTCTGTGTTTCCTCTCAGAACTGTACTATACACTGATTATCTTAACTGAAAACTGAATCTGATGCTACCTTGTGACATTGGTCCACGTTCACATTCACTCACATTCATTTTGGAACCTTGAGTAGATCTGGAAACTTTGAGTGGTGACACTGAAAGAAGACATTTAAAAAAAGTTTTTAAAAATGTTTTATTTATTTCTGAGAGACAGAGAGAGACAGCATGAGCAGAGGAAGGGCAGAGAGAGAGGGTGACACAGAATCTGAAGCAGGCTCCAGGCTCTGAGCTGTCAGCACAGAGCCCGACTTGGGGGCCAAACCCGTGATTTGTGAGATCGTGACCTGAGCCAGAGTTGGATGCCCAACTGACTGAGCCACCCAGGCGCCCCTGAAAGAAGACATTTTTGTGTGTATTTCCATAGTCTCAGATTCTTTCTGTTCTTTCCGTACTTCCTTTTGATATACTCTCTCAGACATGTTTAGCTGTGTCATAGTGACTGTTATTGTTGCTAATGTAGCAAAATTCTCCCAGAGAGTCCTGATACTGAGGCTTTTCTTTCCAGAAAGAAATTTTATTTGTGTCACCACTACTCAGTTAGGTTCTACATGAAGAACTGAGCCCCAAATGCCACATGACATAGATTTTTACACATTTTCTATTTCTTTGTCTCCCATATATGGTTACACACAAACATGCAGTCTGATTAAATGGTCTCATGTTACAGGGTTGTGAGGGATATTGTACGCTTATAGCCAGGTTGCCTTGAGGTGTTTTGTTTTGTTTTTCTCTCCTTAGGGAGGGGACTCTACCACACTAAGATTCTTTATTCTGACGATTTGGTTCCTTCGAAATGATTTCCACGTTTCAACATATTCTGAGCTGGAGAATTATCCTGTGAAGATCACTGGGCTAAGATTCAGACTTACAAATCTGGGGCAAACAAGAGCCCAGAGGAAAAAAAAGTATATATTTAATTGCTACAAAACTCCTCTGCAAGAAAACTCTAGACCCACATGACCTCACTGGTGAATTCAACTCAACATTTAAAGATGAAAAAATATGAATTCTACGCAAACTCTTCCAGAAGATTGAACTGGATGGAGTATGTCTCAACTCATTGTATAAGGCCAGGAACACCAGATACAAAAACTAGAGTATGACACTACAAGGAAATAAAACTTACATAGCAAAAACTATAACATGTTATGGTGTAACCTTTGAACCAATGTCAAGAAAGATAAATGTCTTTCTATATGCCATACCTTCAATATTAATTGAATTTATAAAATGGCTAAAGAAAAATCAATAATCAATATAGTCCCACTCACAATGTAAACTGGTGCAGCCTCTCTGGAAAACAGTGTGGAGGTTTCTCAAAAAATTAACAATAGAACTCTCCTATGACCCAGCAATAGCACTGCTAGGAATTTACCCAAGGGATACAGAAATGCTGAGGCATAGGAGCACGTGTACCCCAATGTTCATAGCAGCACTTTCAACAATAGCTCAGTCATGGAAAGAGCCTAAGTGTCCATCAACTGACGAATGGATCAAGAAGATGTGGTTTATCTATACAATGGAATACTCCATGGCAATGAGAAAGAATGAAATCTGGCCATTTGTAGCAATGTGGACGGAACTTGAGGGTGTTATGCTGAGCAAAATAAGTCAGCAGAGAAAGACAGATACCGTATGTTTTCACTTATAAGTGGAACAGGAGAAACTCAACAGGACCATAGGGGAGGGGAAGGGGAAAAAAATAGTTCAGGAGAAAGAGGGAGGCAAACCATGAGACTTTTAAATATTGAGAACAAACTAAAGGTTGATGGAGGTAGGGAGAGAGGGGAAAATAGGTGATGGGCATGGAGGACAGCACTTGTTGGGATGAGCACTGGATGTTAATAGAAACCAACTTGACAATAAACTCTATTAAAAACAGTTTGTCCCACTCACAACAAAAGATACCTCTGTTTTCTTTTTTCCTACCTCACTACCAAGATAACTGAGTGCCGATAGAGATGTTGGAGACAGCACACAATGCATTACATTTTGGCCTGTCTATAACACATATTTTTTGAATTTTTAAAACATAAATTATGAAATTATAATGATCTGATTAGAAACTTTTATTCCAGACTGTTCGGTTTGTTGGAAATTTTATCAATGAGTTTTAGGGCAGGGAACTCTGATATTTTAGATGTCTGAAAACAATTAGATCACTGAAGAAGAAAGACCCAGGTCTACAACCAAATTTTAAAACACTCTGTCCATTTAATTCTATGTTGAGTTTTAAAATAGTTACTTAAGTATAAATGCACAAAATATTATTTTAGTTTTTATGATTCAATATATGGGAAGGCAGGGAGAAACCAATAAAAACTAATTCCTGTAATCTTTCTGGCCAAAGGTAAATTTATCAGACTAATTTTAAGCCAAAATGAAATACTGAATCCAGGCATCCCTTCTGAAATTCATCATTACAATTAAATTAACAGAACATCATTTGATACCATTTTTCTAGATGTAAAAAAAAATTAATGTTGAGAACTACACCCAGAAAATAACCTACCAGTTCAGACAGTTGTTTTTCCAAGGGGTGGTGAATATTTTCATATATGAGGTTTTTTTACATTGGAATAAAAATAAACATTAACTGAAAAACACCTACATAAATGTCACCATGAAGTAGATTGCAGGAAGCTAGCAGTGATCTGTGGGTATGCTATTGTGTCTTGAAAATAGATACCTCCTGTTGTATTTTTAGGTTATATGATACAAGCTGTCTTTTGGTAAATTCAGCTTACAGTAAATATATTCTTTTACTTTGTATTTATACTGACTCCTTTACAAAATATTCATTAAGAAAAATGTAACATATATTATGAATTTGACAAAAAGTGTCTTTTTGTCAGAACAGCTATGGGAGGTAATAGAACTGCCCGGGCAGATAAAAAAATTGTATCATTATCAGTCATAATAAAATACCTGAAAAACTGTGTTTAAAAAGAGTCTGTTTTATATCTGGATGAATTTTTAAATCTAAATTTAAAAAAATTAACTTAAATTAAGAATTTAGAGGGGCACCTGGGTGGCTCAGTTGGTTAACCGTCTGACGTCGACTCAGGTCATGATCTCACAGTTCATGGGTTCGAGCCCCCCTTCGGGCTCTGTGCTGACAGCCAGCTGAGAGCCTGGAGCCTGCTTCAGATTCTTTGTCTCCCTCTCTTTTTAACCCTCCCCTGCTCATGCTGCCTTTCTCTCTCTCTCTCAGAAATAAATAAAAACATAAAAAAAAAAAAAAAAGAATTTAGGGAAGCCTGGGTGGCTCAGTTGGTTAAGTGTCTGACTTCGGTTCAGGTCACGATCTCATGGTTTGTGAATTCAAGCCCCGGGTCGGGGGTCTGTGCTGACAGCTCAGAGCCTGGAGCTTTGGGTTCTGTATATCCCTCTCTCTCTGCCTCTCTCCCACTTGTTATCTCTCTCACTGTCTGTCTCTCTCTGTCTCTCTCTCACAAAAGTAAATAAACATTAAAAAAAAGAATTTAAATCTGAGAAGACTGTAAAAATCTAAATTTTATTCATATCAATGCTAAATTGGGTTAGTTAAAAATATTCCAAGTAACATAAAATTTATCTAAATAAATCACAATTAAGCAAATAAAATCTTTAAATTTTTTTAAATATTTATTTTTGAAGGAGAGTGACAGAGAGAGAGAGAGAGAGAGCATGAGTGCAGGAGGGACAAAGAGAGAGGGAGACAGAATCTGAAGCAGGCTCCAGGCTTCAAGCTGTCAGCATAGAGGTCGACGCAGGACTTGAACCCGCTAACTGTGAAATCATGACCTGAGCTGAATTTGGACGCTTAACTGACTAAACCATCCAAGTGCCCCAATCAAATAAAATCTTTAAACCAGAATAATGAATTCTGACATCATTCTATTGTGATATATAATAATGTAATTTTAAAAAAATAGAAGTTTGTCCTAATATAAAACATTAATTATGTTATTTCTTTTACTAAAAATATAATTTGCATTTTTTAGAAGTTACTTGAGCTCTTTGGGGTAGAATGACTTATCCCATCCTTTCAATAGTACAGTGGTTTGAATGCACATCTCTCTCCTAGGCCTTCAAATACATAAGCATCCATGCAATTGCTGATCTAATAATTTCAACTCTCTATCAAACACACACACACACACACACACACACACTTGCACAGAGCACCCTTATCCCCATCATTTATACATTTACTGTGAATCAGACAAACTTCCTCCCAGACTGGAGCATAGTTCGGAAGGTACATGGTTGATTCAGGAAGAATTCTTCTGACTTAACTTGAGTAATAATAGAAGGAGATGTATAATATCAAGTACATAAAATTCTATAGGGATTATATATGACCAATAAGACACAGATATAATCAATAAGCACAGAGAATAATATACATGCAGATATTTTGCACTGGATCAAATTTACTTTTAGATTTCTTCAAAATTTATATAAATAGTTTAAAAATATATACCATATAAAATTTTTAAGGGAAAATATTTTTAGAATTCTAAGAATATGGAATATAAACTAGAAAATTCAGTAAAGAAAAGAAAGAGATTGTATAAAGTATTACAGACATAAAGATTCATTGTTAGGATTTCAAAAAAGAACCATCTCTGCTCCAAACAGAGTTAATGACGATAAACATCAGCTCAACTGTAAGTGAGCAAATAAATGGGAAATAAGCAAAAAATGAGTCATTTAGACAGATATTTCACAGATGTAAATGATAGTCAAAGATACCGCATGTATCTAGGTTCCCAGTACATCTGTAATTAGTATCCCTGAGAAAAAGGAAGAAAGAAGATGGTTACAGAAATATTGAAGAATTCAGGAAATGTTTACAAAAATAACAGAAGACACCATCTCAGAGTCCAACGTCTGGCATGCCATTCCAAGGAAGGTCCACCGGATGCCAGCTAAAACTGTGCCAGCTTTGTAAGATAAAGACTAAATCCCTTGAAAAAATCGTCATTCCAAAGAAGATAGATACCAACCAAAACTGTTAGGTTTGTATAATAAAGAATAAATCCTTTGAATATATAGGATATAAAAATCATCTCCTTACTAAAAAAAAAAAAAAGTGGCTGGCTTCAGATATTACTTCTGCAATTTAGTGCTAGAAGAAAATGAACAATGATTATAAAGTCTTTTGGGAAAGAGCTAATGATCAAATAATTTTAGATTCAGTAAAACCATCATCTATATATTAAAAAGCAAAAGGCAAACATTTTCAAACATGATAAAACTTTTGAAAAATGATATTCTTCATCTTGAGAAAACTATTGGACAAGTGGTCTTAGCCAAATGAGAAATAAAACAAGAAGCTGTAGAATGATTCCAGAAAGAGGGCAATAAAAACATTTCTGGTGCCTGTCTCCTTGCAAAAACATCCATTTGAACAAGAGAGAATTCCTGGTGAAGAGTTATAGCGCTTGAGTAAAGCACAGAAA
Source organism: Crocuta crocuta (assembly GCF_008692635.1). NCBI lineage: Eukaryota > Metazoa > Chordata > Mammalia > Carnivora > Hyaenidae > Crocuta > Crocuta crocuta. The sequence continues at coordinate 1,598,306 of NW_027529607.1, forward strand.
GAAGAAACCTGCATTGAAGAGTGTAGAGAATATGTAGATTAACATTATGCCTATCACTCCTTTCTCGAGCCCAGTCTCCTTAGCATGGAGAGAAATACTCATTCTACATGAAGCAGCCTACTTCGCTGCAGGCCTCAGAAGCAGCAAGTTCTAGCACCAGGCAGATCAGACCCCTGGTGAACTTGTGAATCCAGGATTACAGCCTAACCCAGAGTTGATCAGCTCCCATGGCTCTGGGTCATCTTGGGTCTCTTGTGAACCCAGGTTCCTGACCTGGCCCAGAACCAGGCTGGAGCCCACAACCTACTCTCCAGATCAATTACAGAAATTAAACAATACACTCTTTAGCAAACTGTGTGTCAAAAATATAAATAAATACAAAGGGACACTTAAAAATATATTTAAGAAAATGAAAATATAAATTCAACATTCAAAATTTATGGATATAGAAAAAGCAGTTCTAAGAGGAATATTTATAATGATAAATACCTACAAGAAAAAAAAATCACTAATAAGCAACGTAACTTTACAACTCAAGGAACTGGAAAAGAAAAAAACAAGCCCAAAGATAGCAGGAGGAATGGGGGCCTGGGTGGCTCAGTTGGTTAAGCATCCAAATTTGGCTCAGATGATTTCAAGGCTTGTGAGTGGCTTGGGTGTTTGAGCCCTTCGTCAGCTTCTGCACTGATAGGTCAGAGCTTGGAGCCTGCACTGGATTCTGCGTCTCCTTCTTTCTCTGTCCTTCCCCGACTCATGCTATGTCTCTGTTCCTCAAAAATAAATAAACATTAAAAAAAACTTAAATTAGCAGAAGGAAGGACAGAATAGGATTAAAACAGAAATAAATGAATTAGAGAAAGGAAAAAGAACAGGAAAGATTGATAAAATTAACAGCTGGGTTTTTGAAATGATAAATATAGATAAACCTTTACTTCAATTACAACAAAAAAGAAGACTCAAATAAATAAAATTAAAAATTATATTAAAGACATTTCAACTGAGACCACAGAGATACAAACCATAAAAAGGAAATACCATGAACAATTATATACCAACAAATTAGAAAACCTAGACTAAGCGGCTAAAGTCCTAGAAATATACAAGCATAAAGAAATAGAAAAATTGAACAGTCCAAAGGATATTAAAGTAAGGATATTAAATCAGTTTCTAGGACTAGATGGCTTCACTGGTGAATTCTAAATTCCAAACATTTAAAGCAGAATTAATGCTAATCCTTCTTAAACTTCCAAAACACTGAAGAGTAGGGAATACCATCAAACCTATTTTATGAGACCAGAGGATTATGATACTGAAGCCAGCAAGGGACACTACAAAAAAAGAAAACTATAGGCCAACATCCCTAATGAATACAGAAGCAAAAATTCCCAACAAATTAGTAGCAAATTGAATTTAGTAGCACATTAAATGGATCATACACCATGATCAAGTGGGATTTATTCCTTGGATGAAAGGGTGGTTCAACATACACATTCAATCAGTGTGATACACCAAATTAATAGAATGAAAGATAAAAATCATATAATCATCTATATAAATTTATAATAACAATGCAAATCATCCATGGCCTTGGCAAGGCAACTATGAAAGGACACCAAGGGACACTGAGAATAATCTAAACGTTCTGTCTTGATTTTGATGGTGGTTACGCGTGTGTGTCAATTAGATAAAACTCATCAAAATCAGCATGTCAAAGATGTGCAATTTACTATCAGTAAATTGTAAATTAATATAGTTGATTTCATCGTATTAATGCACAAGAGTTTCCAACAAATTTCAATAAAAGAAAAATCATGATACAATGAACATTTTTTTCCTGGCCTGCATTATTGGGACGTTGAAAAGCTATAGCAATCAAAATTGTTTGTTATTATGCACATATGTAGATAGGTGGGAAAATGAGGAAAAAATTAGTAAGAGCTTAGAAATATATCTAACTAGGGGCGCCTGGGTGGCTTAGTCGGTTAAGCCTCCGACTATCGCTTAGGTCATGATCTCCCAGTTCGTGGGTTCGAGCCCCACATCAGGCTCTGTGCTGACTGCCAGCTCAGAGCCTGGAGCCTGTTTCAGTCTGTGACTCCCTCTCTCTCTGACCCTCCCCTGCTCACACTGTCTCTCTCTCTCCTAGAAATAAATAAAACATTTTTTAAAAAAGAAATATATCTAACTACATAATGAAAATATAGCATTAAAACAGAATTGCAAAACATTGGGAGAATAATTACAAAATAAAATTGCTGGAAGAAATTGTTGATAACATGCTGAATATACAGAATGACTTTTGATCTTTTCTGCATCAACAAAAATTTTGGTTGCTACAAAGACTTCATAATAAAAATTAAATCACCAAATTGTTAGAAAAAGCACCATCATGTGGATGACTGTGTTTAACAAGTGTCAAATCTATAAATCCTCAAAAAAAGTTGACACTTATGGATACTACTAAAAAGTAAATTATTTGTAAGCATTAATATTACTTGAAATCAATTTCAAAAATATACATTGGAAAAGTTTCACAATATAAACAATAGGTGAATAATGTTCTGAGTAAATAAAGCAGTAGTTAAAAAAGAGAAAAAGTCAATTCAATAGAATGATGGACAAAACATATTTTATAAAAAAATATAAATGGCTATTAAATCTAAGGAAATAAGTATTTCCATATATATTTCACATGCAGTGGGAATAAATCGTGAAAAAATGAAAATTAAATAGCTAGAAAGATCTATCTCTCTTTCTCTCTCTCTCTCTTTCTCTATCTTTCTTATCTATCTATCTATCTATCTATCTATGGTGATTTTGTTCACGGAAAAAAAAGCATTGGTTTGACCAATCCAAAAATTGTTTCAGGGAGCAAAAAGAGACAGAATAATAATGATGATTGATTGATTTGCCAAAATGGCATCCTCATTGACACCTATTCTGACTTCTAATAAATAGCCCTATTAACTCCCCTTTATAAAAAACACTTTTCAAATCAAAATTCCTCATAATTTACTAATTTTTATGTGTGTTTATTTTCTTTCACTGCTAGAATATAAGCTATTTAAGGGCAAAGATCTTTATTTTGCTCACTGATGCATTCCAAATATCTATGAGTGTGCCTCACCGACTATGAACTAAATAAGTTTTAAACATTTTTTTTGATCAATGAATGAATGAATGAATGAATGAATAAGGGAAGTTAGGAAGAGAAATTTATCACAAAATATACTTTGTATCAACTAAATCAAATGTGGAAGGAAATTGTTAAATCAAAACAAACATTAAGAAAAAGTTTAGAAAAAAATTGCTATTTCAGATGATGTATTTATAGACAATAAGAACAGAAAAAATATAACTAAAGAAATACTTATGGAGATATTACCAATTACCAGGATTCTTAGTGTGTACACAAGTATTGTTATTATTCTGTTTTTCACAAACGTATGTGGTCAGAGGGCTACACTGACATTGGACAGGGAAATAAAGATGTCGGAAGCTGATACAATGTAACTCCACCTAGTTGATAAACATGTTGAACCTGTGAAGCTCACATGAACAGACCCCATGGTGAAAGGAAGGGCTGACTTCGTGATTTAAAACTAATTCCTATGCTTGAGCTTGAAACTAAGTTTAATTGCCATCTACCAGCTTTGAAAATGTGCAAGACCCGTGAGATTTCAACAAATTACAACCATAAAAATGAACACGTAGAAATTGACTTGATAAGGACCTATGATGGATTCCTGAGTTAGTTCCATTGCGGACCTTGTCATGATTCAGTAGTGAGATATATATGCTTAGACATAAGATGCCAACTAAAATTATATTTGAAATGTGAAACAAAAGAAAATATTAATTGGCTAAGGAGATCCATTTTATTATACTGACAATTATATGTCATTCTATCCTTTTTTTTCTTTTTCACTCCACAAAAATGCATCATGAATATATTTACATGTGATAAAGGAAAGGATAATCTGAATTGCAATAATGTAGCCAGGTGAATTGTGCTCCTATCAAAAGTGAAAAATAACACCCTTAATCCCACATTGAGTCCACTTAATGAGAAGTCTGGCTGGTAGAAATTTCTTGTTTAAAACCCTAAAGATTTTACCAGTGTGACATTTTGGAATATCTACTAACTACTCAACTTACAAAATAATTGAGAATGAGAAATATGTCAAAATGGAGGTTTCTAGAGATTTAAAAGAAAAAGAAAGGTCTGGGTTTTTAAATATATTATTTCACGTTACCTGCTATGCCAACTAATCAAAGACACCGTTCTCTTTTCATTTGCGTGGTCTCAAAGACTATTTAATATTTCAAAGTCAATTTGATAGATTGATAATAGTCTGTGGCATGTTTGGGCCCCATATGGGTATCATCTCATAACAGGACACTAGTGAAGTGATCTTTTTCAGATCCTGACATGTCATTTGGGAAGGTGACACTCTCATCCATCTGTCATGATGGCATCATGCCCAATCCTGGGTCAGCTGAAGTATTTCTCTGGAGTTTAAATAATGACTTTTCTTACATTCCGATTTTTAAAGTGATTTCAATGCTCACAAATTTGACAACTATCCACTTCAAAAATTCAAATATTCTGGAGATAAGTACAGGGAACATTGTGTCAATGAGTACATGTTCTTTAAATATCAGAATGGCCAGTGGATGTAAGTTCAAAAGTGAATACTCTAGAGTCTCTTTCTGTTTTTGTTGTTGTTGTTATTACTTAAAAAGGCAGCAGTAATGACCGTGTCAGGATGGATCTTACTCTCTATGTACTTTCCCCTAGGTTAATGGAATGGAACAGCCAATTCAGAAGATGTTACTCGTCGGTCTTTCAACATATCTCCATAAACAGTAAGAAACATCCAAGACACGTAGATAGAACCATTCTTAGGATATTCAAGGAAACCACTTTCTTTGAAATTTTGGAAAATAAAATTCAGTTTACATATCTGCATTCATTGTTATGTGGATAGCTTTGGTGGGGAAAGGTCCATGAGGAGAAACAAAAGCAATATGTTTTGTCAAATCCCTGAATATTTAAAAATATGCTAACATTTTAGCTTTCTGTGTGAGTTGGTATATCTTATCTGATATTTACAGTCATTTTCCTAATCAGTCAACATACAAATTTTTATACAAACTATATTTTTTAATGCAGCATGAATTATTTTAATATATTTATACACTATTTTTAAATTTTTGTTTTTTAAGTTTGTTAATTTATTTTGAGAGAGAGAGAGAGTGGGGAAGGGGCAGAGAGAGAAAGAGAGAGAATCCCAAACAGGCTCCTTACTGTCAGCATGTAGCCGAACATGGGGCTTGAACCCAGGAACCACGCAATCATGACCTGATCTGAAAAAAAGAGTCTGACGCTTAACTAACTGAGACACCCAGGCGCCCCTATATACCATTGTTTATTACAAAGCAATGCATTATTATTTTGTTCATAGTATGGCCTTGTTACTCCTTATTGAATAGACTTGTCTTATTCTGTTCAGTGCTACCCAACAGTGTCAAAGGAGCTTGTAATCACACCCCCATGGCCAGGGGCACCAGAGAAGACCAAGAAAAAAGGCAGACTTTCAGTATTGAAATGAATGACCTGTTCCCCTATACATCAGGAAGTCGTGGGGGATCATCATTAATTTTAGTTCATGTTTCTTTTATTTCTACTTTAAGTCCCTTCCTGACACCTCTTGAGATTATATGAATTATTATATCAGCAGGTATGAAGTACTGAAGCATGCAATTTCATGCAGGGAGAAATCAAGCAGTTGAACCATTAAAATTAATGCAAATAGCCTGTTTCTATTTAAGAAAGAAAATGGGGGTAATCTAGAGGAAGAATTATACATAGTATAACAGAATTGTCTATAAGCTACACCTAAAATTATGTATTGTTTTAATCAAAAGTAATTATATTGTTTTGTAACATTAATTTTCTTTTTATGTGTATTAATTCATTATAAATTAGCTATAAAAAGATCAGTCTAAATGTCTAAACTTGATTTTATTTCCATTTTTTATAAATAACAAGATTTGTTTTCGACCTGTTTTTCAGCAGGCCATCAGGAATTTTGATATCCATTTCTTTATACTTATGATTCTGTGCTTTAAATATTGTAATCCACACCAACCAGAAAGGAGTAGCTTAAAGGTTCTTTGAAGCATTAGTCACCTCCTCCTGAAGGAAATCTTGAAGGAGGATGTCTGCTACAATTTGATCTAACACATAGAAAAGGGTTTTCTGTATCTAACTTAAATCATTACTAAAGCTTTAGGATCTGTCTTTGAGAATGGGGGAAAAGTTCCCTATTGAGCATAAAACATATTAAGTCATCTTTTATATTACAGAATCTTCTCATGGGACATAATCTTTTGTAGAGTTCTCACATATTCTAACATTCTTTGATACTCACACCATGTTCCCTAATTTCCTCCTTACCTATTATCATATAACATGAAACTGTCCAAATTGTTTACTCTCAGTGTAAGTTGTCTCTACATAGAGTTTGGTTAGGGGGAACTCATGCTTTATGTAGGTTTTTGCTTAACTATGTGTCTCCTCAGCAATTTACTGTCTTTGCAATTCTCAATATCTTAGGATTAAAAGAAGGAAATAGCCTCTGTCCTTTTCTAAAACTTTATCAGGTAAGCCACTTTATAAACTTGTTAGCATATTTTAAGTTGAAGGCGTCATAGTAAAGATCCTATAACAGAGACATAAGAATTCTAGAATACTCTTAAAAACATATGATTGACTTTTATCAACATCTGATTATAGAGATTAAAATCAGTAAGTCTTTTTTCAGATGCTTATTCTTCACATTTGTAATCTTTTTGGTTGTGGTGTAGAGAATCCTTACTAGATCAATGAATCAGCCACTATTATGGAGAGATTCAAAATGCATGGCATCAGGATTGTCTCTGACACTGAAACAACGCAAGGAGAATGTCTTATCATAATGAGTGCAGAATATACAACCTTTTCCTAGCACGGGCAGTAGCTGATGTTATTGCTTACTGCTTGCTTTCCATTGCAAAATAATTATCTGGAGCAGATAAGATCACAAACTGGTTAATATCACAAGCCTGCCCCTGCTGCTAATATGATCTTATCAGTCACTGACTGATCACTTTCTAGGGAGGAGTATCATCTTGTGCCCCCTCCCATGCTTCTTTGTTTAAACTGATCCTAGGGTGAGAAGCAAATATTGTGACTCTACAATAGTAAAATGAACTTTGATGTTTTCTTTTTCCTTTGTTAAATATTTTGCTCACAGAGTTTGTGTTTGCCTCATGGGACTCTTGCCAAAGGCAGAGGTTCAATTCCATGTGCTGAAATACATCATCGTGTTTTGGCATAATTGCATTTCTAATGGGCTCTCAGAGAAAGGAATGCATAAGTGCCAATTACAGCATGGTACAAATAAAGCATTATTATGTGTTCTGGAACAATCTGCATAATGGTAATATAGTCATATTATATTACATTCAGTTATTTCTATTTCCTCTATTTGAATCTCTCTGTCAACAAATGATTTTTTAAAGAATGCCCCAAATGAGATTTGAATGCTATAAAAATGATTTCTTTGTCAATGATGAATGTAAAATAATGTATATAAAATTTTACAGATGTATATGTATGTGTATGTATGTATATGGGAATAGAGAGAGAGAAAGATCACAGAAACATATATAAACATTCTATGCAGATATAGATATGGATATTTTTTCCCACACACAGAGCGATATATTTCAAATTATAGTGTTTTGATTATCTAAACTACCATATTACAGGGGCACCTGGATAGTTCAGTTGGCCAGGTGTCCTGATTTCAGCTCAGGTCATGACCTCACAGTTGGTGAACTCAAGCCCTACATCAGGCTCTGTGCTGACAGCTAGCTCAGTGCCTGGAGCCTGCTTCAGATTCTGTGTCTTCCTTGCTCTCTGCCTCTCCCTTGCTGATGCTCTGGCTCTCTCTCTCAAAAATAAATTAACGTTAAAATTTTTAAAAAATTAAACTACTGTATTACAAATCAGAAGATAGGTGGAGACTAACTAGTTGAAGCCTAGCTGATAAGAGACATATGAGAAAGTTATAACAAACACTTTGAAAGCAAAACTCGCACATAGTAATTCAAAAAGGAATGTAAGGATTTAACGTAAACACCAAAGTACAGTATAAACTGTTCCTAATGTTTGAAGCAAAATCTAATTTATTGTTGAAATAAATATTATGAAAAAGATGAAAAATATATGACTTATTTACTTCAAATAAAAATGCCTTAGAGAAGCATAGCATCTTGAAAATAGTATGGAGGATCAAGGGGATGCCCATTCATGTCAAGCATTGGACACCTGCAAAACATTTTCTGATCTTGATCTACATGACATGTTAGAAAGACTGTTTTTCACTTTAGATTTGACCAAGCTGGAACCTATCTGACAATATGGCAGCACAATACAGGAAAGGACCTTATTGCTTCGGGCATCTAGTTTAAAGTGAGATAAACTATAATATGTTAGTGCTAAAATGACCGCTGTTCTTAGAGTGTTGCCCTTGAATAACAAATTTAAACCTGTCAGTGGGGAATAGATTGTTTTTTCAGAGTGCAGTTTATTGGTTTGGGGAGAAAATTGCCTAATAAAACTTTATTTCAAAAAATTTACACTTTTGCTATCACAGATTTCTATTGACGAGTGTTGAATAATTATAAACATTGAATATTTTAAAAATATTATGTAGAAAAAGTAACAAAAAAATAAAGACCTAGGTCTTTAAGAAAGCTCAAGTGGTATACTGTGAGGAAAATATATATAATAAATATAGCAAAAATGCCAGAGAAAATATTTAGAAAAAAACAAGATCGCAGTGTGGGGGAGAGAAATGGATTGGAAATGAGAGAAACCCCTTATAGAGTACGAATTGAATAATGAAGATGTCCCTTAAATTTCGAAATTTTGAATTCTTTCATTAAAATTTTATAGTAGATAAAGAGAAAAGTAGTTTTGTTCAGTGCCTTAAAAAGTCAATCATCTTGAGGCACCTGGGCAGCTTAGTGGGTTAAGTGTCTAACTCTTGATTTTGGCTCAGAGCGTGATCTCATGGTTCATGGGTCCGAGCCCCATGTCAGGTTCAGCCTTACTAATGGGGATCATGCTTGGGATGCTTTCTCTTTCCTTCTCTCCCTGTACCTTCCCTGCTTTCGCTCTCTCTCTCTCTCTCATTCTCTCAAAATGAATAAATAAACTTAAAGAAGTCAATCATCTTACTGCTGGATTAGCAAACTTTGAAAGTCATCAAAAGCTCCAAATGTCAAAGTCCAAATGCATTAAAAACTTGAAAATAAAACCAGAAACCATATGGCTTCTAGAGGAAAACATAGAAGACAAGTTCTTGACATCAGTTTTCGAGAAGAATTTTTGGATTTGACAACAAAAGCAAAGGCAACAAAAGCAAATATAAGCAACTGGAACTACATCAAAGTAAAACACTTTTGCACAAAAAAGGAAACCCTCAACAAAAAGAGAAGGCAAGCAACTGAATGGGAGAAGATATTTACAAACCATATATCTAATAAGGGATTAATATCCAAAATATATAAAGAGCTCACACAACTCAATAACAAGAAACAATCTGATTTAAAAGTGGGCAGAGGATCTAAAGAGACATTTTGCAAGCAAGACATTCAAGTTGCCAACAGGTAATGGAAAGGTGCTCAGCATCACTAATTATCAGGGAAGTGCAAATCAAAACTACAATTAGATATTATTTCAAATTTGTTTGAATGGCTACAATCAAAATGACAAGAAATAGCATATGTTGGAAAGGATGTGGAGAAAAGGGAACATTTGTGCACTCTTCATGAGAATGTAAGTTGGGGCAGCCACTATGGAAAGTAGTATGTACGTTCCTCAAAAAATTAAAAATAGAACAATCATCTGATTCAGAAATTCCACTTCTGAGTATTTATCTGAAGAAAATAAAAAATAATCTAAAAGATATATATATTTATACATATATATACTCCTATGTTCATTGCAGCAATACTTACAATAGCCAAGATACTGAAGCAACCCAAATACCCATCCATAGATGAATGGATAATGAAGCTGTGATACACACACTGGAATATTATTTAGTCATGAAAAAGAGTGAAATCTTGCAATTTGCAACATGGATGGAGCTAGAAGGTATAATGCAAAGTGAAATAAGTCAGAAAAGACAAATGTCATATGATTTCACTAAAATGTGGAATTTAGAAATAAATGAGCAAACAAATAAAAAAAGACAAAGGATAAACCAAAATCTATTTTAATTTCTTATTTTGTTACTATTTTTTTTTATTTTAGAGAGAGAGTGTGTGTGCAAGTGGAGGAAAGAGGCAAAGGGAGAGAGGAAGATCTTAAGCAGGCTCTACTCTCGGTGGGGAGCCTGACACAGGGCTCAATCCCATGACCCTGGGATCATGACCTGAGCTGAAATCAAGAGTCTGATGCTCATCCAACTGACCCACCCAGGCTCCTACAAACTCTTAAATTCGAAGAACATATTAGTAGTTGCCAGAGGTGAGGTGGGTAGGGGGACAGGTGAAATAAATAAGGGGGATCAAGAGTACCTTTATCTTGGTGAGCACTGAGTCATGTATTGAATTGTTGAATCATTGTACACCTGAAACTAACACTATAAGAAAGGAGATACATTTGTGAGAACATGGATGGATCTTGAAGGCATTATGCCTAGTGAGGCATAATGAGACAAAGACATGATCTCACTTATATGTGGAATCTAATAAGAACAACAAAAAAATGAGCTCTTAAATACAAAGAATCAGAGATACAAAACTCTGGTTGAGAAAGTTGGAAGATTACGGTTGAGGAAAATGAGTGAAGGTGGTTAAAAGGTATAAACTTCCAGGATACATTCACTGATAATGATTTGTTCTGTTTCTTTTAGTCTAGATATAGAATCCAGGATGTCTTTCTTTATCCCAAACTTCCATTATCCATGCTTGGTTTGTGTGTTATGTATCCTAATTTTTGATTGATTTTGTCTCTTTCTATTCACTTCTTTAATTATCCTAGTTCAGATCTGTATTATCTTTCTTCTAAGTCCCTTTTTTAACTTCTTGCTATTTTACTAATCTCCAGACTTGTTCAATTAAAATTCACACTTCAATCTCCTGCATAAGGGGTCTGTGTTAATGTAAATCAGATTGTATCACTTTCCTTAAACCTTGGTTTCAGGATAAAATCTAAGTTCCTTGATCTTCCACACCCAGTCTCCTCTCCTGTCTCCCCTGTGTCTCTCTGTTTAAGCTTCATTAATACACTCTGTCCAAAGTTCCTCCATACCATGCTACAATGTTACCTTTGCTTATATTCTGCTTTCTGAATGGAAAATATTATTGCCAGTTCCCTCCCTGCTAAGTCATACTGTTCACCTTAATGACACAAAAGGTGAAGCTAAATACAATGGAAAATAGTACTGATTATAAGTACAAAGGATATTAAACAGTTTTCTATTTCAGTCCAAAATACATTTTATTTTTTCTATCTTACATTTTTAAATTGAACATACAAATAAGTATTTTAAGTGTCAACATGACCTCATCTGAATTTATCTTTGCCATAATATTTTTGCTAATTTTATCAGCATTCATATGTCAAAAATTAACCGAGGGCCACTACTCCTTCTGAGCGGTCAAATCTCTGCCACCTGACAGACTCTGGTTTGAAGTTAAATGGTCATATATCTGAGTCTGTGACTGGGGTACAAAATGATTTTTAAAAGACTAACTGATGCAAAATTTTAAAATTTGAGGTCTTTAAAGAAAAAGAGTACAAAAGATCAATTCATTAAATTATTGAAAAATAAAAACCCTTCCAAAACATTGTGTAAAATTACCTAATAATAAATAGGTAATTTAAGACAATTGCCTTATATCCTAAAACAGGAAAATCACAGTCTTGAAGAGATATATGTACTTCACTCCCATTTTCATTAACAATAGCCAAAAAATGGAAACAACCTAAGTGACTATTGAAGGGCAAATGAATAATGGACATATGATATGTATATACAATATAATATTGGTCAGCTATAAAAAAGGACAAAATCTCACTACTTATGAGAACATGGATGGAACTTGAGGGTGTTATGCTAAGTGAAATATGTCACTAAGCGAAATATGTCACGGAGTGAAAAATATTACCAAGAAAGACAAATACTGTATGGTAAGCAGTTTAGAGATTTTAGGGGGTGATAAATAATTATCTTTACTGTTTTCTTAATTTGTTTTTAGTCTTTGCTTTATTTCCATATGTACATTCCATAAGAAAAGTAGGTTTTTTTTTTTTTAACTCTTGGTTCTAGGTATATAGAACTCCTGATTTATGCTCAAACAAGTAAAATTTACACATTGCCTAACCACTCAGCATATACCCCACTAACAGTTGATTATTCAGCTTCTGGACCAAAACTAACCCTCTAAGCTAACTAAAGCTTCAGTATTTTGAGAAGATAAGTACACTAAGTTTTCCAAGTTAGATAACACATTAAAAATAGTTTTATAGAACACCTGGTGGCTCAGTTGGTTAAGCTTCTGACCTCGGCTCAGGTCATGATGTCGCAGTTCCTTGAGTTCAAGCCCACTTCGGGCTCTGTGCTGACAGCTCAGAGCCTGGAGCCTGTGTGGGATTGTGTGTCTCCCGCTCTCTCTGACTCTCTCCCACTCACACTCTTTCTCTCTTTCTCTCAAAAGTAAATAAACGTGGGGCGCCTGGGTGGCTTAGTCGGTTAAGCGTCCGACTTTCGCTTAGGTCATGATCTCGCGGTTCGTGGGTTCGAGCCCCGCGTCGGGCTCTGTGCTGACTGCCAGCTCAGAGCCTGGAGCCTGTTTCAGTCTGTGACTCCCTCTCTCTCTGACCGTCCCCTGCTCACGCTGTCTCTCTCTCTCTCTCTCTCCTAGAAATAAATAAAACATTTAAAAAAAAAAATAAATAAACGTTAAAAAAAAACTATTACATATTACTTCCTGTTTATTTGGGCCTAAGTATCTAACTGGTAATGTTTGGTATGATATTGTAAGAATAAATCTATTGATTTTTTTAAATGTTTATTATACTTTTTATGTAAAAACGAAAGGGAGGGTATACCAGTCACAAAATCAAAGCCAGAGATAATTCTGTAGCATCAGTTATTTTCAGTTCAGTCTTTAATTAGACCTTTACAAAAACACGTATTGCAGCTTTTAAAGCTTCTAACCACAGGGACTAGACAATCATCTATCTAATATGTCTTCCTAGTAGAATGAGTGCTCCATGATTTCAAGGAATGTGTCTCATTCACCCAGAAGCTAAAGCAGCACACAGTGGGCACTCAGAACAGCATCTGTTAAATGAATGGGTGGATGTTACTTAACCAGATCCTCCCTACAACATTGTGAGGTGCTAATGTTCTAATTTGTAAAGGAGGCAGGCAAGACTCAGAAATATTATGTGACTCACCCTAAGGCACACAGCTTTTATAAAGAGCCAGGACTTAAACAAAAAACAAAAATCTTCATCACTGTACCCCATGTGTGTTTTTTTTTTTCTCATACAGTATTTCCTTTCCTTTGAGGAATGTAGGAACCAGAATTGGTTGACTTAGGGAAATAGTTTTATATGAACAATTTTGTAAAGGGAAGAAATCATTGTAACAGTGTTCTTAACATTTTGTTACTGTTTCTCATCTGTATAGCCCAAGACACAAAAATAAAATTGTGCTTAAATTGAAATGGAAATAATTCAGGTAGGCATAGTATTTGTTTTCCATAATCTTTCACTATCTTCTTGACTGGGACTTAGCACAGATACTCATCTGCTTACTTTTGAATTTTAATTATCACCACATGTTAACTACATTAACTACCAGAAAAACAGGATGCAAAGCCAAGCGTTGGAAAGTACTTACTCCACCCACAGAAAAGCAATGGGGATTTAGTAAAAGATGGTCCAGTAGATATTCATCACAAAGTGGGTAAGAAAGAATGCAGAAACTTTTCAAAATCACCACACATAAAAGGATTTGAGCGTCGGTGTTTTATCTAAGATTCATTGGTGATTTTCTTTGATTTTATCTTTTATATGATTTCAATGTTTTGAAAAGCTAGAATACCACTGAAATAATAGTCATAAAACATGACCCAATACATATTGTACATGGAAGAAGCTTTATTTCCTAAAGCTTCCACAAAGAGCTAGATGTCTGGTTATTTAAATAAACACAGAGTTACTGAAGATGAAAGAGGTGAGAGGCAATGTTGGGTTAAAATATTCTGGATTTTGTTCCTTAAATATGTTATTCATTTTTTTCAAAATGGGCAAAGGTGAAATAATTCAATGTATTTTGCTAAAAAAATGAGAGCACTATGCTCAGTTTTATTACAAAAATTGTGAAAAATAAAGGTAAAGAATTATACTTAACAAAATATTTAAAAAATATAGAGACATGGCTAGTGGCCCACATGGTTATTATTACTCTTAAGTCCCTACAGATGTTATGCTAATATCATGTGGCCCATGCTTCCCCCATAAATCACATTGCTAGGATGGATTACCTGGCATGACCCAAGGTGTTGGGCACAACATTCCATGGACTAAGTGGTTCTCTTCCAGAAGCTGGGGGCCAAAGGCCAAACCTTTACTTGGTCAAGGTCAGTCTTATACTGTATATTGTCTTCCTGCTTTGGATCAGATTTCTTCTGTGCTCTAGGCTCATTCCCATCTGCATACTAATATGTCACATAAAATAAATAAATATCAAATTAAAAAGCAGCAACAGCCGTAATGCAAATTCTCTTTTGATCCAATTTCTTTCTTCACTACTATGTCATTTCTCTGACATTTTTAATGTAAAGTGTACTGAATTCTCCAGTCAGGGCATACTTTATCACTAACAATCTCCAGGGCACTGGTATAAAGTTTTCTCAATTCAGAATCAATCTCCATACCACATTGACTATACTGAAGCAAAGTCATTGTCAGACAATAACTCCTGTGTGCTTCAGAGAATCTAGAGTGCCTTTGATCCACCTGGACATAGCTACTAGAGTCAGCAATATTAGGCAGTGTGTTGAAGTGTCTGTAGCTAAAAGTGTATTTGGAAGATATTTATAATAATAATCAATTATTTTTATTTCATACAAGTCTGTTTTCCTGTTTATTCAGTTCTGTGATACAGGTTCATTCCATTTGGTGTTGTAAGAATTTATCTTATAAATAGCTAGGTATGTAATTTTCCTTTAAATTAGTTTTTAATTTGTAGCTGTTTCCCAGCATTTTTCGAGATCAGTGAGATTTCGTACCTTGCCATCACTGTTTTATGAATTTCAGAAAGTTAACAGAGTTGATGATTAGTATAGCTCCAGATTAATTTTGAACACTCAAATCTCCAAACTAGAAAAAAGAATCACAATACAAAAAGTAATAGCATATTATAGTACAGAAAGCTAATTTCCTGTTGCTGTTACAGATTCACTCACTAAAAATATCAGGACAATCTTATTTCAAAATTTTAACACAATAGTGAAGAGCTGTTGTAATAGAGCAAGTATTTATGATAATTAGGTTTTGCTGAATAATGTGGTTCTTCAAAGATGATAGTTGTGGATATTGATTTTCCAAATGGACTGAGTCATTGATTGAATGCAATTTGAAGAGGAACCGAATTAGTCTCTTGAATTTACCTGGGGCTGCTACCAGTGGAATACATTATCTGAGGAATCCCATAGCTATGTTTAATAGGTCAAGGACTCCCCCTGTCTGTTGTTCACTCATGGAAACATTTCTCAGTTAATAATGTTTACCTGTAAAACCATAGGTGACTCCAAGGAGTTGTTCAATGATTGATTTTTTTTTCTATGCTAAGATAAACAAATTCCAGAATTGAATTAAGAATGCTAAGCTTTTTGATTCATACAACAAAATGAGGAAGTAGAATGCTGATTACATTTTACCAATATAAGCTATTATTGGGACATAAGACAGAAATTATTTCTGTAGAGACAGCTGGCATAAGAGTGCAGCAAATAAATACTCCTCAGGGAACAGGCCATGAAAAACACCTTCCTGTGAAAAACAGTAGATTATTGTCTAATTCTTATCAGACAAAAAGTCCTCACCCATTGGGACTAGTCCAAATGTAGTCAAGTTAGTGAACTGTTATATTTCTAAGAGTTTAAATGTATTTATTTTTGTTGTATTTTAGTCTTTCTGAAATTAGCATATATTTGCCGTGCATACTTAATATGAAATGTTTCAATTCTGTGTTCTTAAATTGCTGACCTACTTTATAGTAAATAGGAAAAATCCTAAAGTCTATGGAAATATTCATTTTATTTTTATTATGAACTATTTATACCATACAGAAAAGTACAGGGAATAAGATTGTGTCACATACTAATATTTTGTTTTAATTACATCTAATAAAAACAGCAAAAGATAAATTTGAATGTATCTCTCTGGTATGCGTGTCAGACATATTTCAAGGTTTTTTTCCTTCATCTGTTACAGAAGACCAAATATCTCAGATTTGACAGACATGATTCATGTGCATGTTTTATACTATTATTTCATAATTGTAGACCTACAAATACTTCTAAAATCATAATATACACATTTTAAATATTGAATTGATTCTAATATACTTTTATATATGTATCATCTATGAAATTGTAGTCAGTGGTATCTTAAAACAACAAGTAGCAACCATTTGTTTTATTGTGGTAAAAGATATTTTATCTTTACCATGTTGAATATGCTTCATTATTTTATTTCTTTACTTTTTATTGTAGTTTATGAGACCATTCATTCATTTTAAGTAACATACCTTCTCTCTCTGGTAGATACTATATTTTATTCTACTTTATAGTTTATATGGTACATTTTAATTATTATAAGATAGAAAAAGATTCATATTTATTTATATTTCATAACACAATAGTCACACACAAATACACATACATACAAGCACATATTTTTTTAAACTAGAGACATATACTATTATTCAGTTTAGAATGGTTCAAATATTATTCCTGTACCAAATCTCATTTCAGTATTTTGCAACTGCTATAGGTTAGAAAAAGTCATTTTATTACCACTTTTACCTATTTACTCATTATATCTCAGTTCAGTGTTTTTGAATCTCTTTCCATTTTGAAAATACTTTCTTTGACAGTATCCATCAAGGGATTTATGCTCTTGACTGAGCCTTATTTTTATTCTATTACCTATTAATTTATTTTCAGAATTTATAATGGACAATTATTCTTATAGTTCAGTTATGCCAGATCTTTTATTTGTTCTTTTATAGATTCTGAATTATAATTACCTACTCATTTTTTGTTAATGTATCTTTACCTTAATACTATCTTAATTACACATATTTTCTATTATCTAGGTGGTTAACCTGTATATTATGTATATTTGACATGCCACCTTAGTATAAATCGTACTTTGCTGAATTCCTGAAAATACTAGAACTTTGGATAGCCTGTTATATTATTGTTATCATGCAGTTTAATTCTAAATATATCACATTATTGTTACGTGTAATGTAAAGTATAGTCAAGGTAATGGCCCATGTATTTACCCTTTCACTACTCTGTGTTCCTTCCTGTATTTCTGTGTTGCTTTGTGGTATCATTTTTCTTCTATCTAAAAAATTGCCATTAGATTTCAAATAAAAAATTTTTAGTGCAGATATTCTCTGTATATTTATCATATTAAAAATGTATATAGTGTTTAAATCTGGAATAGAATTCTACATTGGTAGTCATTGTCTTCTAACACTGTGGGAGTCAACTGTCTTCTAGATGGCATTATTTTCTGAAGTTTGCAGTCAGTTTTATTGATGCTTTCTAAAGGAAACCTGTATCTTCTTTTAGATGTTTTTAATATTTTCTCATCCTATTTGGTTTACAACATTTTAACTATAATAAGCTGAGTTGTGCTTTCCTATGTGTCTTTTCCTCTTTGGGATTCATACAGTTTCTTCAGTCATTGATTGATGACTTACCACAGTTTGGGGAAGTTTTCATTAGTGCATGTAATATTGCTTCTTCCTCCCTATTCTTCCCTCCTCTCTCTCTGGAATTCCATTTGCAGGTATATAGGAATTTTTTCTGTGTATTGAATGGGAACATCTTCATCATGGCTTCCTGGAACCGCTGCATGCCCCACACTACATAAGGAAGGAAGGTTCAAGCACAGTGTGACCTAAGTTTGGGCAGAACACCATGTGACCATCTCCTGGAATATAGGAATATAGAGAGGCTTGTGAGGAGCTATCACAAGGCTATTTCTCCACTGTTTATTGATTTTCAGAAGGTTCCTTAATTTGTGGAAGGCTGCCATAGGGCAGCTAACCTTTACTTTTGTGGTTCCAGTGAGGCACCGGGTTTGTGCATTTTGTACCCATTTGGGTATAACTGAAGATTATAAAGTCACTTACCTAAAGCTTAGAATTTATCCTTTATTACAAAGCAACCCACTGCTTGTGCCATCTGTCATCTGCCTCCCCACTTCAGTCATTTATGGAACAAGGGACAAAATGAACTGCTAATATTCTGATCTTGCCTAAGCTGTCTGTTTCATTCATAAACTGTATAAATATATAAGGCTCAAGGGCACCTGGGTGGCTCATTGTTAGAGCTTCCGACTATTGATTTCTGCTTAGATCATAATCCCAAGGTTGTGAGATTGAGCCCCACATCAGGCTCTGCACTGAGTGTGGAGCGCATTGACTGTGGGGCCTGCTTAAGATTGTCTCTCTCACTCTATCCATCTCTGCCACTCACACTCTCCTATTCTCTAAAATAATATATAGGCTCATTGTTTCCTTAGTAGTCAAATCTACAGAACTGTGACAAAACAATTTAGCATCAAATAGTCACTATTGCTTAGAGATTGCTTGACTGCTTGGCATTTCTTAGTTTTTTTATGCTCTGTTCCACATTAAAAATTTTAATGTTTATTCATATTTGAGAGAGAGAGAGAATGTGTGAGCAGCGCAGGGGCAGAAAAAGATGGAAACAAAATCCAAAGCAGGCTCCAGACTCTGAGCTGTCAGCACGGAGACTGACATGGGGTTTGAAACCACGAGCTGTGAGATCATGACCAGAGCTGAAGTTGGATACTTAATCAACTGAGCCATCCAGGAGTCCCTGTTCTACAAGACTTCATATCATATAGAGAACTATATGATATGAAGAGGAAGGATTCTTCCCTTGAGATATCGAGGCTAATAGATAAAAAAAGAAATAATCACATATTTCTACTGATAGTAATGTTATTATAGGTAATTCATACCAATCGTCCCAAAAAGGATGAGATAGACAAAATACTTTTAAAAATAAATCTACACAAACAAATCCAAGAAAAAACAAGGCATGAAGAATTCTGTGGCAATTTGGGCCCTTCTTCCCCTTTTAGTGTTCAGCGATTTTGAAAAGGTTGCTGAGGTAAAAGAAAATGGAAAGTTAAAAAGAAGCTAGTGACAAAAGAATTGAGTCTAAATTAGGGCAATAGCATGCTACATTTTTGGGGTAAGGGTAAATCAGAAGTAGTTCAGCTTTCATACAAACTGACACATTTCAAATCATCTCCATAATCAAAACTTGATTAAGGTGATCTGGGATTGCGTCTACCTCCTACAACATGTGGGAGGCAAAATTATACTCTATCTCCAGTAAATTATTATCATCCTTAGGCTTAAATTTTTCCTATGCAACATACAGAACCTTTAGATATCAGAGAAGATAAGGACAGTTGACTAAAGATCTGGAGATCACCGCATATAAAAAGAGATTCAAAGAGTGTTTACATAAATGACTTTTCAGAACCTTTACATAAATTATAGTATTGGATACTATAAAAAAAAGAACCATATGAAAATCCTAGAAGTAAAAAAGTACAGAATTCAAAAATAAAAATGCGATTTGAAATACAGAACTCAGCCCATTTACATTAGCACCCCCCAAAAATTCTGAAAACACTAAGGTATAAATTAAAAAAAAATTACAAGATTTATATGAGGAAAATTATAAAACTGATTAAATAAATCAAAGGACTGAATAAATAAAGACACTTTCCATATTCAGATATAGAGCCAATATTGTCAAGATGTCAATTCTTCAATTGATTCAATCCAATCCCAATTAAAACCCCAGGAGATTATTTTGTGTATTTCAACAAACTGATCTTCAAGCTTATATAGAGAGACAAAAGGCCCAAAAGAGTCAACACAATATTGAAGGAGAAGAACAAAATCAAGACTTACTATAAAGCTATACTAATTAAGATAGTGTGATATTGGTGAAAGAATAGACAAGTAGATAAGTGAAATAGAATAGAGAGCCCAGGCATCAACCCACACAGAGTCACATATACTTAGACAAAGGAGAAAAGGCAATGCAATGAAGAAAAGATAGTCTTTTCAATATGTGACACTGGAACATTAGGACATCATATGCAAACACTACTACTACGACTACTGCTACCACTACTACTAATAAATATGTAAATATAAAGATATATATATTTAGCAAAGTATTATATATATATACTGTGTTCTTCACAAAAAAATTTGTGAAGTGTATCATAGACCTAAATGTAAAATGCAAAACTATACAACTCCTAAAAAATAACATAGCAAAACATCCAGATTATCTTAGGTATGGTGATGTCTTTTTTAAATCTTTATTTATTTAGTTTGAGAGAGAGAGAGAGCACAAACGGGGATGGAGCAGAGAGAGAGAGGGAGAGAGAGACAATCACAAGCAAGGCTCAGTGCTGTCTGTGCAGAGCCTGACATGGGGCTCAAACCAATGAAGCATGAGATTATGATCTGTACTGAAATCAGGAGTCAGAGGCTCAATGGACTGAGCTGCCCAGGTGCCCCTTATGGTGCCTTTTTAAATGCAATACCGAGAGCACAATTCCTGAGAGGAAGAATTGATAAACTCAACATCATTAAAATTAAAAGCTCACTTCTGCAGAATCCAATGTAGAGAGAATGAGAAGACTAACACATTTTAGTGAAAAAAATATTTGCAAGTGACATTTCTGATGAACAACTATTATGCAAGATACATGAAGGATTCTTAAAAGTCAATAATAAGAAAATAAGCAACATGATTGAAAAAGGGCAAAAGATCTGAACAATTAACCAAAGAAGATATACAGATGGCAAAGAAGCATATAGTAAAATATTCATCATATGTCATCAGGGAAATTCAAATTAACACAATAAAAAAGTACCACTACATACCTATTAGAATGCTCAAACCCAATACATGGACAAACCAAGACTAGTGAAAACGGTAAGCAGCAAGTACTGCCGTTCTTTGCTGGTAGCAATGCAAAATGTTACAACTTTGAAAAACAGTTTGAAAGTTTCTTCAAAATTTAGACATACTCTTCTTATATGATCGTCAAGTGCATTATCAGTATTTACCACCAATAACTGAAAATCAACATCCACAAAAAACACTGCACATGGATATTTGTAGCAGGTATATTAATAACCACCAAAGCTCAGAAGTAACCAAAGTATCCTTCCAAAGGTGAATGGATAAATAAATGGTAGTACCTCCAAACAATGAAATATCAGTAAACATTAAAAAGGAATTATTTGTCAAGCCATAAAATGACTTGGAGGAAATTTAAATGCATAATACTTGGAGGAAGCTTACATGCATATTACTAAGTGAAAGAAGCTAATCTCTTCAGATTAGCTATACACTATATGATTTAACTATAAGACATTCTGGAAAAGGTAAAATTTTGGAAAAAGTGAGAAGATCAGTTGTTGCTGGAGGTTAAGGAGGAAGAATGGATAAAAAGATGATATATCTTTGAAAGGAAAGCTACAATATGAAAAAATGAAATTAAAGTTAATATAAAATATATAAAATTATAATAAAACTACAAAAGAGAATGAAGAGAATCACATATACTGTACAATAATATGTGAGATTATTTTCATGACCTTTGTATCAGAAGCAAGATATTGAATAAGAAACAAAAAGTCCAAGTCTAAGGAACTAATATTCAATAAACTCAATAAATTGATTATATAATCTTTAATTTAGCCATCCCATATACCACCAGACCTTCAAAAATTCACACAATCTGATGACTACCAGAAATCAATCACTTTCCCAGAACTGTTACAACTAACAGTTAGCTTAGAGATCAACTACAAAGGAATGTTTCATCCTCCTACTATTAACTTATACAAAATATAAATAACAATCTCCTCGACAGTGCTCTAAATGTTTCTGCATGGTGACTGGTAGTGGAAATAGTTTTGCTAGAAAAGAGAGATTATAGACTGGGTCTCACTGAAAGCATCTGGCTTAAATAAGTGAAATAAATAATTCATCATAGAAACATGTAATAATCTGAGGTGCAATGAATATTTCTTATTGATTTTGCTTATGTTGATATCATTGTTTTCCATTTGTTGGACAGAGATTGGGGTAAAAATAGGAAGTTCTTTTGGAAGCTGTAGGCAGGTAAGGATTCCTTTGACAATCCGAGAAAAATTATAAAGAGAATCGTGTAGTATTCAGAACAGCAGTAAGTATTCAGTAGCGGAATAAGAAGCATGGATTTTCTGATTATAGAGAAGGCCCAAAAGATGTATCAGAATTGGAATGATAAGAACAAAAAGATGATTTTGTAGAAAATATGGGGAAATAAGTCCTAGGAGTCTCCATTTATTCTATTCTTAAATGAATAATAATAATACCTGCTTCACCAGGTAGTTATTTTTGGAATTAAATATTAATTTCACTATTCTATGTCTACACACAAAACTGTAACACAACTCCAATCATTTGAACCTGGGCAATAAAGAATAAATATGATCTATTAACAGATTAAAAGAAAGAACAGAAAAATGAAAGAAATAGGAACAGTGCTAGAAAAAGAAGAAACAGAAAAATCTTTGAATTAACATAAATAATAAAAAAATAAGAGATGGAAAAAGTGAGATGGAAATAGAGGGAAGGAGGAAAGATGACAGTCATTTCACAAGGGAATGATTAGTTTCCACTTTAATATCATTTTAAGATGATGGCAAGATATCTAAATGTCTAGTAGTTATTTGTAAGATGAGAAAGGAGACAGTAAGTCAGCTCTGGATATACAGATTCAAGAGTTGTCCTTATAAAATTAAACAGCCTTAAAAATAATGGGATTATAGGAGAGAAACTATAGAGTTAAAGGAAAAGAACACAGGGAAGAGAAGGAGAGAAGAAGTGAGAGAAGGAGGGACCATGAGTCGTAGGGGGAAAGCTGCAAAGGACTGAGAATAATCTATAAGCTAGAGTGTCTATTTTTAAGGAGGTCAAAAACAAAACAATAAAAATTAAAGACATAATTGATTTTTAATTTCGGGTACTGTGTAGAAGTGAAGGAAAATGAGAGATCTATGAGACGCATACAATCCAAAACAGTGTCGTTTCATTTATAAGCCTGATGGATTCAGGGCAAATTGCAAGAGGGGCACACGGGTGGCTCAGTTGGTTAAGCAAACGACTTCCGCTTAGGCAATGATCTCACAGTTTTTAAATGTGAGCCCACATTGGGCTCTGTGCTGACAGCTCAGGGCCTGGAACCTACTTCAGATTCTGTGTCTCCCTCTCTCTCTACTCCTCTCCTGCTCACATTCTGTATCTTCCTCTCTCAAAAATATGTAAACACTGAAAAATTTTTTAAAAGAATCAAATTTCAAGGAATTATCATTAAATTGGGAAAAATAGAGTATGTGACCATCTTTTAAGCAGTTAAACAAGTAAAACAAGGAACAAATTTGAACACAAATAAAGCTTGAGGTATGTATGAATTTAAAAAAACTTAGTTCAAGAATAAGAACAGACATTTAGGGAGTAAAAGTAATGTAAAATGTAGAAAATATGACAATACAAATAGAAGGAATGGCTGGTGGGCAGGTGACTGATGAAATCATTGTTTTGAAGAAGACCGGGAGTAATAAAAGGAGAACAGATAGAGAAATCACAATTGAAGAAGCATAAGAAGGTTCTTTTAGGCCCACAATGGAACTGTAAAGAAGAATCAAATTGTGCTTGCTCTCAGAGGCTTGCCCAGATCAGCCAAGGTTAAGAGATGTTTTCTAGGATACAGTGTGATGTTTAAATAATTTTTTGTGTGTTGTTACTGAATTGCTAAAGGAAAGTACTTTTTTTTTTAATGTTTTATTTATTTCTAGGAGAGAGAGAGAGAGAGAGAGTGAGCAGGGGAGGGTCAGAGAGAGAGGGAGATACAGACTCTGAAACAGGCTCCAGGCTCTGTGCTGGCAGTCAGCACAGAGCCCGACGCGGGGCTCGAACCCACGAACCGCGAGATCATGACCTAAGCGAAAGTCGGACGCTTAACCGACTAAGCCACCCAGGCGCCCCTAAAGGAAAGTACTTTTGACTAACCAGAGCTTCTTTATTAATTTTTCTGTCTAGCAGAAAGTACTAATATTTTATTCACCTTGTAAAAAAGTGAGAAAACACAAGATTTTAAAAGAATCCTCAATGTTGAGATAGTTTCTATAATTTTAATGCTTTAACAACAACAACAAAATAAGAGATAGATTATACTTCATTCCCAAAAGAAGCCTAAGTGTCAAAGCATATTCTGTCAAAATGAAAACTCAGTCCCTGTGAATCTGTCTTACTCTCTAGGAAGAATCCCAGGAGAAAGAAAAAAGAATGGTTTGAAATAAAGTATCTAAATTTCTTATTTACTGTCCAGTATCACAGAAAACACATCAAGCTAGTTCAAACTTAAAGGAAATAAATCTACCTGCTCATTCTGTTTTCTAGCTCTACCGTTTTGGATAAGACATAAAATCATCTTTTAAAAGAAATAACATTCCCTCTTCAGCAAGCAATTCTCATGATTATATTATACCATTTAGTTATACTATACAACTGTTCATATTTTTCCAAAAGACAATCATAAGATTGTATACTCTTTGCTCCAGTCAATAATAGACCCGGCATATATATATCTGACAGATATTTCATTGAATTTACAAATTAAAGGAAAAGGATAGTTAAAAATCATACAAATATTTCAGTCAATTTAAATTAGTCACTGAATAGCTCTGTATCCACTATAGGAAGTATATGCTTAACAAGGAAGAAATTAATATTAATAATATAATTCTTTGCTTAGAAAGTAGAAACTTGAATTGTAATCACTTCATAAGTATACTTTATTTGGCTAAATTAATCAAATTTAGGATTTTTTTTAAAAATTTTTTTTCCTACTGAAAGCAGGTAAGTAATAAAATAAACTCAATTACCACGAGGACATACAAATTGACAAGTAATATTAATGGTTTCATGACTAAAACTTAATATGATTTTATATGGCAAAATATATGGATATTTTTCAGGAAAAAAGTGTAATATGTTATTAGTCTTTACATCTATTTCTCCAGAATCGATATAACTTCAATAAAATACATGTATTATACTTGGCTACTTGATAAATTAAATACACATGGAAGAACAAATTCATATGTACATTATTCGTATTGCTTTAAATCTTATGCAAATTTTAGTTCTGCTGACGACCACCATATGGAGTATTAGGGCTCTTTTTGCTTAATGTCTGTAACTGCGCACCACTTCTTTCTGCTATGCCCTTTTCTCATACGGGTTCCTTAATACAAAGGAGAAAGGCTAGAGTTCATGTTTCCACATAGATCTAAAAGAAAATGCAACTATATACAAAGGAATCTTAATAGAGACAAAGAGGAACGGTGTGAAAGAGATCTCCATAAGAAACTATGCTCCTTCCAGTTATGACCTATAATAAGTATGATTTCCTAAATACATTTGTATTGTCTTTCCTCCTTCCTACAATGAGATGAATGAGTTTGGGTGTATAACATGACCTAGAATGGCTTGACATACTGCTAGAAAGAAGAGGATTTAAAATTGAACATTTCATGAAACATCATGGAATGAAAAAAGAAACAAAAAATAAAAATTCACATATCCTAAGCATATTACCAAAAATCTAAATCACAAAATCCAGAAAGTTAGCATAAATTCTGTGCTAATTATTTCACTGTGTCAACTTACCTTAGTGAGATTTAAAAAATATTTAATAGCAATAATTTTTATTTTAATATTAATTGAATGAATTTTATATTGAGCAATTTCTGCCAAATTACTAAAAGCACTAACATTTATTAGTGGGTGAAATATTTCCTTATTTTTCTTTTTTGATACCAGTGTTCATATATTTATTAGGATCTTTAGTTTGATATTTATTCTCATAATCAAGATTGTAATTGTAATTCTAATATAATTCTAATTCAAGTGTCTTCTTTAAATTGGACTTAAGGTATTATTTATTTTGTTTATCTATTTTCTCATTATCAAATACAGATTAAAAATAATGGAGCAAAAGGTAAGTATATAAGAGAAATACAATATGTCAGAGGTTTATACTTCACAGAAATCTGTTAAAATAGTAATTCCGTTTAATTTTGAAAGAGCTTTTTCCTTTAATCTCTATCAGTGTATTATTATTAAATTGAAAATATTTAAATTAATTCAACATTAAAAATATTTGACAAGGATTCTCAATATGCAGAAATAAAAAACAATAATCAAGGTAAATCTAAAGACATATTTTCTTTAGAACACAGATTGAGCAAGAAATATTAAAAAGCATTTTGCTCAGTCAATGGCTGACAATCTTATATTTTACAGGACAATATTTCAAGGACATCTTTCTTAAAGTTGGTGTATATAAGCTTTCTCTCTTGTTTGTACTTTTTTACTATGTAATATTTCTTTACTCAGTTAATTGATTTGGAAATCTTAATTTAACATACATGGTGAAGATTTTCTGACACAACAACTGTTTAAAATGTACTTTACTCATCTGACTTGTGGCCTCTGATCTTTAGAATTAGTTAATCCTAATTAACTCAATGGGAGTGATCCCATGTGGATGAACTCAGAGTATAATTTACTTCATGTTCAGAAGGGGACATAAAGCCATTAATTTGTGTGACATGTAAGCTAAACATTTTGCTATTTTCCACCTCACTAAATCTCAGACTGGCATTTCTCGGACTAACATTTACCAAAAAAGAAAAGAAAAAAAAAAACAGACTTTAATCACAGCTTCTTCACTATTGACCACTACATATTATCAAACATACAAAATCTCTAAAGATATCTATATATTAAAGATTTCAGCATTTACTGATGTTCAGTTGGCCTTTGTCTCCATTTTAGAACACGTTGGGTATAATATTGTGTGACTAAGCCCATTGATGGGCAAGATGGTGGGGGAACCACAAAGTAACTAACACTTGGAATTTGCTCAATAATATTTTTTGAATGGGTAGCATAGTAAGTAGCATGGGAATTAGATAGTAAATTCTAAAAGGATTAAAATTCCTCATAGAAAACCCTGGAGATTGAATGAAAAATAGCCTGAAGACTAGTAAAGAGTTTCTAATTGCCAATTGATGAATATTCTAAAAATAATAGAAAGTATTTGAAAGATTTTATGTAAAGAATAAGATTTTCAGGGGTGCCTGGGTGGCTTAGTCGGCTAAGTGTCCGACTTTCGCTTAGGTCATGATCTCGCGGTTCGTGGGTTCGAACCCCGCGTCGGGCTCTGTGCTGACTGCCAGCACAGAGCCTGGAGCCTGTTTCAGAGTCTGTGTCTCCCTCTCTCTCTGACCCTCCCCTGCTCAAGCTGTCTCTCTCTCTCTCTTCTAGAAATAAATAAAACATTTTTTTAAAATTTAAAAAAAAGAATAAGATTTTCAAATTTATCATTTTAGTTACTAAAACCAGGAAAAACAGTAGGATATTGTTTAAAAATAATAGGATTTTATATAATCAGAATTATTTATCTCATGAGGGTTTGTGTAACATCTACATAGATCTTTTCAATATTTGGTCAAATATATGTTTATATGGCGTTTAAGAGAGTAATTATAATGGGGAAAACAAAATTGGGAGTTATTTGTATGGCAATACTTGAAATAATGTGAATGGAAAATTTTTCTAGAGATAACAATTAGAAGAAAAAGAAGAAGTAGGGTTGAATTGATAAATATTAAAGAGAAGAATTAGGCAACAGAACCAATGAAAAATAGATGTGTAGAGGTATAAGAGGAAATCAGTCAATGGCTGTGATGATTAATTTGATGTGTTAACTTGACTGGATTATAATGATCAATTATTTGGTCCAATCCAGTCTACATGCTGCTGTGAAGGTGTTTTGGGGATCGTACCCCCAAAATAACCATATACTATTAAAAGATAAACTGAGACATAATAAATATTCTAGCTCTCTTTCTGAGCAAAAATCAATTTCAATCAAGCAGTATCTAATCTAGCAGATAAAAAGGAGCTCAAAAGAGCTATACAAAATGAACAACTTTTATAGATAGAATAACGTGGAAACAAGGAAGTTTACTAATAAAAAGCAGGTTGATTATTACAAGACTATTTTTCTTTAGGGGTTGAAAAGGGTCTATGAGACAGATTACCTAACTAAGGTTGATTGGGAAATTCCTGACTGTTGAGTTTAAGATTACATTTCTGGGAAAGATGGAGCTGTAATTAAGTTACGAGTCAGTTTGGTGATGTGGAGTTTTAGCATAAGGGAATCCGTTTATGACCTGTTGTCATATTATTACTTTTGTTTTTAATTAACACATAAAAAGGTTTTTATGATATATTATTGATGGCTTAATCAAAAAATTATGTGTAATTTTTGACTGTGTTGAAAATGGACTAGAAAATTAGATTCACAAATATTCAGAATAACTGTCACTGGTTTATTTTAGTTTTTCTTCTTTGTACTTTTAATTCACGTTTATAAGATGTCTACAGTGTTAAAAATATTGCTAATAATTAACTATTGCTTGGAGATAGGTAAAAAGAAATTTAGGAGAATATAATCGCATTAAAAAAGGTAAAATTATTCTATAATGAGTTGATTAAAATTTATAAAGAATATAAATAAATCAGGATAGGAAGGATAGATAAAAACATGTGTGGATGCAGGTGGATTTGTAGATCTAAGGAGATTCCATTTTGATAGTCTTTATTTTCTGCATGTAGTATGAAGTAAGTGATAGTTAAAGAGTATGGAGAAAGTTTGGAATATTAAAGATTGATTCAAAATTCTCTTGTTGCTAGTGACTATAGAAACTAGGCTAATAGAAAACAACACAAGATGTGAGTTAATATTTAGTTGGCCTACTTGAACATGAGAGAATTACCACATGGTGGTGAATGGTGAGAAATATAGGACAAAAGTTATACAATTTCAGAATCTACAAAACAGTTTTTATAAAGAAAGCCCTCATGAACATGACATTTGACATAAACTATTCAGTAGAGGAAGACTTAGAAAAATAGAGACAAGCTTCTCGAAAAGGAATAGTATGACATGACCCAAAGAAGGAAAGATACAAGGACCCTTCAGTGGATCAGGAAATGATCAATTTGGCTATAGTAGCAGAACAAAAGCAGGAAACGAGACTATTTTGTAATCAGTTCTAGCTGCCTATATTTTTTACCAAAATTTCTTTCCTCAATATTCCATGTACCACTGAAAATCCCTCAGAAAAACAAAAATATTTCAAGTAGACAGCACAATAAAAGTGAATATGCATAAATACCAATGTTATCGACAAGTTAATCCCAAAAGCTCTTTCAGTTGTGCTTTAAGCAGTATTTAACAGTGGACAGTCTTCTTAACTAATTTTATAAGGCAAATAACAATGCTCATTTAATTCATACTACTGGTAAAACACAGGCAAAAGAATAAAATATTAGCAAGAAATTGCTAGTTAGGCAAGAAAAACACAATTAAGAAAGAATCAAGAAATGCCTCTTTGTCTACTACTAATTATAACACTATTTTATAGAATAAAATACATGGCCTAATTAACAAGATTAAATCATTGTGTGTGAATTATATAATTTGAACTTGTTTTATTTAATGTGAAATGGAAGGAATAGTGAAAAGAGGAAGCCATATGTTTCTATAAAATTTCATTTTCTCAGAATTGTTAAATAATGTTATCTCTGTGCTTCTAGCCACTAAGGATTACTCTCATGATTATTTTCCAAATTAATTTTAAACTGAAACATATAAAACATAAGAGATATTGGAAAAAATTTTGTCCTTTCTTCTTAGAACTGGTTTTGTTCAATTTCTAATGCAAAAACTTTTCCAATCTGTGCCATTGAAATATCCACAGAAACATCAACAATGTCAAAGATACCCTTTCTTTCCTTCCCCCCCGTGTTCATCTGTTTTCTTTCTTAAATTTCAAATATGAATAAAATCATATGGTATTTGTATTTCTCTGACTGACTTACTTCACTTAGCATTATACACACTAGTTCTATTCACGTCATTGCAAACGGCAAGATTTCTTTCTTCTTTTATGGTTGAATAGTATTTCATTGAATATATATACCACCTCTTCTTTGTCCATTCACCAATCAATGGACACTTGGGCTGCTTTCATATCTTGGCTATTTTAAATAATGCTGCTATAAACATAAGGGTGCACATATCCCTTTGAGTGTTTTGTATTCTTTAGGTTACTACTCAGTCGTGGTATTGCTGAATTATATGGTAGTTCTCTTTTTCATTTTTTGAGATGCCTCCATTTTACTTTTGGAGTTTAGCTAAAGTAAGAAATCATGTGTATATAATCAATGCAAATATTTGAGTTAAGAAATGAGGCAGTACAGTTGTAAATACCTTTTAGTAAGATGTACTTTTATTTTTATTTTTTTTTATGTTTTTAATGTTTTAGTTATTTCTGGGGGAAAGAAAGAGAGAGAGAGACAGCATGAACATGGGAGAACCTCAGAGAGAGAGGGAGATACAGAGTCTGAAGCAGGCTCCAGGCTCTGAGCTGGCTGTCAGAGATGTGGGGGCTGGAACCCATGAACCATGAGATCATGACCTGAGCCAAAGTCAGGTGCTTGACCAACTGAGCCACCCAGGCGCCCCTAGTAAGATGTACTTTTAAAATGTTGTATCTTGATTAATAAAATAAAATTCAAAGTGTGCATGTTTCCAAATGTTCTATTTAAAAATGTAAAATATTATAACTCAGTATATTTAATCATGTTAAGTGAACAACATGAGAAGTGTAAGATAAACAACAATCTTTCTTTTATCTTTTCCGTATGAAGTATTTCAGTAAATTATTTATTTATTTTTCTTTATTTGAGAGAGAGAAAAAGAGAGAGAGGAAGTAGAGGAGAAGGGCAAAGGGGGAGAGAGAGAGAGAGGACAATCCTAAGCAGGTTCCATGCTCAGCCCAAAGCCCCACACAGGACTCATTCCCACAACCCTGGGATCATGACCTGAGCCAAAATCAAGAGTTGGACATTTAAATGTCTGAGCCAGCCAGGCACCCCTGATTACTTTTGTATAATGTCAGGCCTGCACACACACACACACACACACACACACACACTTACAGATACCTGCTCTTTTGAATTAAGGTACATATATAAAATAGTCACATATAGAATGCTTATTATTCCTGTCAATTTATATTTTTTTATATCTGACTTCAGTCATATCTGAAAGTAATGTAACATTCCTTTAACTGATTCCATTTTTGTCTTCAGCAACTTTATAACCCTTTATATTCGTGGAATTCTTGGAAAGTTTTAAGTGGGCTGCATTTGTATAAAACATTATTTTCATAGGTTAAAATTATATAATAAGCAACAGTTAGCTACTGGCAGAACTTACCAATTTGAATTACCAAAACAAGTTGGGTTTTATTTACATGTGTTTGATTAATTTTGTAGAACATATGACAGAAATACAATTTTCAGATTAATCTATAGTATAAGACTGAGCTAGAGACAGAAGTAAGGTGGGGGACCAATTGCACCAGGCAACTTGGCTTATAATAAATTTCTCAGAAAGGAACTGAAAGGATGCAGGGGTTCAGGAAAAAGCAGAATCTGAGATCTGGGGGGTTTGTTTGTTTTATTTGTTGATGGTAGAGAAGCTGGAATGCTGCCGACAACTATTAAACCCAATAATGAGTTCTTTCTAAAGGGCAAAACGCAAATGTCTAATATGGAGATATTTAAGCCATAATGAAAAGGACCTAATGGAAACATTAGGTGACATTAGCCTACCATTAAGCTCAGGAAAATGGTGTAGAAAAATTACAGAAAAGGAAATTCTACAGGTTCTGATAAAGGTTACTGATTACAAGGTTACATTAGTCCTTTAGGTTGATTAAAACCTGTGATATAATGATATGTTCCAAGGGTTGTGAGTATGTGCGTTGATGTTCGATCCCTGCTTATGTTGTAATGGAAGCTAGTCTCATGGAACAAAAACGTAAAAATAAATAATTATTTTTATTGTAATTTTTAAATGTTTATATTTGAGAGAGAGAGAAAGAGACAGAATGCAAGCAGGGGAGGGACGGAGAGATGGAGACAGAATCTGAAGCAGACTCCAGGCTCCAAGCTGTCAGCACAAAGCCAGACGCAGGGGCTGGAACTCAGAAGCAGTGAGATCGTGACCTGAGCTGAAGTCAGACACTTAACTGACTGAGCCCCCCAGGTGCCCCTAAAAATAAATTATAATTATTAATAAGAGGATCTCTGGATGAAAGTAAGGTAGCAAGATGTATCAATGATTTAGCTCTAATATCATAATTTCCATGAAGACTTCCCAGATTTGTCCCAACCAGAAAAATACACTCTCCTGTTTGGGCAGCCATGTTTACCATGGTCTAAGTGTGCATGGTCTAATATGTATTTATTCTTTGATTAAGATTTCTATATGTAAGAAGAGATTGTGTTTTACAAATGCTTATCTCTCCCTGTGCCAATTCTGGAGCCTTTTTATTATGTGTATCACATATTATAGTAAAATACTTTACAATGAAATATAGCTTTTTTAATTGTTCTATATCCAACAAAAAAACCTTTTTTAAATAACAAGGTATGACTTATACCAAAATATTAGAGTTTAAACTCTTGGACTTTTAGCATTTGTGAATTAGAACACATAACATTAAGACATTTGACAAACATATAACCAACAGAGCTGATCGTACCCATTTGTATTTTTCAAGATAGTTTTAAAAGTGGTGAATTATAAAATAAAGTTTATCTTTGACATTACTATGAAATAAATTCACTTCACATTTTCTAACATGTACTTTTTTTTTTACTTGTTTTAATATTTAATGATGCTGTAATCAATGTTCCATGTTCTACTTACAAGGACAAGGACATTGTCTTCTTAAATATTGCTAAATGTTGTCATATAGTCAGACAAGTGAGGCCTTGATCCTGTCATTTATTTCTTTTAAAGACAAAGTATCCCGTGTCCGTGAAAAAAAAGTAAATAAGAAACTGTAAACATTATGAATCTTGAGTAAGATAAGTGAACCACTATGCTTACGGTTCCCAAATTCATCATTTTCAGGAATATTTTACCAAAAGGAAAATACAAACAATAAATTACCAGACATCAGACACACTGTGTGGCTGTGTCCTGTCCCAGGAAGAAAGACAAGGATGAGATGATTTGGGAGAAAAAGAAAGCATTACTAACTCTTCTTTTTTTAAATCATCAAGCATAAATTTCCCCAAAAAGAGAATTTTGTTGAGGGCACTCGTTTATTTCACACTCAAAGGACCAACTGTAACCAAATGACGTGAACATAACCTCAAGATTTTATTGTCTTCATAATGTAACAAAATATGAAGCTTAGAACTGGATCACTTGGCTCTTTCTCTTCTTATCTCCTCCCAGTTCAAAATGCCTGCATCTCTTAATAGCCAGCATTCTCTTAGATCTGCAGTTGGGCTCAACGCATTTAAATCTCCGCACAATCTTCTTTGTGGTTTTAGCCTTTTTTTCAGGAAATCGGCTTAGTTTGCCCACCATAGCCACTCTGCTTCCTGACATAACGCCGCTTTCCCTGGGCATAAAGAGAATCTTTGCCTTTCTTGTACTGTGTCACTTTGTGGGGTTGGTGCCTGCCACACTTCTTGCACAAAGTCCGGCGGGATTTAGGAACGTTCACCATGGCTGCGAGAGGGCTATCGGCAAGGAAAGAAAGCAAGCATTACTAGCTTTGTGGAAAGCAATGAAAAGCTATGTCATGAAATATGCCCGTTTTGTTCAATTCTGGGCTACATAATATTGATTTGAAAATATTTGTAATCAGGGGCGCCTGGGTGGCTTAGTCGGTTAAGCGTGCGACTTTCGCTTAGGTCATGATCTCGCGGTTCGTGGGTTCGAGCCCCGCGTCGGGCTCTGTGCTGACTGCCAGCTCAGAGCCTGGAGCCTGTTTCAGTCTGTGACTCCCTCTCTCTCTGACCCTCCCCTGCTCACGCTCTCTCTCTCTCTCTCCTAGAAATAAAAAAAAAAAGAAAAGAAAATATTTGTAATCAAATATAAATACATATTTCAGGTTTATTTGATCAAGTTACCATTTCTTAGAAAATAATAAGGGTACTCATAATCAAGAAAAATCAAATTAATTCAATATTAGTTTTAGAATTTTATATTCTGAAAACTGGGGATTTTGTGCTCCAGGTAAAATTATATTGCTCTAAAAAGTTATTCCAAGTTTCTGTGTCTACTTTTTGAAGATTGAAGAATAATCTTGTAACTTCTGTTCTTTCTAATGCCCATAACATGTGATAATATCAACAC
Organism: Crocuta crocuta; assembly: GCF_008692635.1. NCBI lineage: Eukaryota > Metazoa > Chordata > Mammalia > Carnivora > Hyaenidae > Crocuta > Crocuta crocuta. The sequence goes on from NW_027529607.1 coordinate 1,633,119, forward strand.
ATCACCTATTATCAAGACAGAACTCAGAGAAATTTATATTACACAGATATTTCTCTCTGCTCTAATGTATGTACTTCTGATCTTAAGTCCTGTCTTCATATGATGTCTTCTCCTGGAGTATGTCATTCATGAATCACTAATTCAGTCATCATTTCGTCTTGAATTTCTAGGGTGAGTCAACCATAGTGCTCTAGTAACTACTACTTGTTTTCATCTTATTACATAGTGTATTAAGTATGCTTGTTGTATTAGTAATTTTATCTTACTGCAGTTACTTAAGAGTTGCTTATTATAAATTTCTGAATGGTCAAAAGAGAGCAAAATCAGAGGGGTTTTTGGTCCATATTTCCTTGTGTTGTTTGTGCTCTTTGAGTCTTGTTTAAGAAATCCTTCCCTACTCTGAAATAATTAATATATTATCTTCTAGTTTCCTCAAATAGTTGAAAATTTTGTTTTTCACATATTTAAGCTACCTGAAATTTATTTTGGGGTATGTTTTAATACAGAGATTTATTTTTTTTATTTAGATAGCCAATAAGTCAGCCAGAGAGAGACAAACACTATATGATTTCACTCATATGTGGAATTTAAGAAACAAAACAGATGAACGTATGGGTTGGGGGGAAGAGGTGGGAGAACAAACCATAAGACACTCTTATAGAGAACAAACATTGTGATGGGGAGGTTGGGGAAGATGGGCTAGATTGGTGATGGATACTAAGGAGGTCACTTATTGTGATGAGCACCGGGTGTTTGATGTAAGTGATGAACCACTAAATTCTACTCCTGAAGCCAATATTGCACCGCAAGTTAACTAACTAGAATTTAAATAAAATTTTGAAGAAAAAAAGAAAACAAAATCAGAGGTTGTTATAAGTAATTTGCCTCTCTTATAAACCCAGAATGAATTATGGAATGAAGTTACACATGCAATATGCCAAGTAAAGCCTCTTTTCTAAAATAAGAATATTTAAAAGAGAAAAAAGTGATTATCACTAAGTATCAACATTGATCCATTCAGTTTTCTACTTTAATCTTGGCTATGTATCTATCTGCCTGCTTGCCTCTCTATCCATTTGTGCCATTCTTCAAGAGCTCTCACTTGAAGGCCTGTCTTTATTTAGAGGTAGGTCAGGCATCTAATTAGATTGTGCAAAGATTCTATGTTTTAATCACCTAGTGTCCTACACCAAATTAATATAACATTGAGTATACTTGAAAATCACTTCAAAAAGATAATTCATTCAGTGATGTTCACATTTCAGCAATAATTTTTAAAATAAGAAATTGTGTTTAACACCATCTTAATTTACTTCACCACATCAGAGGTCAAGTATAATGCCACTATGATATTTCTAAAATTAACGTGTTGTCTGAGAAAAAAGTTTCTGTAAACTAGTGAGTGAAATAGTCAGATTCTGTGAGAACCAACTTGTACAGTTTCAATATTCTAACTGTAGGTATATTTTCATATTCTGTAATGGAAATGTGAGTAGGGTCAAGAAAGGAAAGTTTTGCTTTTTTAAAAACTTTAATCCACTATTTGCATTATACAATAATTGAACTAAACTTTTTAAAAATTTATTGATACACAAATATAAGAATGTGAAGCTAAATAGAATTTGATTGATAGTCTCTTTTCATATTTCATGAAATTATTTTTTAATATTCTTAAATAGATACAAGATAGTATACTATTAATAAACAATAAGTTAAATGGAAGGAAGAAACATAAATATCTAAAACATTCAAGGTAATAATAGCAATGTTTTCTATACCAAATAAAACATTTAAGTAAAACATAAAAATATATCAATTCCCAAAATGGAATATCTCTAAATAAATTAAATAATAGTTAGCATACATCATTGATTTCAAAATGTGAAAGATTTGGGGCACCTGGATGGCTCTGTCAGTTGAGTATCCAACTCTTGAATTCAGCTCAGGGCCTGATCTCACTGTCATGGAATTGAGTCTTGTATTGAGCTCTGTGCTGACAGCATGAGGCCTGCTTGGGATTCTCTCTCTCCCTCTCTCTATGCCCCATCCTGTTTTCTCTCTTTCAAAATATATAAACATTAAAAACATAAAATAAAATAAAATTTGAAAGGGCATATTTTTTTCTTAGAGAGAGAATGAGAGAGTGCAAGCAGGAGAAAGGGGCAGAGGCAGAGAGAGAGAATCCAAAGCAGGCTCCATGCCCAGCACAGAGTCTAATGTGGGGCTCGATCCCATGAACCCTGAGATCATGACCTGAGCCAAAATCAACAGTCAGAGGCTCAACCGACTGATCCACCCAGGCACCCCAGGGCATATTTTGTAATAGGCAAAGATTGGGTTTGAATTAAACAAGTATTAATACACAGTGAAAACATTACTATATGGGAAGATAAACTTATAATTTCAATAAACTTGGAGGACAAAATATAAAATGTCTCAGATAGAAAATAAACTATCAAAACATTCCAGGATACAGAAGGTTAAATGACTAGATACAATATTTCAAGAGGACTTACTTTATTAATACAAATCAGAGTTCCAAGATGTGAATGAATTCCCTCATAAAAGGAAGTACTGATGGAGAATTGAAAAAGCAATACTAGAACTAAATTCCTCAGGGTAGAGGAAGCTTAAGATTTACAGTTGAACAAACTCATCAAACAGCATGTATTATTATCAGTCCCAAATCAACATCAAGGCATTTTCATTTACTCTTTAAAAAGTCTGTGACGCTAAAGAGGTTTAATTTAAAGCAGTATAGAATTAGAATTGACTTTACCATTTTCTCTAATCTAGTAAAACCTTAGTGAAATGTAAGGAACATAAAATTTTCATAGGTAAAGTATTTTTCCAGTATCAGGACTGTATATCACCAGCCTCCTCAGAACTCTTTTAAGAAATGTTTGAAATTCAATGTAGATTATTAAATCCAAATGTCTAAAGAAACACTGATTTGTTATTATTCTTAAAATAGACTCGAATAACTGAACTATGAATTATGTAAATGAATGAAAATTCTAATAAGTAATGTACCAGTGATCAAAGGAAGAAAAGAGGACAATAATACAATACAGATGAGCTTTACAAATCTGAAAATTTGAGTTTGGGTATTTTTTGGATTTGAAATTCACACTGTTATTTTCCTTTCTATAATTTAAAACAAAACAAGAACCGTTTGAGCAAATGAATGCAAAGATATATGTAATTTAATATTCTATTTTGGATCATATTATTAAATATCACACATTGTGCTTAGATTTTTTATATAATGATATAAGCATAATTCTAATGTTGAAGTTTGTTTTCTTCACACTATCCCTATCATTTCTCCCTGATAAAGGATAAAATAATTTTAATGTAAAACAAAAATAAGTAACACCAGTGGGGTGAATGTTACCATTTTTGTATCTTAATGAATACTCATTTACATAAAGTTACAAAAAGAAATAGCTAATTTGATGACTAGAGAGCTGTCGATGCCATGACAAGAATGGCAACATCTGATTTTTTCCCAATTAATGTTTTGACTTTTTGTGATTTACCACACATTCCAAAGCTTGAATATATATTGATTAAAAATAAATTAACACCAGAGAGAAATCCCTGCACAGGAAGAATCTATCGTATGCCAAAAGATTTGAGTACTAAATAGAGTCTGGTCTGAATGATTTTTATCATCCCTTCCATCCTAGGATGTTATTATTGCATATCATTTTGTTTTACTCAACCTTATACAAAGATACATCAGTACAAATCAGTAATTAATAATTTTGACATCCTATGTGGAAAGTAAGCTAGTAACTGACACAATCTGAGGAACATACTAGCACTGACCCTGGCAGGGGTGAGGTACTGGAAGGAAATTTTTCAAAAGGGTAAAGAGGAAGATAACCAGAGAACTTCATGAGACACACTCCAGGACAAAGAAAAGGATAATGGAGAAACTGAGGTACAATAAAAAACGAGCTTTACTTTCTCCTCCAATTTGGCACAGCCATCTCTGAACTTTCCTCTCCATCTGGCTGGGTGTGTGAAACTGAGAATTAATAAAATCATTGTGATTTCTTTAATAGCCATTAAAAATTAAATAAATTAATATCAATTTATACTTAAAAATGTATAATAATAGCATTTATCAGTAACAGTATATATAGAGAGTATCTGTATATTATATACATTATATAGAAAGAGTATTGTATATGTGTATAATATTATATATTGTATATATATATAATGCTTATTTGTATTTGAGATAGAAAGACTGTGTGAATGGAAGAGGGGCAGAAAGTGACAGAGGCAGAATCTGAGATCATGACCTGAGCTGAGGTTGGACTCTTAACTGAATGAGGCGCCCAAGCGCCCCTAGAATATACATTTTTTAAATCTCTATGTACAAACTTCCATTCTAATACTTTATATAAATAGTTTCATTTAATATACCAAAACCACTTTGGATTGGAGAGCATTAAACATTTTAGAGAAGGAATTCAAGACAAAAAGGTTGAGGAATTTTTCTAATATTAATCAGATATCAGGTAGAAGGAGCTGGTATTTTAATCAGTCTACTCCTAAGTCTTGGATATTTACTCTTATGCGTCATACATTTCTAAGGTGGTGGGAGACTAAAAACTAAAACAAGGATTCAGTCTTATTGGTATTGAAATGTGTATGACACTTTGATAATTCTACCACCACTGCCAGGAAGATCATTTAAATTGTTCATGTATTAGGCAGGGTCTCATTCAGGGGAACTTATTAATAGAATATGAGGTGTTTTTAAATGTATACATACAAAGGGGCAAGATTGTTTATAATAATGGAAGACTGGAAATGATCTGTTTCCTTCTTTAGAGATATGGCATATCTCATGTAAGTACGCATAATAAATGTGAAAACTTTTTGGCAAAATAGCTAATTGCATACAAACCAACAAAAAGTAAAAAAAATTAAAAAGGTAGAATTCATGACTGTTTATAAACTATATTTTAACTGCATATAACATTGATAACTAAAGAAAAATGCATTCAGAAATATGAGATGAAGCAGATATTTGAGGATAGGGAAAACATGAATGATTGTTTTTATTCTTCCTATGTTTTTTTTCTAACGTGCAACTTTATTTTTGATAAGAAATTAGTGAGTGGAAATTGGAAGCCTTTTTTTCTGGAACATTATTTGGCAGTATTTCTCTGCTCTTTGACCTTTAGTTTCACTTTTAGAAATTAATCCCAGGGCGCCCAAAGACTTACAACATCTACGTTCATAATGGAATTATTTGTGGTAATACAGCATTGGCAACAAAGTAAGCATCTAAAATAGCTATAAATCTTGAGTCTAAGTCTTGGGTCATCTGTACAATAGAAACAACCAGTCCTGACTATTTAGTAGAAAAATATTTAATAACATAAGACTCTGTCAAGAAATACAGCAATTTTATAGTGCTTTTCTCTATGAGTTGAATTTATGAGTAATTTCACTTTTAAGAGATCTCTATTTGTCAATTTTTCATTGATCAACATATATAGTATTACTTTGATTTTTATAAGAAGTTAATACATATGTTTGTGTCTTTTGAGTCATTTTGGGAATGTTCATTTTAATATCAAATTTTACAGTTTTAGCATTTCATTATCTTTTTTTCCAGAAAATTGTTTTATAAGAAAACCAAAACAATATTTTTTTACTTGATGGCAATATCTAAAATATCCTCTCAAATTAAATCAGTTTATTTGCATTTGGTCAAGGTATTCTCATTTTATTTTCAAATTTTCATTGAAATTCTAGTTAACATATAGTGTAATATAATTTCAGGAGTAGAATTTAGTGATTTATCACTTACATAGAACACCCAGTGCTCATCCCAGTAAGTGCCCTCCTTAATGCCCATCACTCATTTAGCCCATCCCCCCCATTCCCCCTCCATCAACCCTCAGGTTATTCTCTACAGTTAAGAGTCTTTAAGGGGCACCTGGGTGGCTCAGTCAGTTAAAGAGTCTGACTTTGGCTCAGGTCATGATCTCACGGTTCCTGAGTTCAAGCCTTGCATTGGGCTCTGTGCTGACAGCTCAGAGCCTGGAGCCTGCTTCAGATTCTGTGTCTCCCTTTCTCTCTGCTCCTCCTTGACTCACACTCTCTCTCTCTCTCAAAAATAAATAAACATTAAAAAGAAAAGCGTCTCTTATGGTTTGTTTCCCTCTCTCTTTTTCCCTCTTCCCCTATGCCCATGTTTTTTTTCCCCTTAAATTCCACATATAAGTGAAATCATATGGTATTTGTCTTTGACTGACTTATTTGACTTAGCATAATACACTCTAACTTCATCCACATCCTTGCAAATGGCAAGTTTCATTGTTTTTGATGACTAATACATACATACATACATACACACACATGTATATACACACACGCATCATGTCTTTATCCATTCATCAGTTGATGGACATTTTGGCTCTTTCCATAATTTGGCTATTGTTAATAATGCTGCTAAAAACATCAGGGTGCATGTGCCCCTTTGAATCAGTATTTCTGTATCCTTTGGGTAAATACCTAGTAGTGCAATTGTGGGGTCAAACTCTTCTCATTTTGATTTAAATTACACTAAGAAAAACATCAGCCAAAACATTAATATACTGAGCAAGATTTATGTTTGTTACATGAAGCTTCATTTATTTAAACTCATTCCCTAACTTTTGTTCTACTTAAAAAATATGAGTAGTAATTACAGCTTTATAGGGTGACCCTTCTAACGGAAAGTTGACATATATTTGCTCGATAAAAACCCATTATTAGCTCTGCAACCTGTACCTTGTTGACTGTGGGCAAACAGAACACTTTAATCTCAAGTACTTTCAATTATTCTTCTAAGTAGTGCCTTAGATGACTTTTTAATAAAAGATTCTTTTAAAATTAGGACCTTCTGAATTATAGTGTGTCAAATTTTCAACACACAGAAAATTGGTACTGAAAAATTCATATAAATATAAAATAAACATGTCTACATAAATTCTAAGTTCATTTGCAGTGGCATCATCATGACTTACCGTAGGGACACTCTACCAAATTCAAATAGGTAGAGTTAGAATATGCTAAAATTAAACTGCTTCAATTTTTTAAAGGTCACTTTTAATTACTTTTATGTTATAATTTTACCATAATAGTGTCTATGAACACTACTCAAAGGCTATTCTATCTTTAAGAATATCTTTCTTATAAGTCAATATAAATGACATTTATATTACAATGTTTATGCAAGTTCTGAGTGATTGGAAGCTTTTACTATTCAAAGATCATTTCTATAAATAGCTTTATGAAGTGATAACACCTTATCACTTGACTAGCACTGTAGTATCATTTTCAAGGAAGCTATCCTTGAAATCCAATGCATTTTAAGAAGGTTAATTAAAGTCAAATTTATAATGGGATGGAATTGGACTTAGAATCAAACTAAAGTAACTCAATATCAGAGTATGAAGTGGTTCCTAACAGAATACTTTGATATTTAGGAAAGGTGAAATAGAATGGGTAAATAATTGTACCACACATACATAAAGGAATGTCTACATATACAGAGATACTCATGTATCTTTAGCTCAGTGACTGTAGCTGAAAAATTCTTTAGGTCTTCATTGGGCAGCCATAACAGGTATAACAAAGGGTGGCTTAGAAGAACAGAAATGTATTGTCTCACCCTTCTGGAAGCTCAAGGACAGAAACAAGGTTTTGGTTGGAGGACTCTCCCTCTGAAACCAATAAAGGGAATCCTCCTTTTCCTTTTTCTATTATCTGGAGGTGGCTATGAACTTTTAGCATTTCTTGCCTTATAGTTGAATACTCTGCCCTGCCTTTGTCATCACATAGAATTCTCCCTGTGTGCCTGTGTTTTCACAAATAACCATTACTTTTATAAAAACACCACTCATACTGGATTACGGTACACGTTATTCCAATATGAGCACATCTTGACTTAACCAATTACATTAAAATTACCCTACTTCCAAATAAAGTCACATTCTGGGATACTTGGGTTTAGAACTCCAACATATCTTTTGTGGTAAGGACTGGGGGACACGATTTTACCAATAATAGTCATATCACTATTGTATGAGTTTATTTAAAAAGAAAATAGCAAAGTATCCATATTACCTATCTACAGTTTTGTACAAGTCAGGAGATATTTAGGACTAAAAGCATGATAATCTGTTATACCATAACAGATCCAGGGCTGTGCGTTGGTATTTCAGAAAGTTCACTGTTGAGAATGCCCCTCATTCAAATGGAAGAAGTGGTGTTTTCCCACTGCAAAATCTCGGTTTTTCAACAGGCAGTTGTTACTACTAGTAGAGTTTCTATTCAGTAAGAACTTTATGTTGAAACATTCTTCCTTTTACGCTGCTCCTCCTAAGAGCCAATTGAAGCTTATATATAAGATTTAGATTGTGTGGTTATACAAATTTATAGAAAATTGAATAATTTTGGATAAAAACATTACACAGATTTTTATCTTTATCTTTTTCACTATTTCCTTTCTGTTTTATTGGTTTTCACTTTTCCCAAGTTATTATTTGTGTCATTTTCTGTAGACATTGAATGAAAGTAAAACCACCAAGTCTATCTGTCTTTCTTTCTTTCCTTTCTTCTTATTATGAAAGTATGATCAACCAAGAATTTGCAAGGGTAAAATACAATTTGATTCACATACAGAAAATATTTCCATGAATATGGGATGCCACAATTCCCATACTTGCTTTCAGAGAAAATCTACATTCATGAACTATATAGGGCTATTTTGAAACCATACCAAATATAAGCAAAAATCATTTTTAAAAGATTCTCTTTCAAAAAAATCCAAACCTTATGATATTGTAGTTCCAAATATTCAGAGTTTCTATGATAATGGCAAGCTTAGTGCTATATGACATGCAGTAATATATTTTTAGCAAGCTAATTGTGTAGAGTACTTATAATATGCCAAGTATTCATATATATTGACTCATTTAATCCTCACAGGGTTTTTTATTTTTAATTTTTTTTAGAGAGAGGTAGAGGAAGAGACAGACACACAGACAGAGGGAGAAGGAGAAAGAATCCCAAGCAAGCTCCATGCTCAGCATAGAGCCTGACTCCAGCCTCAATACCAGGACCCTGGGATCATGACCTAAGCCAAAATCAAATTGAGCCACCCAGGTGCCCCAGTATAGGTTTTATATGTAAAAATTTATAGAAGGTATAAGAAACAGCTGGGTGAATTCAATTCTTTAATTGACAATATAAATTCATGAAAAATGATTAACATTTTATTGTGTTGAATATTTGACCACAAGCATTGTTGGGCTTATTCACAAAATTGAAATAAATATCAATAAATGTCATACATATAAAATATATGCAGGAATAAATCCTTGACCATATTTTCCTTTGTGTTGCATATGATTTTAAGCCACCTACAACTTTTGTTAGTCCTAAGAGAAAAAAAAAAACAATTCTCTTCATAGATGCCACATGCATCAACATTTATTGTATGCTTAAATCAGAATTTATTTTTCTTGCATAATTTTTGTTTATGCAATCTTCTAATTCTTCTTTGTACTGCTTGCTACAATATGTAAAGTAAGAATAAGAATGTATACATACATGTATTCTCCTATAATTCTGATTTACTATCATGGGCCAGATAATTAAATCTAAATTTATTGCTATTATTATCTCATATTAATGAAAGTATGAAATACATTTTGAAAACTTGCAAAAGAGCATCAGGCTATCCTCTAGCCATTATCTTTTTTTTTTTTTAATCTTTATCTTTGAGAGAGAGAGAGTGTGTGTGAGTGGGGGAAGGACAGAGAGAGAGGGAGACAGAATCCAAAGCATTTTCTAGGCTCTGAGCTATAGCACAGAGCCTGACGCAGGGCTCACAACGCAGGAACCACAAGATCATGACTTGAACAGAAGTCAAAATGAGCAGAAGTGGACGCTTCACCAACTGAGCCACCCAGGCGCCCTTCCTTCAGCCTTAAGTTCCCCTTAAGAGAACTTAAGGCATTTCTCTACTTCATACACATTTACATATATTATTAGATCTGTCCCTTTTAAAAAGCATTTTTTTCATACTATCGACATGTATATGTTTACTCAGAACAGCTTCTGAAAAATTAAAAACTTGCTTACAATTTTACTACCAAGAGAACGATGCTGTTGACCTTTTGGTTTTTGTACTTTTGTTTACTTTTTTTTTGTATATATTAGGTATCTCAAAGTTAACTAGTAAAAATTGAGTACCTTTCTCCACAGACACCAGCGTTTCCTACAGTGGTCTCTATGTTTGTATATAATGCTGTCTTACACTAAAAACCTAAGAGTTCAGTGGTATAAAAGATTCTCGGGATGCCTGGGTGGCTCAGTAGGTTAAGCCTCCGACTTCCGCTCAGGTCATGATCTCATGGCTGGTGGGTTCCAATCCTGGTCGGGCTCTGTGCTGACAGCTAGCTCAGAGCCTGGAGCTTGTTTCAGATTATGTGTCTCCCTCTGTCTCTGACCCTCCCCTGCTCATGCTGTCTCTCTCTCAGAAATAAATAAAACATCAAAAAAAATTTTTAAAAACAAAAACAAAAAAACATTTCACTATCACCCCCTTATCTGATTAGTCTCTTAATGATGTCAATTCTACTTGTAACCTTACCTCTTATATCCTTTCATCTTCTTTTATTCCAAGATTACTTTTGCGAAATTTCCATTCAATATCAAACTTCCCTACAGTTAAACTGATGAGGTCATTCTCATTATTAAGGCTCTGTATTAATACAGAGCCTGTATTCTTACTGCTTTTAATAAATTCCAAATTCCCTCACATTCCTTATAATGGTTTTCCCCAGTGTATATTTCCCTTATCCCCTATCTAATGAAATTTTTGAGACATTTTTTGAGCCACGCTTACTTTTAATTCTCTTCCACCCAAGGGACTGTCTTTACTATTGCCTTTAAGCTTGCTCAGTCTTGTGTTCTGCTTGTTTCTCGTGTATCACTTCCTCCATCGTCAGACTAAATCTCTAGGGCCAGTGTTTATGTGCACTAATTCAGTGAAATATTTAACTGATTCATAGAATAGCTTAAATTTGACTGTGCTATATCTATAAGTTGTTATATTTCCCTTACAGTGACCCCTTCTTTTACCATAATTTTTAGAATAATGTGTTTCAAGATAACTTGAAAGCGGTAAGAGGACAAGGGATGACTGACATCTATCATCTTTATTTTTATATCCCGGAGGAGTGCATAGTATTTGTTGCTTCTTGGGGGAAAATGCAACATTTGTAAACTTGATGAGTGAATCAAAGAATAATTTATTCATCTAATTCTCTACCTTTAACATTTAAATTATTATTTCTCATTATTCAAATAACACTGCAACGAATAACTTGCTGTTATATGCCTACGTATTCTATAATTATTACATTTAAATACTTTCTCTGAGAAGACTATTTGGCTAAATACATATAATTTCTAATGCCTTTGCATGGCATTAATTAATTGCTTTCAGAAAGATTTATGGATGTACATAACTGCTTTGTTGTACATTTTGTGAAACTTATTACACTTAATGTATACATACACTTAAAATTTGATAATTAGAAAATTGTGTTTCTCAATTATTGGATTTGCTTGCTTTAAAATGTTGAATACTTATTAATGACTGTTTAGTATTTATTTTTTATGTTCAAATATGAGAACAGGGAGTGAACTTTATTTATAAATTTATTTTCCTAGACTTAGTTGTACTTTTAGACCATGATGATGATGATGGTGGTGATAACTATTATTATTGCAATTGTACAGGCAGCAAACCCAAGACAGAATCTACTTTCTAATGTCTTTAATTCCGTGATTACTAGAAATGAGGTAGAAAAAGGAATCAAACATTTTATGTTTATCTCTGAAAATCTGTATCAGAAGATTTAGTGACACTCCTTTGATAAAGCAAGGGTTTAAATTGTATCTTTGTGATTCTAAGGCTTTATTTGGAAATGTAGTAATTCATAAAACATCCCATTCCTAAATCTTCTCATAGCTACCATATAAATAGAACATCAGGATCAAGTAGGAAAGCCTTCAGCATCATCACCCAATGTGTGAGGTTCTGTCCTATGTCATGCTTTGAATGTATCATAGGAAACATTGACTTATCTCCTAGTAGTTCCATATCTGAGGGAAAAAGTACTATTATTTATTGTTACAGTCTGTAATGCAAAGCATCAACCGTCTCTAAAAGACTTCAAGAACACCATCAACATCTGCAAATACTGTCTGAAAGAAACTCAACAAATATATTGCATGTCATCCAAAAGAAAAAAGCGATCTCCTGTATTTTTACCATGTGTTATTGACCATAACAAATGGCAACAAATGTGGCAAGAGTAGATTATTAATTATTCCATTACATTGTACTAACCAGCATGGTCAGAAAAATTATCAGGATTTTTAAAAATTACATTTATTTAAGCTATAAAGTTGTTAACAATATTTGCATCCCATTCTTGCCCCTAAATCTAATAGTATTTTGGGGGTTTTATGTTTTAATAGTATTTTATCCTACCATGTGTTGGTTGCAAAAGACAAATGTTACTATGTCCATTTTACAGACGGAGAAAATAATGGGAGTTTCTAATATCAAGTGGTCAATGGAGTGTCAGGAAAAAAACACCTACAGCTCTAAATTATTTGGATAGTGATCAATAATTGCACATAAATAAATGTAAATTTTTATATAATATAATTTTATTTTATAAGTATAAATTTATAGAAATATAGATATGAATTTTAAAAATTTGCTGTTACATAAATTCATTAGCTAACTCTATAGTTAAATTACCTTCGATGTAAAATTGTCAACACATATTTAGTGGCAGGAAAAAAATTCTTACAAACTTATAATTGTAACATATAACTATCAAAATTTCAAAATCCCAATTTAATCAGTGGTGCCAGGATTGCTCAATAGGTTAAGTGCCTGACTTCAGTCAGTTCATGATTTTGCTGCTGGTAAGTTTGAGCCCTGCATTGGGCTCTGTGCTGACAGCTCAGAGCCTGGAGCCTGCTTCGGATTCTGTGTCTGCCTCTCTCTCAGCCCTCTCCTGCTCACTCTGTCTCTTTCTCTCAAAAGTAAGTAAATGTTAAAAAGTTTTTAAAAATTCCAGTTTAATCAGTCTACATTTAGTTCATAAATAACAATACTAATAGTTATAAGATAACTAATATTATTGCTTCTCATGTTTCATTTTACTTCTTTTTTTAAGTTTGTTTATTTACTATGAGAGAGAGAGACAGCATGAGAGGGTGAGGGACAGAGAGAGAGAGGGAGAGAGAATCCCAAGCAGGCTCCGCACTGTCAGCACAGAGCCCGATGTGGGGCTCCATCTCACAAACTGTGAGATCATAACCTGAGCCAAAATCCAGAGTCAGACACTTAACCAAATGAGCCACCCAGGTGCCCTGAATCTCTTGATTTAATTAAACTTTCCATGTTTTATAGACTAAATCTATAGACTATAGATTTAGAAAAATCTCATGGTATTTTTGTTCTCATAATATGGAATTTGGTAGATGTATCTACATCTAATACAAAATAGCAAATGCTAAAAAAAACCCTAAAAAAACAAAAAACAAATGCTTTTTAGAAGAGATTCAATAAATAATTAATTAATGTGTAATTAATGAATAGTATGTGTGCCTATGTGTATGTACTTGTGTGTGTGTGTGCATGCATGCACGTATGTGTGTGTGATAGGTATTGGAAGGAGCAGTTATGGGCATACGGAGTTGCGTGAGAAAAGAAATAGACAAGACTTGTTACATTAGAAGCCTTCTAAGTGTCACAGTTTCTGTAAGTTCTGGTGGCAATGCATATGAGATGCAATAGAAAAGTAGAGCAGATATGAAATAGAATATTGCATTCAGTGATAGGCTGGAATTGGCTTAATATGCTTCTGTATAGCATTTCTTCACTAGCCTGAGTTCAGTGGTGTTATGTTATGTTGGATGCTTGAAATCAGATATTTGGGGCATATTTATACACTGAAAGTCAAGAAATGCTATAAATCAGAACTTTTCTCCCTCAGAATCCAGTAGTTGAATTTCCCAGAACACTAGTCCATGACATGAAAATAAATAGAACTTACGTATCAAGATAATTTTGAAGTATTCAAAACTGTGAAATAACATTATTTGACTTGACTGTTTAAAAAAGAGAATGATTCAAAGGGGCATAAGTTTTAAGTCAAAGAGAATAGTTAAATATTTCTGTATTCTATGTAAGAGATTATGGAGGTAGCGCTGAATATGAGGATAGGAACAGAAAACAAATATATAAATATATGGTACTCTAATCTTCTAGTGATTATTATTTAGTGCTCTGCTTCCACACACAGCATAGTATTGTGATGAAGGTAGGTTTTTCACAAATACTTGACACATGACACTTTATTTATGTATTTGAAGGTGACCTGGGAGGCATTCCAGGTGGTGGTAATGAGGCTATGCTACAATTTATCAGAAGCAAATGTGGAAGTTTACAGTTTAGTTTGTTTTAAGTTTATTTTTTTATTTTGAGAGTGAGAAAGAGCAGGGGAGGGAGAGAGAAAGAGGGAGAGAATCCCAACCAGTCTCTATACCATCAGCATAGATCCCAACATGGGGCTCGAACCCACGAACCAGGAGTTCATGAACTGAGTCAAAGCCAAGAGTAGGGACTTTAATCCCACTGAGCCACCCAGGCACCCCAGAAGCTTACATATTTAATAAAATGCTGGTAGGTTAAAGACTTCAGGCACAATCACTACACACAAAAACAAAAACAAGAACAAAAACAAAAACAAAGGGCACCTGGGTGGCTCAGTCAGTTAAACGGCCGAATTCGGCTCAGGTCATGGTCTCACAGTTCGTGAGCTCGAGCCCCGTGTCGGGCTCCATGCTGACAGCTCAGAGCCTGGAGCCTGCTTCAGATTCTGTGTCTCCCTCTCTCTCTGACCTTCCCTTGCTCATGCTGTCTCTCTCTCTCTCAGAAATAAATAAAACATTTTAAAAAAATAAACAAAAAACTATGCATAATAAATGTTAATTTGCTATAGAGTGTACATGTAAGTGATGACTAGAATATCATTTTGTATTTTTAGATAATTGTACCTATAAAAATGGTTCTTGTTGTCATAAGTCTATTCATCTTAACCCTGACCTTTATCTGGGTTATCTTGTCTACATACTTAAAACTACCCTCAGAAGGCACCTCTTCTAATGAATTTTTATCAGACCATGTTTTTCACGGTTGAGCCTGTTTTCACATTTTATAGCTTGTGAACCTGGAGACACCATTCACACTGTTGAAGGTTACCAGAACTTTGAATCCTAGATATACATTTATACAAGGAGTTTTTCCAAGGTGAGAATAGAGTAATTGAATCCGTACACAACTTTGGAATTACGGGTCTATGATCCTATCAGATAGATTATATCCATCTTAAATAAAGTTTAAACTTTTAAGGAAAAAATAAATTTCTAAAGCATTTCAAAAGGTATATTTGAAGTACATTTTATGCAAGATAAATTACTGTACCTTTTCTTTTTTTAAAAAAATTAGAGGAAAAAATGTTACGATGAATTAATAATTCTTTAATATTTATGGACAAAGCCTGAAGCAATCAGTAGTACATTTGAATGTGGAACGGCAATAAGTATAAGAAGTATCAAAAACCTTTTTGTTTGCATGAAAATATTTTCTATATGCATAACTTGAAAACACAGAAGTTCACACTTAGGAACCTAAACATCTGTTTTAAGGTATTCTTCTAAATCCTTACAAAAAACATAATAAGAACATATATCTAATGGTGTTCATAATATAATCCATTACTTCTGAGTTGTGACTG
>NW_027529607.1:1649065-1939083 GCF_008692635.1 Crocuta crocuta
ACAAAATCTCCATGGTACAGTTGAATAACATAATTACTTAAATTTGTATGTATAGAAGCAAGTATACTTCATATGCTTCTTTTGTTCATGTCTTTGTTACATTTATTTAGATATTTGGCTTGGGACCATATTATGTCATGTAAAAATAGCCTTGCATTTATGGGATAATTCATAGTTGGTTATGATATGTTTTGATATGATATGTTTTCTTTGAATATAATTTAAAAATTTATGTGTTAGCATTTCATTTCTTAGAATTGCATCAGTTTTGTTGGTTTCTCTGAGTTATTGAAATGTAATATATAAAAACCCAGTGTTAAGGCAACCTGAGGGATTATGGAATTTATTATAGATAATGAAATACAACCTGGGAACTTGATCACTAGAACGGTCAGCAAAACCATCTTATTATTCATCTGAAGTGTCTGTAATAAGGACCTTTATCTTAAAGATGTTATGATATCACTTTATATAGTATTTTGTGCCTCTAATTTTATAATTAGATTTTACATTTGTTTTACTTTTGTGCTCTATATTAAAATTTACTTTTACATTTTAAAATAAACTGAATGACACTGAATACATGACATTTTCTAACTAAAAGTCAGTTCTTGTATACATCTGTTATTTTAAGGAGTTTGACCATTACTCGATGAATACAAAAAGCAAATGAAGGACTTTGAGGCAGAGGAGTGACATAATCACTATAGCTGGGGTTTGAGAAGAAAACAAAGAAAGTGTAGATTCAGGGTGACAAATGAGGATGCCGATGCAGTACTGTGAGGGCAGATGTCAGTATCTTGGAGAAGTTGAAGTGAGTAGAATTGAGTAGGAATAATGAAAAGTAATTAGTTTTTATATTATTTTGAAGGTAGAATTAACAGGATTTATAGATTTATAAACAGATTACAAGTGTCTTTGAGAAAAATAAATGAATTAAGCATCTTTCCAAAGTCACTGTCTTCAGCATCTGGAAGGATAGACTTGCCTGAGATGACAAAGATGGCAGAAATGGGACAATTTAGTGCATGAGTTTATGACATTTTAATCTGAGATGTCCGGTAGTAGAAATAGCATATGTTAAGTATGATAATAGCCGTAAATTTGAAATAATCAACTAATTTAGAATACATTTGGCATGTCATTCAGAGTGTTTTTTTATAAGGTATCTTTGAATTGTATTTTTAGTAATGATAAAATGAGGAGCATAGATTTTTGCTGGCTGGTGGCACAAATATGGTAGTCATTGACATATTTACAGACTACAGTCAAAGGCAAGAACCTATATATCATCATCAAATGAATGAATGTAGATAGAAATGAGAAGAAAATCAAGAACCGAGCTCTACCACCATTCAACAGGGAGAAATGAGAAAAAAAAAAAAGGGGACAAACCAGGAAAGGAGACCTAGAAGGGATAATTTAGTGAGTGGTAGGCAAAATAATAGGATGTGGTGACCCGAGATCCAAGTAATATATTCCAAGAAGGAAAAAGAATTTATGTTTTTAAAATTCTGTCAATGATAAAGTAAAATAAAGACTGGTAAATGAACATTTTATTTGGCAGACTGTGGGTTGGCAAGAACAGTTTTGGATTGAGGCATGGCAGTGCAAATTCTACTGAAAAGGTTGAGAGAATCAGAGACGACACGTAGAGAGGATCTTTTTAGAGACTTTCTACAAAGAGGATTAGAGAAATAAGTCATGCATGTTGGGAAAGGGATGATCATGAGAAAGCTGTGGGTTTTTTCCCCACAGAAAAGATGGACATATCTTGCAGAACATAAAAACTTGGTGAAATAGGAAGGAGAAAAGAGAATTGATTCAGTTGTTTTTTGAATATGTAAGAAGTGATGGGGTTGGATTTAGAGAAGAGCAAGATTAAATATGGTATGACTCATGATCAAGAGTCTATGGGCACAAAAATTGTTAGGCAGCAGTGCCAATCGCACAACTCCAGGGTACATCTTTAACCGTATATTCTGTTGGAACTTTGTTCTAGTGAGTGGCATTCATTGTTTACAAAAAGAATGAATTGTGCCCCATAAACTTGTCCAATGCAGAGTGATATTGGCAGTTGGATGTTAGTGATGGTGGAAGTCTGAGGAAGTGGCTTTTTTGTCAGCTGGAAGTGAAAATGGATTTCAGTTGGAGGAGTGAGTGGAATATGCGAAATATTCATTTAGGAGATTCGGACAAAAAAGTGTAGGATAACTGTGATGAAGCATTAATGACTTGCTTCAGGCTAGCGAGCAGGAACTTAAGGGCTATCACCCAGCATGTGGGGGTGTGTTATTCTAGATACATTCAGCTGCATGGGTATAGAAACAATCATACCTCAAAATACCTGACATTTAAAAGACATATTGTTTTTTTGAGGTATTTTATTTATTTATTTTTAATGTTTTTATTTATTTCTGAGACAGAGAGAGACAATGTGAGCAGGGCAGGGTCAGAGAGAGAGGGAGACACAGAATCTGAAGCAGGCTCCAGGCTCTGAGCTGTCAGCACAGAGCCCGACGTGGGGCTCAAACCCACCAACTATGAGATCATGACTTGAGCCAAAATTGGACGCTCAACCGACTGAGCCACCCAGGCGCCCCTGAAAAAATGTATTGTCTTTGATAGTAACTGATTTTAAAATGATAGTTTTAAAACAACCACTGGTAACTTGGAAATTGCCTATAAACTGTTTTCTTTTGATGAAATGTCCATATTTCTAAAAATCATAAGGGATATTAAAAAATTAATGAAACATTTGGTATTATTAATTAGATGTGTTTTTATACAAGTTTGCAGATATCAACATTTTACCTTAACTTTTATGCAAAGGATATATTCAAAAATATAATATTCAAAATGATATGAAAATCAGGTTTTGTCTTTTAAGAGTCAACATTTTAACTTACACAACTGTAATTAAAAATTAATTTATTTGTGGGGCACCTGGGTGGCTCATTCAGTTAAACATCTGACTCTTGACTTTGCCTCAGGTCATGAACTCACAGTTTGTGGAATCGAGCTCCATGTCGGGCTCTGCATTGACAGCATGAAACCTTGTTGGGATTCTCTCTCTCTGCTTCTTCCCCACTCACATTCTCTCTTCCTTTCTCTCACTCTCAAAATAAATAGATAAACATTAAAAAATGAATTTATTTGTGAAATCATGTTCCTGCATGTGAAAAGCATTTATATATAATTCCATTTAATATAAACTTATGAGATTTGTTGTCTTTATTTGAATGCAAACATTTTGTTATTTTTCCCTTAACAACAAAGAAATTTTTATTTCCTTTAAAGGAAAAGCTCTTAGGGAATTCATTTCAGTAAACAGATCAAATCAGTTTTTTTGTTTTCTTTAAAATGATAGCAAACAAAACTTTTTGGGAAATACAATTTCTATAACACTAGCAAATATATATTTCCATTTCTTTGAATTTCTATGTTTTATCTACAAATAAAGCTAAAATGCCATATCTCATATTTCTTTGACATCTTAGGCAGGTACATGCTCAAATGAATTCCACAGGCTTCTTACAAAATGGGAAGTTGATCCAATAGTTCTGAATTTAACCTCCCTTTTATTTTCACACAGACAGGCACATACTCCCATAAGACAATCCTATTACAACTTGAAATATTTCTTTAAACAGTGGTTTTATTCTTCAAATATATTGTTGACTGACTACCTTTAAAATCTACTAATAAACTTATTAAATAAAATATACATATGAGTTTATGAAGAATTTCTATTTGTGGAATAAATCAAATTGGATATAATTTAGCATTGATTACAGTTTAATTAACAAATAATCAAAATTCCCTTCCACAAGTTTCCTATTAATCCTGCTCTGTACGTTTTAAAGCTTGATGTTTTTGTACTTAATAGGAAAGCATGTTTTGATACTTTTCACAAAAGAATAACAATAGCAGTGTTTTGAAGTTGGTTTTACATGTCACAATGAATATTTTCACTGTGCTTTTTATGCCTTGAAAGCTACATTGTGGTGTGTGTGTGTGCGTAAAGTTTACTGTGTATATAATTAAATAAGTGAATAAATATTTAGAAGTTATTTATTAGTGTCTGTCATCAGTACTTAAAAATGTTACCTAAAATAATTGTTCACTAGAAGTTCATGCATGACAAAAATCTTTGAAACATGACAAATTAAATTATTAACAAAAAATCTATCAGAAAATAAACTGTAATGGACATTATAGTAATGGTTAACAAGAAGTATTGTATTATAGGGATTCATATTCATAATTAGTGTGTCCAATGGAATCTCATTGGAAATACAAGAAGAATGACTATTATGTATTTGCTGGATTACTGCTGTTTTGTTCATATTGCTGAGAATTTTATAATGTAAAAGTTAAGAATATATAAATAAAACTAGGTGAACTTTGTTCATATTTAGTTTATTCTGTTAAGTTTTGTCAGAAATATAGGTAACATCATAGAAGCTTGTAGTAAAAAAAAATCTTGTCACCTTGATAGGCCATCTCGTGCATAGACACATGGCTATTTTTTAATATAATAAATTTCAAAGGATTTGTATAAAGGGAATATTTTAGCAATAGGAGGGATCATTGGGAACCTATTTATTGTCAGAGGGACAAGAAACACATAGGGGCTAAATGACATAGAATCTCACATAGTTAGTAGCAAATCAATTATTAGATCATGGATATCCTAATACAAACTCTACTGTTCTCTCTAATGTATGTAAATTTATGAAAAAAATGTAAATTATGAATCCTCCATACATGGTTTGTTAATTATATCTGTGCTATCTGAGAATAACATTCTCTCTGGGCCTCAGCTTTATCAGGTTTAAATTGAAGATTTTCACCTTCATTGCCATCAAATTTAGAAAGCATCTGATTTTCAATGCTTTCAACCATTTAATTCCAGATTTCAAAATTATTGATACTGAAAAAGAATTGCCAGTGTAACTTAAAATTATGAAAGAATTTTTTTCAGGAAAAAACCTTAGTTTAGTAACATTTTCAAATATAACATTTGAAGAAATATGATGATTAAAATTATAAAATAAAAGGGCACTGGGAAATTCTCAGAAAACTCATGTGTGACATAAGAAGTATAATAAAATAAGAGAAAATATTAGAATAATAATGAAAATTTATAAAGAAACAATATTTAAATGGTTGATCTGAAAATGAAAATCTCTAATCTGTAAAAGAGAGACTTTTCAAACTTATGGTCATAAATTAGAGAAGAAAACAATAAAATGTTATTTCTAGGTGCATGTCAACTTGCTACTCTTGTTGGTCAAAGGAAACACACAAAACATATACTTATACATTGTGAATATAAAACAAGAATCTGAGGAAAAGTTTTATATAGTGAGAAAGATACATTTTTTTTTGAGAGAGAGAGAGAAAAAGAGAGAGGATGCAAGTGAGTGAGGGGCAGAGAGAGAGAATCCCAGGTGGGGCAGAGAGAGAGAGAGAGAGAGAGAGAAGCGGGGCTCACCAGATGCAAAGCTTACCTGACTTGGGACCCAAACTCATAAACTGTGAAATCATTACTTGAGCTGAAGTCAGATGCTTAACGATCAAGCCACCCAGATGCCCCAAACTTTCATATTTTTAAAGAGCATTTTGGTACTTAAATTTAATTTGGAATACTATTACACACCTCAAAACATGTATAATAAAATCAGAATTAAAAGAAAGTTTATAAAAAGCAAAGATCATAAAGAAATCAGCATATCTCAGGAGCTGAGGTGAATGAGTTTGGGGGGATTGACTATTAAGTGCATGAAGAAATTTGATGGGACTATGGACCTGCTCTCTATCTTGACTATGATGGTGATTACGTGCTGTATACCTCATTCACAAAATACAAATCAACCGAAAGGCTCAGTTGGGAGAGTATTAGACTGAAGATTATGTTTTAAAATATAAGAATACACAGTAAAAAGGATGAGTTTTATAGTATATAAATTATTCATCAATAAATTGAGCTAAAAATTTGTAAATTTTTATTACTAAGTATATATTTATACATATACAAATATAAATACAACTTATTCTGTTTTTGTAAAAGTATTTCATATACAATGGAATTTTGTTATTTCTAATTTCTAAATATTACTGTATAAATTATGTAAATATATATATTTTACTATTTTAGAGAGAGAAAGAGCACAACTCAGGGAGAGAGACAGAGAGAGAGAGAGAGACAGAGAGAATCCCAAGCAGACCCCATGTTCAGCTCTGAGCCTGACACGGGGCTCAATCCTGTGACCCTGAGAACATGATCTTAGCTGAAATCAAGAGTCAGACATTCAACTAACTGAGTCACCCAGGTGACCCCTGTAATTATAATTTTGTAACAATTTTTAAATATTTATTTATTTTTTGAGAGACAGAGTGAGACAGAGCATCAGCAGGGGAGGCGCAGGGAAGGAGACACAGTATCGGAAGCAGACTCCAGGCCAGGAGCTGTCAGCACAGGGCCCGACACAGGCCGAGGTCATAGACCCTGAGATCATGACCTGAGCTGAAGTTGGTCACTTAAACAACTGAGCCACCCAGGTGCCCCATATAATTTTTAAAGTATTTTTACTTGAGCAAGGACTTAGAAATATATTTTTGAATGGATTGTTTACTGAATTCAGTTGCAAGACTACTTTAATTGCATTTTTTCCCTTCTGTCCTCCTCACTCTAAGAATATAGTTTTCCTTCCCTCTCTCCTTTAAAAAAAAAAAAAAATTATTCATGCATTTGTGAGAGACAGGTCCCAAAGTTGCAGTGATGAGAGAATTAAGAAGCCGGGGGCTAAGACTCTCCAGGCTCGGCTCCTCTCCAGGCTCAAGCCTCTTTTATTTTGCTGCTTGCCTGATAACAGCAAGCACATACAACATAGTATTTGGCACCTTGGCAGGTCATGCTCCTGCAGTGTATTCCATACTGGGTCATGGGTGTATATCTGGCACCAGACAAAACTTTCTCATCCCTGGCCTGGCATCCACATGTTGTCCTTCTAGAGACAACAAGCTGTCCCGGCGTCTTTCCGAACTGGGAAAGGAACTGCTTTCCGTTCCTTGGTGCTCGATCCCTTTCCATCAAGACATTCTTATGGTGTCTCTGGCTTCTCATTCTCCAACACATTTGGACTCTGGATTCTAATAAACAAACTACCTGTTTGTATTTACTTGTTAGGTTATGATTTGTGTGGTATGACACTGTGATGTTTGTAATCTTCACTTACAACAGTAGATGGTCTACCTTATATTAAAATTCTCTTTCTTCAATTCTGTTTTAACATCTTTGATGTTTACTCTTATTTTCCAGAGGAGCAAAAGAGAGCTGGTTAGGAAGTTGCTTAAGCGTCTGAAAAACAGGTAATACACACATTATCATTTTAACTGTTACAGGTATGTAACAATCCTACCCCAAATACTACCATTAAATTTTACCTGAGATGCTATAAGGTTGAAGATGAATGTGCTTATGCTGAAAAGAATTATAGCAAACTAAAACTACATGAGTAGTAAGAATACGTCGTCATTAGTTTTTGATCAAACAGCAAAATACACTGTGTAAATTAGATGTTGGTGTGATTTTGTGGTTAGTTTGCTACAATGAAATCTATCTCAAAATGGTAATATCCATAAATACTGGAGAAAAAAGAATACATTCTCTTATTGCTGTGCATAAGAAATGAACGAATGATACATATTTTAAAGTAATAAAAAGAAGACACCAGTAATTTTGCAGCTAATAACTTATTTTCATTTACCCCAAGTTCTTTGACTTGTATGTGAATGCAATTTTTTAGGCTATTATTACTATTACTATTATTTTGTTAAACTGGGAGAGTAGGGAAATTATTGAAAGGAACTTGTATACTAGGAAGTAATGAATTGGGGCACCTGGGTGACTCAGTCAGTTAAGCATCTTAGTTCAGCTCAGGTCATGTGCTCACAGGTCCATGGTTTTGAGCCCTGCGTCCAGCTCTGTGTTGACAGCTCAGAGCCTGGAGCCTGCTTCGTATTCTACGTCTCTCTCTCTCTTTTTCCTTCCCCAACTCAGGCTTTGTCTCTCTCTGTCTCTCAAAAATGAATAAATGTTAAAAAAAAATTTTTAAGAGGTAATGAATTAAACAATGTGTTACCTCTCTTAAAATGCAGGTGAATAACACCAATTTGTTACTTCAGTTAAAGATAGGAGTAAGCAGCAAAGCTGCACAGAAAATATTTGACAAGTAGAATTATTTATTTTAACCCACAAGAGCCCTGTCATTGACAGAGTTCCTGGTACTTATTTTTACAATTATTATTGCATTAAAGCCTTATTATTAGCTTATATAAATTATTATGCTATTTAAATTAACATTTACAAATTAGCATATATAAATTATTATGCTATTAAAGCATTTACCTTAGAGAAATTAGTGTCTCAATGTTAATAAAAATACACTATGTATACACATACTGTAAATTTGACTATTTTATTAATACAATCCTACATCCAGATTTCACCTTAATATAAAAAATAAAGGATGGGGCCCATCAGAATATACAAAATATAAGCAAAATAAGTAACTAATGGAAACAGAAATGTGCTGATAAGTTTTACTGTGTTTGTTCTACATTTATATTTATTTTACTTTATGTATGCTAATTTTTTTAGTTTATTTATTTATTAGGAGAAAGAGAGAGAGCACTAGCAGGGGAGGGGCAGACAGAGAGTCCCAAGCAGGTTCCTTGCTGTCAGAACAGAGACCATTGTGGTGCTTGATCTCACCAACTGTAAGACCGTGACCTAGCCTGAAATCAAGAGTCAGAGACTTAACCAACTGACCGCCCAGGAACCCCTTATATGTGTACTAATTTTTATCACTGAATATGAAAATCCTAAAGTATGAAACAGTTTTATAATTATACACAAATGCTTCAAATTCGTTAGTTATTGGCTATTTCTTTCTTTTTACTAGCTAATAACCATGTATGGTTTTAAAATTTAGCAAAGAAAAATTTTTGCTCACAGTTGGAAAATTTCTTGTCTCCAATTCTTGGCAACTAGCAGAATTTCTGGTAGTGTGTAGGGCATACTAAATTTTGTTGATTCAAAATTAGCTCAAAAATTTTAAAAAAGGAAAATGTTTAATCGATTGCAATGAATAATTATGTTGAATTTTCTAGTGGAACAAATTCCTTGAAGCTAGAAAATGGCATATTGGTTACATAATCTGTAACATCTACTTCAGAACTAAAAGTAAAACAAATGACAAATACGAGTTTTAGGAACACTAAAGTCAGTAATTATTTAGGCAAAATATTTTAATTATGGGATATAATTGAAACCAGAAAAGACTATAGGAAATACATGAAGTCTCTACTGCTGTAAAATTTAAACAGTCTATCTTAACTAATGCCTCATATAAGAAATCACTTGTATGTTATAATGCATATCTTTATAATGAGTATTCATTGAAAAACTACAATCAACACACATACGATGCCATCAACAATATAGTTGTCCTTCACATAATACATTGATTAAAGTCTTCTTTCTGAGGGAAAAGTGTGAGATTTGGGGAAGAAAGGAAGCTCTGAGAATGTAAACTAGTCTCAGACTCTGTGCTGACAGCTCAGAACCTAGAGCCTGCTTCAGATTCGGTGACTTCCTCTCTCTCTGTCCCTTCCCTGCTCGCACTCTGTCTTTCTCTCGCCCAAAAAATAAACACTAAAAAATGTTTAAAAGAAAAGAAGAAAGAAAGAAAGACTTGGTTGTTTACACAGATGGATGTATCTATATAGGACAAAGCTGCCCCGGAGTGACAATGCCAAGAAGAAAGAGCTTCTCCATTTTATCACAAAGTTGGCAGAATATATAGGTAATTATCCAGTGAATGTAAAATCACAGTGGAAATACTCTTTTCTTTGTTTTGTTTATTGGTGTGTTCGTTGCCCAGACATTATTAAAAATGGAATTCCCAAAGAGTAAAATCAATATAGTGACTACTCTAATATATAGATTTGAGAAAAACAAATTTCAACCTATTTTGTCAACATGATTCTCTTTTTTGTCTTTGTTCCTTTTTTTTAAAATTTCTTAATGTTTTATTTATTTCTGAGGGAGAGAGAGACAGACAGACAGAATAAACAGGGGAGGGGCAGAGAGAGAGGGAGACACTGAATCCGAAACAGGCTCCAGGCTCTGAGCTGTCAGCACAGAGACAGATGCAGGGCTCAAACCCACGATCTGTGAGATCATGACCTGAGCTATAGTTGGACGCTAACTGACTGAGCCACCCAGGCACCCTGTCCTTGTTCTTTTGAGCTTTATTATATTCTTCTTCATTAGGTCATGTAGTTTTCCAAAAGTTAGGGTAGCTAATTTAATTTTTTTGAAAGTAAAGTCTCTCTCACACACATCCTCTTATGGAAATAAATATTCTTATTCTTAACAAACTGGAAAAAATTGAATAGTAATAAGAAAATTAAAAAAAAAAAAAAAACAACAAAACAAAACACCTGGTTGGATCAGCCAGTCAGTTAAGCATGGTCATGATCCCAGGGTCATGGGGTTGAGTCCCGTGCCCCTGCTTCAGACTCTAGTACTGGGCATGGAGCCTGCTTAAGATTCTTCCTCCCACTCCCTCCCCTGCTTGCACTCACTTGCTCTCTCTCTCTCTCTCACTCAAAAAAATAAAAAATAAATTAAAATAAATAAATAAATAAGAAAAAGAAAGAAACATAACAAACTTCACTGAAATTTTTTATCTTGACAATCTGAGCAGTTTAGGGAAAAATGTAAGAAAAAAGACCTTTTAAGTGAAATAAAAAGTGAAAAAAAAGACCTCTTAATATCCACTCTCCCCACAGACTTGTTAAGAGTTTACAAATATTATCCTTACCAATTTATCTTTTATATTATTTCTTGATTTTTGCTTTATCTTACTCAATTTTACACAATATTGCATTTTTTATTTGCTTTGTGTCCTGTAATTAAATGCACACTTAGAAAAGTTAGCTAGCATTGATGCCCACAGATTTTATGAAATAACACAATAATGTTTACTTGATTTTTTCAATGAAATTTATTTTTAAATTAAATGTGTTGATTTGTCTCCACTCTGGTGAAGGACCAGATTGGGTAAATGTTTCATAATAAGTACTGATATGGGCTCTATGGCTCTGGAGAGAAGCAATGATTTTCATCAATAATATTATATATTACTTGATGTCACCAAAACACCACAAATGCCAAATGCTTTTAGAATTTTTATTATCAACTACCTCCTTGGTATATAATTAGGAGGTTTTTAGGAGTTTGAATAAGGCTAACATTCAATGGTAAACAAAACATAGGGAGCATAAGCAATTTAGTGAATGTGGTACCTTATAATTTTATTGAAATTAAAACACTAAAGAGTCAGATACTTGTTAGTTGTCCTTAAACTATTTAAAACTGTTTTTTAAATGTTTTTATTTATTTCTGAGAGAGAGAGAGACAGGATGAGCAGGGGAAGGTCAGACAGAGAGAGACACACACAGAATCTGAAACAGGCTCCAGGCTCTGAGCTAGCTGTCAGCACAGAGCCCGACGCGGGGCTCAAACCCAAGATCTGTGAGATCATCACCTGAGCCGAAGTCAGACCCTAACTGACTGAGCCACCCAGGCGCCCCAACTAATTTTTGGTTAATTATTAATTTTTTGGTTTGGAATCATATATGAGATTTAAGTGCTACACCATGGTTCTTAGAACCCTATGACTCTGATGGGGATGGTTTCCACAACTGTGGAGCTAAATTGAAGAAAAGTGCTTTTATATATTTGTTACATAGGGAGGTCTCCATGTTTTCTCTCTGTTTTGGTACAATGGCTTCTTATTTCACTCAGGACAAAAACTGTACATACATACATGCATGCACACAAAACTGATATTGCAAGTTAATTTTACAAATGACCAATGACAATGCAACAATTAATAAAATTTTCTAAAATAAACAAGAGTATAAGAATTATCTGAGGAAAAATAAATGCTATATCTATCTTTTCTCAAGACATATTTTCAATTACATTTGTCTCTCAGTATTTAGCTCCATTTATCAGGATATTTAACGACTAAATGTTTATGATTTTGTGAGATAGAGTGTGATGGGGGGTAGGGGAAGAAAATTGTATTGAGATTTATAAATCTCTATCTTTAAGCACATGAGGTATAATTTAGTGTGAGCAAACGTAGTAATACAAAAATATAAAGAAAGAGGTGAGATAAAGAGGAGTAAGTAGAGCTCTAAAAGAATTTCTTCCATCATTACAGAATCTTTTTCACAAAACTAAATCTTTTCATGTTTCTTTCTCTAAAAACCTTATTTTTAAATGTCAGTCTAATTCTTTGGCTTTTATGAAAATTGTGGGCACATTTTTGAAAGTAGTTTGTAATTGTAAAGAAAGAAGTAAAAACAATTAGTAATAGGAATAAAACCTATTTTTCAAAAAATATGTTGTATTTAATAACAAAGCTATGTATTAAAATCATACTTGCTGAGTTACTGCATGGGCTATTATAATTTTTATATGTTATGTTTATACAAGCAATACCTCAAAGGAGATATAGCAGAGAGTCATCCCCTTAATGTGGTGAGCATTTGAACTTGATTTAGATTTCCTAAAACTACTATATTTTTGATGATGCATGTCAAGATTTAAAATGTGAAGCAACTTAATTTGCTCAAAATTGAATTAAAAAATATCATGCCACATCTGAAATTTTGCAAAAACATTTATATAATACATATAGTGAAATCATAGCACATGCTGGTTTAATAATCACTCCCTAGTATATTTAGCTGTTTTTTAAACTTTTGCTTGTTTTTGTTTTAATTTTTTAATGTTTTATTTATTTTTGAGAGAGAGAGAGAGAGAGAGAGTGTGTGTGAGCAGGGGAGGGTCAAAGAAAGAGGGAGATACAGAATCTGAAACAGGCTCCAGGATCTGAGCTAGCTGTCAACACAGAGCTGGACGCGGGGGCTCGAACCCACGAACAGTGAGATCATGACATGAGTCGAAGTCAGACACTTAACCAACTGAGCCACCTAGGTGCCCCACTCTTTTGTTTGTTTAGATATTTTTAATTAAACTAATATTTGTATTATCCACTTTGATTTTTTTTATGTATAAGTTGACTCAAATAATGTATTCAAATAAGAAACAAAGAGAAAGACAGAAAAAGCATTTGAAGACCTAGATGACAGCAAAGATGATTAAAAACTAAAAGCCTAGTCTCAGATTCCGTAGACTTCTTTTTAGGCACCCAAGTTGTGACTTTAACTTCCTTGTTTGCTAGATAGTGTCTTTGACTACTAACCATAGCAATTCAATCTGAGAAATTCCTATAATGAGAGAATCAAAGTCTATGATTTTGTACTTTTCTTGTTGATTTGTTTGTTAAAATTGCAAGGATTTAAGGGTTAATACCCATTTTCCTCAAGGAGTAGTGCTCTCTGAATCTTCCCAGTTAATGTGCATATACTGTAAAGAAAGTAAAAACAAAATAGGCATAATTATATTTTAGGGTAGGGTGTGGGACTTAAAGCTCTACTAAGAAACAACAGTCAAGGGGCACTTGGGTGGCTCAGTCAGTTAAGCATCTGACTTCAGCTCAAGTCTTGATCTCAGTCTGTGAGTTCAAGCCCTGTGTAGGGCCCTATGCTGACAGCTCAGAGCCTGGAGCCTCCTTCGGATTCTGTGTCTCCCTCTCTGACCCGCTCCTGAAACCCTCTCCTTTTCACGCTCTCCCTCTCTCTCTCATATGAATAAACACTGAAAAATTTTATAGAAAGAAATGAAAGTCAAGGTATCTATACATGGAAAAACATCTGTAATTTTTATAGGTAAGAGAATACAACATAAGTATGAACACTTTCAAGTTATTTTGAGGTATTAATGCATTTTCAATTGTAATTTATACTTTTGGAAAAGATATTGATGTATGTAGCCATTCTAAATTTATTCACTATATAACTTTACGTATATGTTATACATAGATACAAATGATAAAATAAATATATACATGCATACATAAACATGAATTTTAAAATTAGAAACTAATATAAATGTGAATTTTTTGAGTAGTTGAGAGACTTTGTACTACTTGAAATTTGCATTTGGCTTATATTGGTGACATAGGCCAAATGACAAATAATATAAAATTTTAAAAAATGATAAATTCAAAGCATAAGCAGAAATGTATTATATGATACAATTAATTCATGTTTTGAATTAATGAAAAAAGGATCACTTATTAAATAAATAATTCTGGGAAAATATATTTAGCATAAGTAGAAAAAAGCAAACTCAGTTCTAAAAGAACTAAAGAATTTGAAAGAAAAATAAAATTTAAATGTAAAACTCAAGGTTTAAATGTACTTAAATGTACCTTATGTAACATAAAAGGAGTTATCAATTTGACTATGTAGCATTTTAAATTGCACATAAAATTTAAAGTAAATAACAAACTGAAACAGAAATTTTAAATTTGCAAAGTGCTCTTAAAAAGCCATGTCATAAATATGGAACACTTACAAAAAAAGAAACTGCAGAAGACAATGTGAAACAAGCTTATGAGTATATGTTAAATCTTATTAAATGGACATTATAACTATAATGTATACTAATTTTATTTAAAAATAGGGTACTTTAGAAAAAGAGAAAAATAAATTATCCTAATTGTAGATGTTGTGAAAGTATGAATAGAAGAAAAATATTTATATATTTATATATATAAAATGTATTATATAAATTACTAATTAATATAGTTTAGTATGTATTGTAATAGATTGATGAAATTATAAGTTATATAAATAAAATGTTTATTAAAGGTCTTAAAATATGTGTTTATCTGATTAATTCACATCTAAACTGTATTCCTCAAATAATGAGATCTTAGCATGAAGATGAAAATAAATTGCGTTTATTGCATCCTAATTTATAATAGCAACAATATTGGAAACAAGTTAAATGTAAGGAACAGAATAAGTAGAAGTAGGATCTCTTTAGGCCACAGAGTCTGTGCTTTTGTTCACAATACAACACGGTACCTGTGGCTGGATGGAGAGGCAAGGCCCAACCTTGGGTTCTGCTATGTCACCGGCAGAATTATTTTGAATTATTATTATTCAAAAAATAATCAAGACAGAAATAGTTTACAGTATACTAGCACATGAGAGAAGAAAACTAAATCTGGATGTACAGAAACACCAATAGAATAAAGCTATATGGAAAGAGAAATAAAAATACCAATATATACTTAGGACTGGTAGCTTACAACTTTTTCAAACTGTAAGATATTTGGTGTTGGTTCTCTGTCTCATCTTTAGAAAGGGGAACTTTGCTTCATGCTAGTGACATCATTCCAAGAACACAGAGACCTATTATTACACTAAGAGTTTTGTGAAGGTCAGAGGGAAACTAAGAGTCTGAGGCATAGGTGCACCTGGCTTAACAGGAACCCAGATAGGTACTGTCAACTCTTGGTCTTTGCCAAGCAGTAAAAGTAAGAGAAATGGGCTCACTTTCAGCTTCTCATGGTTTACTGACTCTTGTGGCTTCAGTTTTGTCCCTTTGGATGATTCTCTCTTTCTCTCTGTCTCTCTCTCTTTCTCCCCCTCCCTCACTCCCTCCCTCTCTCTCTGTCTCTCTCTTTCTCTCTCTCTCCTTTTCTTCTCTCTCTGCTCCACTCTCCTTCTCTTTCTCTTGTTAAGGATTGAAGTAGCTCACCTTGCAACGATACTTTTTAGCTATGTCTCTTTTTCCTTATACTTACACTGACGAATTGGAATTGTTTTCAGTATTTGCTGCCCTTCTTTTCTGATTCTGTAGTGAATGAGTCATTTGGGCTTCTATCAAAGTATAATTGAAGCAAAGTGTAGAGAAAGACTTTAGTAATTTTAAATAGGTAAAAGATGTACATGCATATATATGATAGAATATATAGTATTTATGGATATGTTTTTGCATAAAGAGATACATAATATGTGTGTATTGTATTTTACACCATGTATATACAGTGGAAACTCTGTAAATGAAAGATCCTGCTGAATTTGGCAGGCTGTAGCCAGGCTTATTACACTGGAATTACACTGGATTCTGCACCCAATTCCAGTGGTGAGGGGGGGGTTTTCCCAACACAAAACAATTCTCTCATAGCAGTTGTGTGTCCTACAATCCAAGTCAATTCTGATACTATCTACCAGGAAATACCATTAGATTCCATAGGTTAAGAGTTCAGTCCTATAATATGGCTCTGCCCTTAACAAAACTTAAGTCCAGGTTGTTATCTGTGTTTCTGAAAGATTGGGTATAAATCAGAGGTTTTCATAACCCAGTCTTTGGGTTCTGCCAATTTGTTGAAGAGCCCACATGACTTGGGTTAAGTTTTGTTTTGTTTTACAAAGGGCATTCATGGCACAAACCAGCAGTCAGGTGAAAAGACACACGGCAAGATTCTGAGCCAAGGAGCGTCAGTCCCTGTGCAGTTGGGGCCTGGCATAGTGGCACGTGGAAGCATCTCATTCACCTACCTGGTAACTCTCCAAACCCATCCTTTTGGGTTTCTATGGGTACTTCATTACAGAAGCATTACTGATTAAATTATTGGCCATGACTGACTGATTCAGCCTTCTCCCCTCTCCGGAAGTCAGGAGTGGGATGAAAGTTTCAACCCTCTAATCAGAAGTTCTACTGGCAGCCAGCCTGATCCTTAGGTACTTTCTAAAAGTTTTCATGAATATAACAAAAGACATCTTATTGCTCTAGCTCTCACCAGTGGAAATTTCAAGGGTTTTAGGAGCTCTATGCTAGGAAGCCAAATACATATTCCTTATTATAAATGATAATATACACCAAAATACCTAATGAATCTGACAGTATAAGAAGAAACTGAATGGAAAACTACATAATTATGACATAAATTAATATCCTTTAATGGGTCTAGCCTTGGCTCTCCTTTAATACTAAAAAGTTCAAGGCACTGAAGCTGAGGGCATTGGGCATCTCTGTCTGGTAATTCACTCTAAATGGATTACTTAACTTATTGAATTTTAGCCCGATATTCATGAAGGTGAAAAATAAGGAACATTGGGAGCTAAGACCACCTTCTTCTGTATGGAATCTTAAATAATTCCTTTTAACAATTTGTTGACTAGTTTAATAGCAAATCAAGGTGACAGGAGCTATAAAATGTCATACTTACAAGTTTTTAAAACTATACCAAACTTGTTGTCATGGCTAACTCTGTAGACCTATGAATGTTACTTATTTTCTTCTCTGAAAGTTAAAAATCTGTCCTGTAAAGATGCATTATATTTGTAACCAGCAAAAAGGTATCCTTGAAATGAAATCAGTGTCATCAAGTACAATCTGACATTTTATTGGATCACCTTGTACAAATGCAATTTAAATGAAGAGTGTAGTGTTAAATTTCTTTAGATAGGTTGAGTAGCTATAAACATTTAACTTTTGAGACCTATCTCTAATAGAATCCATTTAAAAAAAAATCATGAAGATCAGTTGTTCAAAAAAATGTCTTCTATGTGAAACTTCTAGAAACTTCTGTGTGCTATCAGTTTCCTTTTTTTAAAAAATGCCAACACCAAATAATCCAATATTCTTGGTATGTCATCTCAGTGACTTTCCTTCATAGATCCTATTACCTGGTAATTGTTCCCCAAAACAAATGGGCAGTAAGCGTTGCTGACATACCGGGTGTCACGACTTCTAATAAGAATATATAAAAAACTATTATATGTATTCAAACATTTTAGATATTAAATTCAACATGCTTAAAACAGACATGACTTTATGATACTTCTTAAATTAAATAGTAAGTATCCATTCTTTCTTCTGTGAAAATAACTCAAATTAACAACTTTCTGATTTTGTCTTAGTTGGCCCTAAGTAGGACAAACATAAAAAAAACTAATTCTCTTTAAATTATCTATCTCTCTCTCCCTAGCTATCATGTGGAATTGGATGTTAAGATTGCACATTTCCAGAGAGCTTATGTGATGTGTGCTTTAGTAAAAATTAGCCCTGTTACCAGAATTTTTCTTTCTTTACTAAAAGTACCACAGTAACACAACAAAATCAATGTTATAAACGACAAACTTTGCTAAACCACTTACACTTTTATTTATTTTAATAAATGACAATTTTGTAAGCTAGAAATTATGATTCATCTTTGGTGCCTCCTTTTTCCTTAACTCTTCCAATTTCTTGGAAACTCTGCCTAATCATCTCATAAATATCCATACAATTTTAATTTCTGTGTTCAGTAGTGTACTAATTTATTTTGCTACGTGCTCTTCTGTTCCCTCCACACTCTGTTCACATTGCATCTAGGAAA
The DNA here is from genome assembly GCF_008692635.1 of Crocuta crocuta. Classification (NCBI taxonomy): domain Eukaryota; kingdom Metazoa; phylum Chordata; class Mammalia; order Carnivora; family Hyaenidae; genus Crocuta; species Crocuta crocuta. Next base: position 1,667,458 of record NW_027529607.1, read on the forward strand.
CCATTTTAAAATTAGAATTTAATGCTGTAAAATTTTCTCTCTTGAAAGGTTTCTGGAAGACCTTTGGTCTTGTCCATAAAAGGTTCTGAATAATAAAAACACCATGTTGCAATGCTAACCTATCATGGCATTCTGCATTCCAACAAATTTTTCTCTGACTATATTGAACTTTCCCTGTTTTCTCCCTAGATATTTTCAACATGGTAGAATGAATGTTGTCCTCCTTAATACACAGTGTGCAGCAATACACACACACACACACATACACATACACATACACATACACACACACACAGATGGTGTTGGGGGGAGTAGAGAGAGAGAGAGAGAGATTGGAGTCTTCCTTCTTTAACTTTCAGATCTCTTTTTAAAGATAAAGATTTTGTGGCTCACAAACCCAACAGCTGCCTCTCCACATCAGTCCAGGTCCTGCTGTTTTTTCCTTCCATTATTCCATGTACTTTTCTCTTTCAGCTCCTATCACAGTCTGTAATTGTATATTTGATGTTGCATCTGTCTAACATTTTATCTCATAGAGAAAGATATTTAGCTGAATAAATATGTTTATTGTGGATATACCAAAATATTTGAAGAATGATGAATATTTACAAATGAAAGCAAAAGACCAGTTTTATTCTTTGTTATAATAATAAAATATAATTATTTACTACTAACAGTAATTTGAAAATATTTGTAGTTGTCCATCACAACATATATAAAAGTAATTAAATGACTCATAGACTTAACTATAAAGCTGGACACTCTAAATGTTTAGAATAAAACATAAGAGAGGTTAAACACAGATTTCTTAAGAATTACAGCAAAAGCAAAATCAACCTGACTTTGAAAATAATAAATTGGGCTTAAGAAAAATTTATTCATTCTGAAAAAGAAACTATAAAGGAATAAAAAGAAAAGCCACAACATAAGAGAAAATATTTATGAACCAAATTTTTTAAAATGGCTAAATTAGAGGCACCTGGGTGATTCAGTCGGTTAAGCGTCTGACTTTGGCTCAGGTCATGATCTCACAGTTCATGGGTTCAAGCCATGTGCTCTGTACCAAGAACCAGCTCAGAGCCTGGAGCCTGTTTCAGATTCTGTATATCCCTTTCTCTCTGACCTTCCCCTGCTGAAACTGTCTCTCTCTCTCTCTCTCTCTCTCTCTCTCAAAAACAAAATTTTTAAATTAAAAAATTTATAAAGTGGCTAAATTAAAACCTCCAATAATACACAGTGTGTTGGTGAGGATGTGGAGGGTTAGGAACTCTCATTCACTACTAGCGGAAATGTTAAATGATACAACTGCTTTGGAAAACACTCTAATCATTTCTTGAGAGTTAGACATACACTTATGGTACTGTGTTTCCAATCCTAAGTATTTAGTCTCATTGCCCAAAACCTAACACCAAACTCAAATTTTTCACATTTAATTTATTTAAATATATTACAATTAAAAATATTTTTAATTATTTTGACTGGAACTACTTTGCATACCCTGCAAACTGAATCCAACATTTGCTAATCATAAATAAGCCAAACTCTATAGCTATAAAATACTTAACATTTCTACTACTCTACAGAGCTCTATTACCCAGGGATTCCCCATATTGCTGCTGAAACAAGTGAGGCCCATCTCTGATTTTTTTTTCTTTCTGCTAAACCGTCTAGTCCCTTTGCAGGTGGAGGCCTTATGTAGCTTCATGAAAGTTTTCATGCTACTAGGGACTTTCCCTCTCATGCAATCCTGTCTAAATGCTGCCCCGTAAGGCTTGTTGTATGTTACTGTCACTTAATGACCCTGTTTCCTCCTTGATTATGCCAAAGTCCTAGTGCTAGTAGGCTTTGAACTAATGACCCCAGCCTGTTGAATAAAATGAAATATCATGGGCCCCATTTTAGGTCAATACATAGGGGCTAATTTAGGCCCATCTATACAATAATGATAATCTAAGTGATTTCCTGGTTAGAGAAAGTGACTTTGATGAAAGCTTAGCAATCTTGACCATGTTTCCAACCATTTAATTACATCCTATTGCTTTCTTCATTGTATTAATTCCCTTATCTTTTAAAATAACTTTATCTTCTTAATAACCCAAAAATGGTTTAAAGAATAGAAATATTATATTTCCTGTGTGATTTGATATTTACTGGCACTAATTATTTCACCACAACAGTCAATCATCCCTCTCAATTAAGAGTACCTATGGAACTAATTTTCAGCTAATAGAAGAGGAGAGAAATTGATGTACACTATTTTTAGACATTTCTTTTTAATTCACATAAATAAGAAAAATCTCTATTAAACTACTGATATTTTTTTTCATTATAGTGGCTAATTTTACATTTTTAAAATCAACACTGAAGTAGGGCACCTTGGTGTTTCAGTTGGTTAGGCGTCCAACTCTTGATATTGGCTCAGGTCATGATCTCGTGTTTATGAGATCAAGCCCCAAGTGGGACTCTGCACTGAGTGTGGAACCAGCTTGGGATTCTCTCTCCCCTTCTCTCTCTGCCCCTCCTGTGACCATGCTCTCTCAAAATAAATAAATAAATATTTAAAAAATAATTAAAAATTTAAAAATAAAATTAAATTTTAAAAATTATTTTAATTATTATTACTAAATAATCATTAAATACTTAACAGTCTTAATTATTATTTTACAATAATAAAATAAAATTACCACTGGAGAGCAAAAGAAAATGATTTTATAATATTTTGGCTAATTGTTATATAATTTTGATGTATTCCATTTTTTAAAAATGTTTATTTATTTTTGAGAGCGAGACAGAGCATGAGTGAAGAAGAGTGGGGAAAGAGAGGGAGACACAGAATTCAAAGCAGGCTCCAGGCTCTGAGCTGTCAACACAGAGCCTGATACTGGGTTCAAACTCACTAACCATGAGATCATGACCTGAGCTGAATTGGGATGCTTAATGAACTGAACCACTCAGGTGCCCCGATGTGTTCCATGTTAAAATCCTGTAATAATTTATTGAGCATATATGCATTGTCATGTGCCATGCACTGAATGATAGAATAATAATTAGGGCAGATTCAATTTCTAATAAAATTGAGATGTTGAGGGGCGCCTGGGTGGCTTAGTCGGTTAAGCGTCCGACTTTCGCTTAGGTCATGATCTCGCGGTTCGTGGGTTCGAGCCCCGCGTCGGGCTCTGTGCTGACTGCCAGCTCAGAGCCTGGAGCCTGTTTCAGAGTCTGTGTCTCCCACTCTCTCTAACCCTCCTCTGCTCACGCTGTCTCTCTCTCTCCTAGCAATAAATAAAAATTCAAAAAAAATTGAGATGTTGAGTAGTACTATAAGAGGTTTATATAGACTAGTTTCGAGCATGACTAGAAGACAAAAGTGAATTATTCAAGCATATGACTTACAATCCTATGGCATCTTCTCTTGTTAGACATCTTCTTAAATGCAAGGTTTATAGTAAGTTCCCTCTGATAAATTCCTTGAAGAGTAAAGTTCGGTTTTACTTATGGATGGACCTGAAAAATATCCTAACACCAGTCACAAATAGATAGCTGCTACCATAGAAACTCACTATCCAAAGTTCAGAATATGAGGCAATAAGTTTGGTTGTCCATTTCTCATGACAGGAGAGATGGTCTAAAATATGGATCTACAAAGACTTATGGACAGTGGCTAACAGGTGAGCAAGATTTGGGAAGATTTACATTGAATAACATTGACAAATTAGTCCAAGGAAATCTGAAGAAGTGTAGGGATCGTACTTAGAAGAGTGTGAAGACATCTGTATACCACATAAAATGCCAACCAGAAAGCTTCTATATTAGAAGAAGCTGTCAATACTTGGTTGTTGAAAAAGGTCTCCATGGCAGGAGACAAAATTCTATGGTCTTCTTCCACTATGATCTGGACATGACCATTACTGTGAACACAGTGCTGACCCTGTCACATAGTAGCAATTGCTGGGTATCCAGCCAATGATGTGGTGACTGGCTAATTATATTGGATCTCTCCCATCGTGGAGGTTCAACATTTTGTTGTCACAGGGAAAGAAATATATTTCAGATATGGATTGCCCTTAATACCAGTCAGTGTTAACATGATTGGAATTCATTATGCTCTTTTAAAAAGTTTATTTATTTATTTTGAGAGAGAGTACACAAAGAGGAGAGGCAGAGATAGAGGCAGAGAGAAAATTCCCAGGGAGGCTCCACACTGTCAGCACAGAGCCCAACACAGGGTGCAATCTCACGACTATGAGATCATGACCTGAGCCAAAATCAGGAGTCGAACGCTTAACTGACTGAGCCACTTGGGCACCCCTGGAATTCAATATTCTTTATCCAGCACCATAATATCCCACACAAAATCAACTCTGCTGTGTGTTGCTATTTCCAAGCCAAATGAGGCATGCCTTTACTGAGACAGTGCACAATTACCTAGCCACTGATGAAACTGAATGCTTATAACTTACACCTTATGCCATTATCTAAAGAATTGAACTCAGCAACAAGTGTTGGACGGATATGAAGTACAATGGACTGTTTCCTTGTCTCTAAATGGAACAAACTCTAAGCTTATTTTTTTATTTCAAATCCTCTCAGTGTGATCAAACTGAAACTATATTGCAGCTGAGACAACTTTGCAAAGCTTGCTTTCCCTCACCCTGACTGCCCTTTATCGTCGTGAATAATTTATTATGCAAATTAATTTTACAAAATCTTCAACCTCGGCTAGGCTCCTTGACATTCAAACAGGACCTATTTTATAGTAAAGGACTGTGACAATTGGTTCCTACACAAAGAATATACTGTTATTGGCAGGAGTACCATGATTTGCAAGTAACTGGCTTGATTATATGAGAGATGGCCAGCTAAAGGATGAGTTATGGTGCCTGCTTAGAGGGCAGACTTACAAGGTGTGGGTCTTTTTCTACAAGATTTGGTGTAGTGTTGAAACCATGGCCACTAAATGGTATGGTCCTCCCTCTTTTCTGAATTGACAGACATAGGATCAAAAGATAAGAAGTGGAGCTTGCCTCTTTTAATATTACATAAAATTCATTTGAAGAACTTTTGCTTCTTATCTCTGATCTTTTATGCTGCATGGGTTTAGAATTCCTGAGAAAGGAGTCTTTCAAGCAGGAAAAAAGATCATGGATTTGGTCAATTGTAAGCAGAAACTTTCCACTGGCCATTTTGACTTTCTTGTGAAACTAAACCAACAGGAAGAAAAGCAGGATCATTCTTCTTCTGGTTGGTATAACTTATCTTTATCAACCTGATTGGTTTCCTTCTCCTAAGATTGAAGAAGGAGCAAGGTTAAACTGTCTGTGGTCTGACTACTTGTATTTTTCAAGCACAGATCTCTACAAATCTTCATGAAGAGAAAGCTACTTTAAAACTGTTGACATTATAAATGTCACATTATTTTTTCCTCAATAGCAACATAATGTCACAACTATGTCTAGGAGTTTAAAAAAATAAATTGATGTCATGAGTATTCCATGTCCAGAAAATTTTTAATATTACATATTTTGTCTATAAGTACATGCTCATGTAATATGTCTGAATTTAATTGATGTATGCATATGTACATACTGTGGTTCTATGAACATTAGCAAAAGGTATTTTGGGATTTTGTGATTTACCCAAAACTAAGAATTAAAATTAAAATTAAATTAAATTAAATTATTTGAACTATAAATGCCTTTATTACATGACCAAAGATAGGAAGGAGGAAGATTTATTTGCCTTTCTGAGCCTTGATTTTCCTCAGATAGAACTGTAGCTCCTTGCCCTCTAGCACAAAGCCATATCTGCTAGGCCACATGGCCTGGTGTTGAAGTCCATGCTTGTTGCAAGAGAATATGAATTCATTAGCAAAATGATAATGTAGCCCTACCCAAACCTAGGTATCTCCTTACAAGTCCATGTTGGTTCAGATATTCTGGGACCTGTGTTGAAGCCTAGTGTTTCCTTAAAATTAAGTATCTTTAAATAAATGAATTTCCTGCTACAAGTTAAAAATCAGCACAATCATGAAAGGTAATTCACATATGCAACTTCCACTAATTGATTTTGAATTCCTTTACTAAGTTTTGCACTGATTTGGTAAAATAATTCATGACTAGTATGAAGAGAAATATATTAAGTATATTAAGTATATTGAAACAATGCCTATTATATGCAGAAAATATAAACATGGGTATCAATCCACTTGCATAGTGGAAAAGCATTAGGTTCAGGTTCATAGCAGGTGAGTGAGATTCAGTCCACTGCTATCAATACAGTGAAAGAGTCATCAAATCTTGAGCAAGTCAATTAACCTATTAGTATAACAAATTCAAAAATAATAAGTCTTATAAGTGAGATAGGACTTAATGGGTGCTGGGGTAGTAAAATATAAGAACAGTGATTTTACTTCCATATGTTGTACTAACTAGTGACTAACTAGCAATATGTCATTTTATTTCTTTAAATGAAGAAATAAAAGGCAAAATATATTTATTATTTTAATATTTATTAAATATTTCCTGACACTTAACATTGTGATATTGTGAATTTTACTAATGGTTATGAATTACAAATTATATTGACCTATTATAAATTAATATACTAGATTTCTTTTTCATTTTGATGAAAATGTTCTTTAGCTATGTTTGGAAAAAAATCTGTGACATATTTAGATAAAACATGGACTCAATATATGTATTTTCCCACATATGAAATCATACATGAGCTTATTAAACAATGATGCTTACACAAACAGTAATGTTGATTAGCTTTAGACCTTCTTTTGATAAGACAGGTTCATATACAACAGATCTTGAACACAAAAGCACATCATCTTACTATAACCAAACAAAATATAATCAAGTGTTTTTGGCTTCATTTTGGATGAAATAACTTCTGTAGATTTCTAATATTACTATCAATAGATATTTTCTTGAGACACTTGGGTAGCTCAGTCAGTTAAGCATCCATCTCTTGATTTCAGCTCAGGTCATAATCTCACAATTCATGAGGTTGGTCTCTGCATCAGGCTCTGCACTAACAGCACAGAGCCAGCCTGAGATTCCGTTTCCTATCTCTCTGCCCTTCCCATGGATGCTTTCTCTTTCTCTCTCTCTCTCTCTCTCAAAATAAATAAGTAAACTTTAAATTAAAAAAAAATTTCTTTTAATGAGTTATGTTTAACCGGTGACACATTTGAGTAACTTAAACCACTTTCATGAACAAATACAGCTAAAAGGGAAAAATATATCAATATTTTTATTTCCTTCATACTATTCTCATCTTGCTGGCCTCTTCTACAGAAATAAAAAGTAACTGAATTCTTCTGATTACTTTTCAAAGACTCACTGTTTCTATAACTAAGGCAAAATCCCAGCAGTTGTGTGGAAAGAGGACTTGTTGATGTTAAAGAAATTTCAGAGAGGTGTAAATTAGCTTTGCTTTTCACTAGGCAACTGACAGATGGCAATATTTTTGAGAAGATAAAATAGCAAAAGGATTAGCTCTTTAACTGTATTGCAAACTTTTTTCCAGGCTGTATTTCCAGAAGCCTGTATTAATGCCCTCTAATCCCAAGAGTGCTCTGAAAGAAACAAACCCAAATAATGACCACTTTTTCTATATGATCTGGGATCTTCTCAGAATGTCAGAAAAAAGTCAAATCATCCTGCTAGTAAAGCTCAGCTCAGATATTATACCCAAGTAGGAATCAGGGTAAGTCAATAGGAGAAGTATCAGATTTGTGTTCTCTCACTGTCTTGATTAAAATAAATAAATACACAGCATTTAAGCAAGATAAGAATTCTCTAGTTTGCCCTGATTCCCTGGATTCATTGTTTTATATCTGAAAGTGCTGAAAACAGTGCCCAGCCCATGAAAGTTGCTCAATAAGCATTTGTTGAAGAAATGATTGGTGATTCTTTTTTCTTAAGACATTTCTGTTTATGGCACATGAATCATACCTTCCCCAAATTGGGTAATGCTTTAACTATGCCAGACATTTAACAAAGAAGTCCAGAAGTTCAATACATAACTTCAAATAAATGATGAAGGAGAAAAATCTTACATCATGCAATTAGACTTGGGAGAAAGACAATATATAATTTATTTTTCACAGTCCCACTTCTGAAACCAATCAAGTCTGTTCCAAATTAATTTCAGAGTTTTACACAATCTGGCCCCTCTCTACTTATCAAACCCTAATTTGGATTACTTTTAAGTATTAATCCAATTTATTTATTCAGACTGATATAAATATTTTATAATGTTCACATCATAATTATCCCATCTTTAAAGTGTCCTCACAGAAATTGTGTTCTCTCTCCCATAAGTCAGTTGATATTCAGCTTACCTTCAAAACATTTTTTTTTAATATTTTTTATTTATTACTAGGAGAGAGAGAGAGAGCATGAGCAGAGGAGGGTCAGAGAGAGAGGGAGTCACAGACTGAAACAGGCTCCAGGCTCTGAGCTGGCAGTCAGCACAGAGCCCGACGCGGGGCTCGAACCCACGAACCGCGAGATCATGACCTAAGTGAAAGTCGGACGCTTAACCGACTAAGCCACCCAGGCGCCCCCCTTCAAAACATTTTTAAATTTTTCTCCAAAAACCTTCTGATTACTCTAGCCTATTAACAGTGTATTAGCAATTACCTTATATTTCACAATGCATTAAGTAAATATATTTTATATTGTTATGTAGTTTTGCCAATTATTTAATTTGCTTCAGTCTTGTTTCTTTGTTAATGGGTCATTAAGTGGAGATTAGACTGGAAAAAGTTAGCCGTGGCTACTCATAAAGTGCTTTCTCGGGAGTTTGAGTTGTATCATGTAGGCAGGGGAGTCATACAATTTGATAAATGCTGAATCTTGGGGATAAGACATGAATATCATGATGATGTTGGAAGATAAAATGCACATTCTTTATGCTCAGGGACTCCGTTGGACTTTTTTAGAATCTTCAGCTTTCATTTCCCCTCAGAATACTCAAAAGACACTAAACAGAATTATAGTGACAGATTGGTGTTTGGAAGTGTTGTTGTTATTATGAAAGTGGTTATGAAATCAATTTCCTTCACATAATGAGCTGCATATTTTTAAAAAGCATTGAATTGAAAGGTAAAGGTATGAAATACTTAAGAATGACAATATGGGGGCTCTGGAGTGGCTCAGTTAGTTAAGTGTCCTGAGCATTCTCAATTTCGGCTCAGGTCATGATCATCTGGTTTGTGAGTTCAAGCTCCACATTTGGCTCTTTGCTAACATGTGGAGTCTGCTTAGGATTATGACTCTCCCTTTCTTGTCCCTTCCTCCACTTGCTTTTATCTCCCAAATCAAATTAAAAAAAATTTTTTTAAATAACAATATGAAAAGTTTTATTTCTAAGAAAAATATGTCACTTCAATTTAATAAAATATATTTTGAAAAAACCTGGTATCTTATTAATCAATATAGAAATTTCGTATTAACTTGAAAACAAATGGAATGAATCTTAATATTTTAGGATTCTATATAACATTTTCAACTATTTCTTTGTTTTACTAATTTTTAATTAGGTTATATTCTACTCAAATTTTATTTCATTTTGAAACCATTTAGATTTTTTTAAAAATAATCTCTGAAAGAAATATATAAATTCAACTATATTTCCCTTTTTGTATTATCATATTATAGTTTATTATAAAATTGATATTTATTCATACTAAAAAATAACTGTAATGAAAATTAGCTTACTATTTATTATTTACTGGTAGTAAAGAGATGCATCAGAACATTTACTGAACTCTACTGGTCATTATATTACTGTTTCATTATGTTGTCTAAATTATCCAAATAGTCCAGACTTTATTTCAGTTACTGGAAGAAAATGACAACAAAACTGAAAGTATATTTTTAGAAATGTGACTCATGTCTAGTACTTTTGCTGGAATGCTTAGAAATTATTGATATGAAAATTAAAATGGTAGATATGACCGAGATCTTTGCAATGGCTAGAGTTCCATTCCAAGACTTTTATATATTTGAACCCAATGTATGCATACTCACAATTCATTTGCAGAAAGTACCCTTCTATGTAATGATTCAGGTATATGTTGTTCTAAAGAGGCTTTTTATTGGCTTAAGTACTGAACCAAACTTCCAGTCAAGATTTCTACAAGAAACATTTCCACAGGAATATTTCTGATTTCTTCAGTACCATGTAAGTCTTTTTGAACACTGATGACCATCATTTTGAGCATGTTCTAAGATAAACCATTTATTTTCAAAGTACCTTGATTTTCATAAATGTATTTTAAATTGCAATTTATATAAATTAATTAGTAATCTATTTTCTTATTAAATATGGGTTGGCTGGTAAGGTAGAGGCAGTGTGGGAGTGATAAGTCTAACCGAACTATGTATACATGTTTTTATGACATGTTTGTGTGGATGAATGGGATAAATGACTAGTCAGAAAAATCACTGTTCTTTCTTTTGTGCAGTGTTCATATTCCAATGATATCAGAGTGAGGACTTGAAAATGAGGATAAAAAAATGTGGGTTGAAATGAGTTCTTTCTTTCTTCTTTCTTCTCTCTGTTTCTTTCTTCTTCCTTTCCTTCCTTCTTTATTTCTTCTTTTTTGAATTTCTTTCTTTCCTTTTTCTTTCTTTTTGTTTTGTTCTTTTTGAGAGAGAGAGAGTATTAGTGGGGTGGGCACAGAGGGAGAGAGAGACAGAGATACAGAGATACAGAGAGAGAGAGAGAGAGAGAGAATCTCACTGTTGCTCCAAGTTTAGCATGGAGCTTGACATGGGGCTTGATCCCATGACCCTGGAATCATGACCTGAACCAAAATCAAGAATTGTGTGTTCAACCAACTGGGCTACTCAGGCATCGTTTTTATTCTTTTCTTTCTGAAGTTCTAAATTTAACCTGACATTTTTAAAAGTCAACAAAAATACACTAATATTGCTACCCTACCAAGACATTAAAATGAGTTAAAATACAATCTTTATAACATGTTTTTTGGTTCTTGTTACATATTCAACATGGGGTCATTGAAGGTGTTCTAATGGGAAATTATATGATCAATCTTGTGCTGTAGAAAGTCTGATCAAGACTTTTAGGATATCTCTTATTTTAGAAATAGGAATAATACGTAGAATATCACTGCTATTGACCAGACGTGGAATAATGAGGGCCTTTAATTTCATTCAATGAGAATAAAGCATTATATATAATTCATGATATATAATTGAATAAGGAATTTGAGAGATAGTGAGTATATATAGAATGCCTTATTAACTATAGCTAGTGATCTGAAATATTATATAATGTGTTTTATAGAGGATGTTAAGGTTTCAAAATTGGGAGAATGAAAAAATGGATATAATATTAAAAATGTAGGGATGTCATGAGAACATGATATTTTACAGGATATAATTTACTCAATAATTAATATTTAGTGAATATCTGAAAATAACTGTTGTGGTGACTGGGTGAAATAGAATCAGCACTGAATCTGGGATGACAAAAGACTAAATTGTCAGATTCATCAATCATTTTGTTTTACTTTTCACTGCCAGTCTTACCAACCCTACCCTTTCCTCCAAATTATACTTGAGACACTGTCACATGAAGCAATAAACACTGTCACCCCTAAACTTCCTCTACTTACTGCTGCTCTGAGAACACTGTTGTAAGTCCACTGACCGTGTCCTAATTTGCATCCAGGTCCAGGAGACCTGCTTTGATTTTAGAACAACTCCTAACCCTGGACACACACAAAGCCTGGTGAATCTGCTGAGTTATGATTAATGTTCCAATTACAAAACCAAATATGGTAATAAAAATCTCTGATTCTGCTTTTTATACTTTATCAACTTGGCCTCTCTCTCTCTCTCTCTCTGTTTTATTTAAATTCCAGGTAGTTAACATACAGTATAATATTACTTTCAAGTATACAATATAGTGATTCAACACCTCCATACAATGCTTATCACAGCAAGTGCACTCTTTCATTCCCTAATCCCCATTACATATTTTAACCATCTACCCATCCACCTCCCCTCTGCTAACCATCAGTTTGTTCCCTATAGTTTAAGAGTCTGTTTCTTGGTTTACCTCCTCCTCTCTTTTGCTTCCCTTCCTTCATTTGCTAAAGGTGGCTTAAATAGCTAACTTTATGTCATCTTTCTACTGATTTTTCAAAAAAAACTATTGTTACTTTTATAGGTGAGAAATGAAAACTTCTTTGATGTTTGAAATTTGAATTACTTTACTTTTATTGGATATTTCTTGGACATGCTTCATACTCACAGCACCTATACTTAGTTAATACACCAAGATAAGCTTTCCTAGTAGCTGTCTCCCCCAAAACAACAACAACAACAACAACCAAAACCACCACCACCACCACCACAACAAAACCAGATTTTTCAACAAACCAATCCTTTCTTCCCCCATCTCTGCATTTATTGCCATGATTATACAATCACTCATTTCTGTGGTAATTGAAGCCGTGATAGAGCTTAGGAAAATGGCTTGAATTTGCTCAACCTCAGATTTTTCTCCTATAATACAGAGATGATAATTCCTACTTTACAGAATAATATTAAGTATTAAAATGAGATAATGTATGCAAACACAATTTACAAAGTGTGAATCACTATTGAAATGTGAGAAGCAATTTTATAAGCAATAATAACAACCTTTCACAATTTGTACTTAACTAAAAATTATCAAAAATATAAGTATATGTAAAATGAGTGAGAAATGTCTTCATGGTCTGACCCCAAAGATTATGTTCCTTCAAGTTACATCTACATATTATTTTGTACAAAGTAGCTGATTCTATACTTTATTACATAGTAGAATGTTATCTTTATTCTCTGAAGATCCTTCCCTTAAAGAGTTCACTTCTTTGATTGGCTCCAATGGTTAGTTTCTGTAATAAAATCTGACTATCCCTCAATGTAATCCTTCTTTTTCTGTAATTATTATTAATATAATTATGGTAGCATATCTAGTGATAGGTAACACATGGATTTTGCTGTTAGTGGGCTTATAGTTCTCTTGGAGAGATAGATAAACAGTCATTTCTATGACAAATCAGATGGATTTAAATGTTTTAATAATGACCAACCTTAGTGGATATGAACAGAGAGATTATTAAATTCCAAGAAGGAAAATAGACCATTTCTCCTGGAGGACATGAAAACTGAGTTTTTAAGAATGAGTACTGATCAAACTGCGATACTAAAGGAAGTAAAGAAGGAATGAAAAACTTGACATTAGGGTTCACATTCATTTTTTTAACAAATATGTATTGATTGTCTACCTGGAACAGGTACTCAGTTATGAACTGGGAATGAAAATATGAATAATAAAAGGTCCTTGTCTGAAAGAAGTTAGAAAAGTAAGACCATAACTACCGTTCAGTGATTTAAATGCTCTGATGAAGTACGTTATTGGAGCACACATTCAAAACAATATTCACATGACACAAAGGGAGCATGGTGATCAAGCAAGAATTGAGCTGCAGTTTTTGAAGTATAAGTAAGTTTACAGTTCTTTCAAAAATGAGGGAAAAGATTACATCAACAGCCTATGTGAAATTGTGTTGTTATAAAATAGATTGACGGGTTAAGTGAAAAACAGTAGTTTTGTATCACCAGAGCAATGGAGTATATTAAAGGGTGGTGGATGATAAATTTGAAATGGTAGCTTTTGTTTTGTTTGCTAGGTCCGTGTGTTTGAAGAATGTTTGTAAGTTTGTTAGCAGGATTGGAATAATTTTGGCTTGGAAAATACATTTTCAAATTTCATTTTATTGCTTTCTTCAACTGATATTTGTGGGAAACTTACTATGTCCTAGACACTGTTCTCTCACTATGGTGTATTAACGAGGCAAGGCCACTGCTGTCAGAGACCTTGTATTCCAGGATCCTGACTCTCACAGCTATAGGAGAGCAGATCGAAGAAAGGCAGGGCTGAACTAGAGCGATCAGTTAGAAAACTGCTACAGCAATGTATTGTAAAATTACAAGGTTTATACCTTAGACTGTTGATGAGTTAATGAGAAAGAGGTGATAGATTTGAGAGTCATGAGGGAAGTATTAATGACACCTCTTCCTGAATTGTTTAGTGTGCATGGCGGGGGGCAAGGGGAGGGAGCGAGATGGGTACAGAGAAATAATCTAGTGAATATCCCAGTTTTCTGGGCTTGCAAGTAATGAAAGTTGTTGTAATATAGTTAATTTTCTGTGTCAGCTTGGCTGGACCATGAGATGCGCAGATATTTGGCTAAACATTAATTCTCTGTGTTTCTGTGGGGATGTTTCCAGATGAGATTAGCATTTGAATTGGGAGGCTGAGTATAACAGACTGTGCTCTCTAATGTGAGTGGGTATCTTCTAATTTACCGTGGGTATGAATAGAACAAAAGGCAGGGTATGAGGAAATTCACTGTCTCTGCCTGACTGCTTGATCTGGGACATCTGTGTACACTTGCCCTTGGACTGGAACTTCCACCATTGGCTTTCCAGTTCTCAGATCTCTCAACTTGGACTACAACCATAAGTTCTCCTGGGTTTCAGGCCCTAGGACTCAGGCTGGAACTATGCCAATGACTTTCTTAGGTCTCCAGCTTAATTAGATGACAGATCAAGGGACAAATGAACATCATGTGTCCCCTTATATGATGCACCTTGAAGAATGCAAAACATGTCCTGTGGGACTCCTACCAAATGGTATAACCTGCACTTCATCATCAAGAGACACCAGACAAACTCAAATAACGGGAATTTTACAAAGTCACAGTCATATATTCTGACACTGACAGAATTACAGAATCATAAAGATGAAGTCTGAGGAACTGAACACATGCTCTTGGGTTAGATATTCTTCTTGCACATTTCCTATAACTTTGAAATAATAACAAATTTAAAAAATAATTGAAACAAAGGAAAAAAATGAGCAGGGGAAGAGAAACACAGAAAGGGATAAAAGGAAGCAAAACTTCCAAGAATGGATATACGAATATTTGATTGAAGAATGAGGACATGAAGAGAGATCTGCTTGAGTCTCCTTTCTGAAACACGTTAAAATTAAGATTTCAAATCTCATGTTAGTTAGTGATCATTTAAATATATAATGTATGAAAAACTATAAAAGAGCTACCAAAAGTAATGACAATATGGTATTTTGTGTGATGGAAAGCTGATCTTGGGAACTTGTCTGGACTTATGATGTGAAGTTTGATTTTACCAAACGCCTAGAACAGAATTTATGAGACGTCTTCTATTTGCTGTCTAATAAGTGTTTGTCAGTTGTCTATATGTGAGACAGTGTTTGCTCTGAGGTCTGCTTTTATTTTAATATGGTAGTGGATGTATGGGTAGTGAACTCTCATTTACATCAAACATCTTTGGAAACTACCGAAACGAATGTAGAAGATGAGCATTACTACATAAACTTTGATCAGTGAGCAGCATACATCTTAAGAGACAAACCCAAAATTTGTTGCTGATCTGAGTTTATGAGAGCATACAAATCATCCCAGAGTGGCATCTGAATCTGTGGCCCAGTGGGTGGAAAGAAAACAAGAGATACATTGAAAAATAACTTCTAAACTGAAGTTAAAAACAAGCAAACCAGGGGCACCTTGGTGGCTCAGTCAGTTAAGCGTCCGACTTCGACTAAGGTCATGATCTCATGGTTTGTGGGTTCAAGCCCCACGTCGGGCTCTGTGCTGACAGCTAACTCAGAGCCTGGAGCCTGCTTCGGATTCTGTGTGTGTCTCTCTCTCTGACCCTCCCCTGCTCACTCTGCCTCTCTCTCTCAGAAATAAATAAAATATTAAAAAAAAAAAAAAGCAAACCATAATCACTTCTGTCCATTCTTAAGTTTCAACTGATTTAAACTGTTAGTTTCAGACAATTTAAAAAGCAGTGTAAGGTGGGAGAGTAGGCAAAAAAAGAAAATATATAGATCTGGGTTTTTTTTTTTTTGTAAGATGTAGCTAACTTTTCAATAGGGCAGGTTAGAAAAGAAAAAAGCATGTGGAAATCACTGCTAAGGATAGTCTTGGTCAGATCAGCAGAAGTAAATGTTAAATCACTGCAGGGGACAGGAACATTCAAGGCTTTAGGGCACTCTCTACTTATTTTCTTCTACACCAGAACAGAGAATTATCCTCAGGGAGAGTATTCATGAGAAAGATTTCAGAGAAAATGGGCCGAAGTCCATGTGACCCAGGTCTTTAGTCTGGCCCGGCACTCAAACCACCCTTCAACAAATAGCCAGCTCAAAAAAGTAACCCTACATTTCAAAAGTGAAAAAAAAAGTAAAAGGAACCAGTATAGGATCTTTGAAAAGATATTAAAAGCAAAGAGGAAAAAGGAAGATTCAGAGGGGAAGGGAGTAGGGAGACATAAGATATACACCAACAAATTGCTTATCAGAGAAAGCTATCTCTCAGATTTGTGGACAAATGTTATAAGAAATCAATCAAATTAAAGACAATATCACTTTTCTAAAATAAAGATTCAAAGAAAGTATAAAAGATGAATATGCAAAGGATGGCAAGAGAGTTCAGAAATTAATAGAAAATAAAATAATCATAGAAATGATCTTCACATGATTGCAACAGAAAAGGAAAGCACGTACAGCTTTATCCAGTCAAGAATATGGACGATAGGTCCAAAATCACAGAAAGAAAAAATGGAAATCAACAGTTACAAATGACTAGAGAAAATATGCAATGATAACCAATAACTCAAAGCCAAAATAACCATAATTAGCACTCTTCAAAACAAAAGAGAAAAATTGAAACTGAAATACATTTGAAAACAAATAATGAGATTAACAATTTCCTGAAATGAAAAAACACCTATCTTACCCTTCATGCTCCCAAATCCAAAAAGGTCAAGGTAACTATAACAGGGAGTACTGCTAGGGGTGGGTCCCAGGATCACGCTCAGATGTAATGACTCACTGATAGGACTCAGAGAACCATGAAATGATGTTTTACCTATAGTTATATTTTACAACAATGAAATCTAAAATCAGCAAAGGAAAGAAGCTCCTAGGCCAGAGTCCAGGAGACACCAGGCGAAGGTCCAATTGCCTTCTCCCAGTGGAGTTTTGCAGAAGTACTTACTCCATATGTATGGACATATGGCAACACATACAGAGGATAGCCAACCAGCAGAGATCACCTAAACCTTGGTGTCCAAGGCTTATATTGGGAGGTCATTCACATTAGTATGTCTGACCACCAGCATGACTGAGCTTCAGGTTCATACCCTTCCAGAAGTCAAACTGATACCTCATGGCCCAAGGCCCCCATCATAAATCATATTCCTATCATAGTGTATGTTTCCTGATCCAAGGCCCTCAGATGAACAGATATTTTTATTAGACAGGATATTCCAAGGACTTAGACGTTACTTTCCAGGCAAGGGCCAATTTTTCTTTGAAATGTGTAGGGTGTGAACAGCCCTGACTTTCCAAGTTAATTCTTTACTGCACGGGGAGAATAAGGTTGACCTTAGATGCCCAGATAGAGTAAGAACATTGTGAAAATATGTCTAAAGAATACTCAAAGAAGGAAAATGGGGATTAAGAATATCTAGACAAGCATAAGAATTTATCTTTAGACACGAGAGAAATCAGTAAACATAGCAGCCTTGAGTCCTTCTCTAAACAATTACAGTAATTATGGATAGTATAAAAAGGAGTTATAAAAAGTGATATTACAGAAATTAAAATTAGGACAGCAAAAGGCAAAGCGATGAATTACGCATTCTGATTTCATATTCTTTCAAGGCTGGTGATCAATGATTAGAATGCGAAGATCAACATTGTGCTACTGTTCAATTCTGACTAATCGACTAACAGAAGTGTATGATTATTACTTAAAATTGAAGATGTTAAAAGCAGTCATAGTATATTTAAAAAACAAAAATGTCAATGGGCACCTGAATGGATCAGTCGGCTGAGAGTCTGACTGTTGGTTTCTACTCAGGTCATGATCTCAAGGTCATGGGATCCAGCCCTGCCTTGGGATCCATGGTGAGCATGGATCCTGCTTAAGAGTCTCTGTCTCTCTCTCCTTCCTCTGCCCCTCTCCCCCATTTGCACACTCATTCTTTCTCTCTAAAATAGAACTAAATTAAAATCAAAACCAAAATTAAAATTAATAAGTAGATAAATATCAATATATAGTACATAAATAAATTAAAATGTCAAAATTTTAAATATTCAGCAGAGAAAAACCCAGGGATGCATGCGTGTTCATTCACACACTCATGACAGTAGTGAAAGCTATAGTCAAAGATTAAAAGCAAAGAAACACCGAAAGTAAAAAACATAAGATAGAGCTAAATTAAAGCATATTATTAATAAATTTGAAAGTGATAAGCATAGTGTTAGAAAAAGATGACATACCAAATATGCAAATGAAAACAAAGAATTTTAAAACTAAAGCACAAAATTTTAAATAAAATGAAAAAGAGAATTTCATAATGAAACAAATTATTTATAAAGGAAAAACTTTCAGTAAATAACAGATTCATAATTTATCAAACACTATTGAAATTATTTTGGAGAAATTAACAGATATTCATAATAATGCTAGAATTATAACTCATTACTAAAAATATACAAAGCAAGTAAACAACAAGAAATATGGACATAGTCTAAGGACTCAAATAATTGGGTTAAACCAGTTAGTTACTGCGAAATTCTGGCCCTTGAAAACATATACTACATTATACTTTCAAGTGTTTGCAAAAAATGTATAAAAATCTATTATATATTAAGCTACAAAGTTAATGTCAATAGATTGCAAAATATATAAGTGTTGCAGACTGAAATCTGCACTAAAAATGCAGAAGAGTATTATCCATAATCTTGTTTAGAAATTTTTTCTAAATTAAACAAAGCCCAAGAACTATAAAGGAAAATTGCAAATTTTCCTTTTTGGCAGAGAAACTGTAACAAAAATACAGTAAAAATAAAAACAACACAAAAATATACAATTACAGCAAATGTGACAGATTACAGTTCTAATGATATTGATATAATAAGAGAATATAAAATAAAGAACTATGCATGGTTGATAAAGATAAATAAATAAGATCAAATTCATTGGCTATAAACTGATAAGATAATACCAATAAGGGGCATCTGGTTGGCTCAGCTGGGTGAGAGTGCAACTTCAGCTCAGGTCATGAGCTCACGACTCATGGGTTCGAGCCTTGCATTGGGCTTTGTGCTGACAGCTAGCTCAGAGCCTGGAGCCTGTTTCAGATTCTGTGTCTCCCTCTCTCTCTGACATGTCCCCCCACCCCCACTCACACTGTCTCTCTCTCTCTCTCAGAAATAAATGAAACATCAAAAATTAAAAATTAAAAAAAATACCAATAAGATTATTTTTATCATAGGAGCATGAGAAATATTAAAAGAATAAAACTGTACAACTTAAATAATATAAAGTATACCATAGTTGTATATCAATGTTCTCTGTAGTTGCATAAAGCCAGTTTTATCTTTATATCTCATTGTAGTATCTCAGTTAGATATTAAATAAAAGAACAGATTGATGCATATATTTTATTTTTCACTTGGAATAAATAATGTAGATATAGAGAGGTGTGTTTGTGTGTGTGTGAATGTGTGTGTGTGCCTGTGTGCACATGGGTGTATGCAGATAATTTCTGGAAGGATGTTCAGAAAGTGTAAACAGTGATTACTTCATAGGTTTGAAAATGCTCTCAGGCATCGTATTTCTCATTGTAAACTTGTAGGCGGTTTGGATCTTCGCATACATATACTTTAAATAGTCAAAATGCAAATAAAATACAGAATGAATTGTGATCATCACTGTCTGGCACTACAGTTCACTAAAGTCAAAGAATAAAAAATTGAGGGTGCCTGGGTGGCTCAGTTGGTTAAGCCTCTGACTCTTGATTTCAGTTCAGGTTATGATCTCAGGGTTTGTGAGACTGAGCCCATATCAGGCTCTGTGCAGATCCCGCTTGGGATTGTCTCTCTCCCTCTGATTTTCTGCCCCTTTCCTGCTCCCATACAAACACGTGCTCTCTCTCTCTCTCAAAATAAATAAGTAAACATTAAAAAATAAAAAGAATGAAAAATTCACTAGACTTACTATCTTATGGTGTTACAGGTGTCCTTCAAGAAGTTTCTTCCGTGTGTATAAAGAAAAGCTAGATGACTATGTTCTGAGAAATGAATGCCATGAAGAAAGTGATGACATCTGGTGTGGAATACTATATAAAAATTAAGTTGGCTCTTTCCTATCCACAATACCTTTTCTGTTTTCTCTTGTGTTTATCTTCCCCTGACTGTTAGTGTTTCCAATATCTACTAAAGGAGAATTGTTTTGCCCAATATCTAAAGAAGAAATGTTTTGTTTTTAATAAAAAGTTAACCTCATTGTGCCTGAAATGATTAAATCAGCAAGTCTGACTTGTGCACACTTTGCATAGTAAAGATCTGTCCCTTGCCTGATCCCTAGGAGGCAGCATCCACATCCTTCAAATATCCTGTCTGTTAAGGACATCCTTGTTTGCTTTCGAGATTTTGGCAACAAAAATAGTTCTTAGTAATAATGGGATTTATAGTGACAAAGATGGGCCATTAGTTATTAGCTTGATCTCTGAAAGGGCTGGAGAATCAAGGCAAGCCACACAGCCATGCCTATGTCATTGAACCTTGGTAAAAACCCTGAACATCACCGTCATTGTTTGGCAATATACTCCATGCATGTTCTCATACATGATGGCTGACAGAAATAAGCCCTGTCTGCACAACCCACTGGGAGAGGACGCCTGGAAGCTTGCACTTGTGTCTCTCTCCTGGACTCGACTCTATAAACCTCTACCCTTTGATATTTTACCTATATCCTGTCACAGTAACACACTGCAGCCAGAGTACAATGTTCTTTTTCCCCTGAGTTTTGTGAGTTCTGTTTAGCAAATCACTAACCAGAGGTTGGTATTGGGCACCCCCAATCCAGACCCATATAGACAAAAATATGTGTGGACTATGCAAAATACTGGTCCCCTTTATCAAACTTCTCATTTAATAACGTAAAAGAATGGCTAAAATTTGACTATTTACTGAATTCCTAAACTATTAAAAAACTAAAAAAAAAAAGAAAAGAAAAAAGAAAAAAAAACAAAAGCAAACTCAAGTGTCTTCTAAGAAAAAGAAACATTTAAAAGGGGTCATTTATAGAATAGAGATCTGCATAAAAATGTGACTAGGAAAGGGAAGTAAATTTTGAAATATAAACTAATAAGGAAAAAACCTTTAGTGTTTACTTCCAAAACTTCACTTTTTGTGATAAATATTTTGATTCTTTGAGGTCTACCCTTACTGAATTGTTTGCTAATGTTTTAGTTTTGTATATCATCAGTAAGTATTCCTGAGTGGTGATACCTGCTGAATCAAATTACTGAAACCATTTGTAAAATAATTTAATTGATATCTTATATCATGCCTTCACTTCTTCTAATTTCTTTTGAGTGTCTGCTCACCATGACACAAAATTAATTTGATAAGCTCTATCTTTGAAAATCTGAATTACAGTTTCCTCCCTAATTTAGGCCCCATGATTTAGTTTGACCCCACTTTCTAGAAGTCTTCCTCATCATTGTTGAAGGTTTTCTCTCAGGGACCTTGCAATTTGACTTCTGTCTACCTTTTTCTTTACTCCATGTTTGTTTAATATGACTATACATAGTTGAAATTTAACTGGAGTGGAGGGGAAGAGGCAGTGTTTTAGTTAATTGTTAATTAAATAGTTTTACATAAATTACTTGGGCATGGTGTTTCTCTTGACTCCTTGATGTTACGCTTCTTGAGCTCTTATTTTGCTTAAGGAGTAGTGCTCATTCAATATGATCCAAAAGCAGTATGAAAGGTATCACAGTGTAGTGGAAAGAGAGCTGTGCTAGTAGCCAAACAAGAAGATTAATTCCTAATTTTGTTACTAATTAACATAATGGAATGGAAAGGCCACTATTTTCTTATATGCAACATATGCACAAGCGCGCGTGCACACACACGTGCATGACATCTGCTCTATAACATAATTGCATTGTTCTAAAGGCAATATGTCTATGCATGAGGAAGAATTCATCTTTTGTGAAAAAGAAACTTGACATGTTTCAATTTTATATCAATTTGCTGTATGTTCAGCAATCTCCATCTCTTATTTCTAGTGCTACCTTCTATCTGAAATATCTCTTGTTTATCTTTGCCTGTTCATATCACCCTGACTCTTCAAGACTCAGCTACATCTTAGCTAAGATGTGTCTCATTTCCTTGCAATTAGGATTTCTTTCCTATATTTACTCCTTCAAAACAAGAATATGTCTAACTGTTCTTTATAAATCCTTCAGGAATTTAAAGCATAGAATTTTGTATTTTATGAATGTCCCATAAACATTTGTTGACTGGAAGTAGATATAAAATTAGATTAATAGACATTTTCCTGAAGATGCTTTTCCATTTGGAAATAAGTTATTTAGCATCCATAGTAAACACTTCAAAGAACAATAAGGGAAATTACTTCTCTATGAGAAAAATATTTTTATGTGGTTTTTTTCCCCTAAAAGCTCTGGATGAATGGCTACTCTCTGTCTTTAAGAATAAGGCTGCAGAGATGTAATCACTATGCCCTCAAAGTTTTCCAAACTTATATACTAAATATTCATTTCCAACTTAGTCGTTTATTGACAACTCAAGAGGACTTCAGCAGAAGGATACTAAAAACTTAAATCTGTTATTTTCCCATGATGTTTTGATAACTTAGTGACTTAATGTATTCTTTCTTCTAGACTACAATTTCTCAGTGCTCAATATATTAAAGAAATTAACCTTGGTTAGAATCCTATGATTTGAGGCCTCTAGTGGTTTATTACTTGTATTGTTAGAGTTTGGGTGCTATGTTAATAGAGGGATTTATTTTTCTCATTTAATGAGGTCTGTTTTATTTTAAATGATTTCTCAAGGACATAATTTTAACTCACGGGATTGCTAGGCAATTCACTTTTCTATGAGTAATTTCTAAATTGCTTTTTAAAATTTATTATATGCAGGGAGAAATGGTTTAAAAACTTTGCAATAAATTTAATACATGTCAAAGTATACTCTTGTGAGAGCATATATGTCTGTTTTGTGGCTGTGGTAGCAGTTCATTTCAAATCTTCATAAATCTGTAGGCATTTTATCAGCTTCTATTATAACAACACAGAAATAACTGTGAAAAAAGCCTTAAAAATCAGGGTATTAAGGATGAAGACAGATTCTAGAAAAATACACTCATATAAATAACTAGGAAGTAGAATATTCTTGTTTTATAATGTTTATTATTATTATTCATGGTCAGTCTAAGAACACTGTAGTTGCTATGTCCTTTCCAATCTAGTTAACAGATTAGACAACCACAGTAGATCCTACTATGACCTGTTCTTTTCGATAGTTATGCAGCAGATTGAGAACACTCTAATGGAGGCACTTTCCTTTATATCAGAGTATAGTAGACGTATGCTGTGTACAAGTTGTTAATATATGGTGAGTGTGATACTTAAAAAGATAAACCTTCTGTGGCATCCTGTTTCCGCCTAGAATAGACAAAAAGAGCTTAGGAATAAGGTAACTAGGATATTGAGGTGTCAGGGCATTATCTATAATCCCATTTTCATCTTGGTTCTGTCATTTGGGAAGGCAGTGAATTTGATTCATACTAAATAATGCCTGGGTTGAGAAACCTTTGCCTACCTCTGATTGTTACCTATAGTGGAAGTAAAATATTTCAGTTCACACAGAGGATTTATTGAAACAGACAAGACTAACAATGTTTGAGAAACAGATTGGTCCCTTACATGCCAAACATTTGCTGCTACCTCATTAGGCTGATATCTCACTGCTAAAGGCCAAGTAAATATCATCTAAGGCCATGTATTTTGAAAATTTAGTTTTTGCATTTTGTTTCAGAATCATTTAAAGTAACTGAAAATAACAGGGATCCAAGACAGATGCCAAAGTCCTTGCTAGAATTTAAATCTCATAGGAAATTTTCTAAAGAGCTTTGAATAAACATGGGCAAAGTTGGCATTTTTTACTTCCTTATACTTGATAAAACAATGATTAGAGTTGATTTGTTCTAACAACTAAATTATTGGTTCGTACTTATGCTAACATTTTTACGTTCAGTCAGGCTTTTTTTGTGTATACTGATCTTTTCTATCTGTTCTGGGGCCACTTTTGCCCAGGATCCTCAGTGTCCCTCCCAAAAAGGAAAAAAAAAAATCCAAGTGCATTTACTTTACCTCCTTTGTTTTTGCATACTATCAATGGTTCTTAAGAGCTGTTCCTGAAGCAAATAGAGATTAATATTAAAATAGTTTGAGGAATCTGGGTGGCTGAGCCAGTTACACATTCAACTCTTAATTTCAGGTCAGGTCATGATCCCAGGGTGGTGGGATTGAGTCCTGAATCAGGCTCCCAGATGAGTGTGGAACCTGCTTAAGATTCTTTCTCTCTCCCTCTGCCCCTCTCCCCCACTCACAAACAGACTCTCTTTCTGTAAAAAACATTAATAGTCACAGTATGTCAATATATTCATCTTGGAAACATGAGTCTATATAATAAGAAGGCACAGGGCGCCTGGGTGGCTGTCATTAAGCACATGACTTTGCCTCAGGTCATGATCTCATGGCGTGTGAGTTGGAGTCTCAGTCCCATGTTGGATGAGCTCAAGCTCTGCCTCAGGTGAGCAAAAGCCCCATCTTGGGGGAGACCTATTTCTCTTCCTCTCTCTCTCTCTCTCTCTGCCGCTTCTGCGATTCTCACTCTCTTCTTAGCCCTTACTCATTTGTGCCCTCTCTCTCTCCAAAAAAAAAAGAAAAAAAGAAAAAAGAAAAAAAAGTGGGGAATGAATGCACAGAATGATTCATCCTGTGGAAATAAAAAAGTAATTTGAATATTTTGAGACTGTATTAATGACATTCCATAAAATTAACTATCTTAGCCTGTTTATTCATGGATTGAAGAAAATGTTCACATGTTCAAATATGTAGAAATACATATAGCCAAGTTTGTGTCTATGTATAGTCATTCTGCACAAAAATAATTAGGGTGTATTAATTTATATATATTATATATAGAGAGAAATTACATAAAGTAAAAAATACCTAACAATTTCATAAAGGTACTATTATATATGATAAGTATATTTCTATTTTTAATAAAATTGAGGAAAAAGTCTTCAAAGATCATTTAACCCAAACAAATTGCTCTTAGAAAACATCATTGCAGAATAATGAAAAAAATAGATCTTAGTTGACAGACATATCTCTCTGTGTGATATCAGTTATTTTACAGTAGGAAAAATTATTAGATTGACCCAGATAAGATGTGTAAGGCATTACTAAGTGTTTGATGTAAATTAACTCATTACATCTTCACTACATACTATGTGGATTTCTACATGGCAGAAGTCATGTTTGAAGAGGTATATAATTTGTCCAAAGAAATAGTGTTGGAACAGTTCTGCTGGCTAGGTTAGTTGGTCTGAAATCACCAATTCTCTTTGAGCTGTACTTGCTTTTATATCCATTGCATGACTCCCCCATGATATAGTGATTTTAAAAAATGCAAAGAAAGAAAAATACCTACAAACTGGATATTGGCATTTTGTCACCACAATTAAACAAAACCCGGAAAACATAAAATGCATTTATCTTGAAATGTGATAGATTCCATTCTTAATCAGAGCAGGAAGCATATACAGTATATATATTTTAGATATTATATATACAATAAAACCTTGGTTTGCAAGCATAATTTGTTCCAGAAACATGTTTGTAATCCAATGCACTTGTATATCAAATCAAATTTTCAAATAAGAAATAATGGAAACTCAGATGATTCATTTGCACAGCCCAAAATATTCATATAAAAATGGCTTCAATACTGTAATATAATACAAAATTATAAAGAAAATACAAAATATAAGGAAAAATAAACAAATTAGCCTGCACTTACCTTTGAAAACCTTCATGTCTGGTGTGAGGGAGATAAGAGAGAGAAGGGTTATTGTATAGGATAACTTTCACTGTCACTAATAGAATTATTGCTATGTATTGGCTCAATGAAATCTTTTTCTGCATGGGGGCCATTGTATATGCCCACAAAGATGTTGACTAGAGTGTGGTTTTAATAAACTCTTGTCATAAACTGTTATACTGTAATTAATGGAACTGACAATAAGGCAGCAGAGGAAAGGGTCTATATCTGGAGGCAGCCAGACCTGAATGAAGCAAAATATTCCAAAACTTACTGTAAAAACTCCCTTTGGACAAAAGGTGAGGGGCTTGCACATGAGAAAATACCAAACATTGTTTGATCTCAAATTTTATTCGTGTAAAAGGTCAGGGGTTGAGCAACTTGTCTCCTCTTGGCTCCAGCAAGCCCCTGATATGTAAATCTTTAGTGAACATTTGTAAGGACACAAGTCTAAACCAAACTGACTCCATGACAGGCTTTAAGTTTCCCCTCTAAACTAGAAGGCCTAAGTTCCAGCTTCCCCGAAACTATCAGGCAGTTACATATTGCCCAAGGCAGGAGAAACCACCCTTGCAATACCCAATCAGGAAAGGCCAGTGACCACCCTCCACATTACTGAGGGAGAGGCTTATAGATAGAAACTATAGATAGGACCCTGTTACCTAATGTTAAAGTTAACCCGTTAGTCGCCGAACAAGACCCTAGGCTCGCTCTGTAACTGGTTGAATTTAAAGGTACTCTAAACGTTGTAATTGGACCACGCCAAAAGTAACGAATACTCTAGACGATGTGTATGGTTAAACCCGCTGTCAATGATGTTGAATAATTATGATTGGATCACTGTTTCCATGCCACAACTTCTGTAACTCCCCTGTCACAAACCCCATAAAAACCCTACTCTGCCTTTGCTCTCAGCACGGATCCACTGCATTGGTGAGATCTGTGAGCCCGAGCTCGAGCCTGTAATAAAGCCCTTTGCCTTTGCATGCGTGACTCGGTCTCCCCGGTGGTCTCTGGTCATTGAGGATACTGCGATCTAGGTATAACACATTGTGATTAGAACGGTCAAACATGTTCTTTAAGCAACTGTTAAGCAACCCCCACCCACCTCTAACCACAAAATTCTTGCTTCTCTACACGAGCTTCACCCCTCTCCCCATATAAACCCTGAGCAATGGCTGGACAGGGCACTCTTCTGAGGACTTTTCGAGTGCTCGGGAAGGGCCTTCTGCCCTGACTAAAATAAACCTGAATAACCAACTCCTTTTGTGTTTTGTGGGCTTTGTTCTCCGTGATTCTCCTTTGGAAAGGGAGGTCTAACATTACTCTTGTATGGAAAAGCAAAGGACTGTCCATATGTCCTTTGATATGACAAAATACGTGAGTGCCAATTGTGGGCACCTTCCAACAGTCTGAAAAATCACTGATTTCTACCATATACCATTGCTTGAGACTGAAGCATCTGAGCATTGGGAGACAATCTCCCACAGTCCCACAGTGAAAGAGACAGAAGAACCATTGGGTCAGTTGTGATCATGTGACATTTGGCATCAAGTACTACTCATATTGCAAGATATCACTCTTTTATCAAGTTAAAATTTATTAGAAATTTTTGCCCATCTTGCAGAACACTCACAGAACAAGCTACTCTCAAGCCAAGGTTTTACTGTGTGTGTGTGTGTGTGTTGTTTCTGCTATATCACATGACCTAAATATTGTAGACATTAATACATATTTGTTTGCTTACTGAAGATTAAGGACGAAAATGAAACAAGAGACAGAGAGACTGAGAAAAAGTGAGAGAGGGTGAAGGAAGAGAGATGGGGTATAAAAAGTAACTAGAGAAGTTATTTGCAAGTTGTTGAAGTATAAGCCAATTGAGTCCAAGGAATTAGAATTCACTTACACATTTAATATATTTTTGAAATACATCGGCAGTTTCCAACACTGTGTTAGGCAACAGAAATTCAATAGTGAGCAAGATAAAAAAGCCCTTTTCCCTCAGGGGGAAGAAGTAAAAGAATTAGGAGCAATTACCAACCATTAAGTGTCATGAGGGATAGAAAAGAGGAAAAAGAATTCCAAAAGGACTTGAAACAAAGTCACCACACTAGGCTCTTTGGGAGGTAGATAAGCTTTGCATAAGCAAAGAGTAAATCTAAATATTGAGAAGAGTGAATTTTTAAGCATTTTGCTGAAAGAACAAGAGAATTGCTAAAACATCCCATCTCACTGTCTCAGGATCTTCAAGTATAAGTTTAAAAAAATGGAAAATTCCTGGATGGGTCTATGTGCATTAATTAATTCAAATGTCCATGTAAGATTCAAAGTATCTGAGGGAAAAAAATCAATTATGATTGTGAGACTATTCGTTCAATTTCTAGGCCCTCCCCCATTTCTTTCTCTGTCTTTCCTGTGCAAACACACACTATGGTTCTAGGCTGTTTTGCTATTGATCCAACTTACTCTCTGACCTGACAGTATAAGGCATGTTTTACTACATAGACAAATTATTTGCAGGGAAATTCTCTGTCTCCAGCTGTGAAACTGATTAATGTTACAGTATGCAGATAACATCTCTATCTGTAGTGACACTTATTATTTCAAAGCAAAATGGAAAAAAATGCATTTAAGAAAATTATGAGAAAAGACTTTTTTTTTTTTTTTTAAATATTTTTTATTTCTTTCTAGGAGAGAGAGAGAGACAGCGTGAGCAGGGGAGGGTCAGAGAGAGAGGGAGACACAGACTCTGAAATAGGCTCCAGGCTCTGAGCTGCCAGTCAGCACAGAGCCCGACGCGGGGCTCGAACCCACGAACCGCGAGATCATGACCTAAGCGAAAGTCGGACGCTTAACCGACTAAGCCACCCAGGCGCCCCGAGAAAAGACTTTTTTGATAATCTCAAAATAAGGAAGTGTAAAATATAGCAACATATGTGAAAATGCAATGCTTAATATGCAAAAACTACCGCTTCAGCGTATCAGCAGCCATGTTAAATTATTTAGAAATATTTGTCTATGAAATAATAGATTATCATCCTTATTAACAAGAACTCTGCATTCAGGATTCTACATTAAAGTATTTTCTGATTTTTTTACAGTCTATGAATATTCTGTCTTTTGAATCCTCATAGTACTTTGAGTATAGTTGATCCTTGGACAACATGAAAGTTAGGACCACTACCCTCTCCTTCTGCCCAGTCAAAAATCTGTCTATAATTTGTGACTCTCTAAAATTATTAGGGCAACTTACCAAAACCATAAATAGTCAATTAACACATATTTTGTATGTTATATATATTACATACTGTATTCTTATAATCAAGTAAGCCAGAGAAAAGAAAGCTTATTAAGAAAATCATAAAGAAGAGAACATACATTTACAGTACTGTATTGAATTTATCCAAAATAAAAATCTGCATATAAGTGGGCCCACACAATTCAAACCTCAGTTGTTCAAGGGTCAATAGTATGTTTTCTTGATACCTTTTTTAACCCTCTCATCCCAATGGACAATGATGTTTGAAGGCAAATATGGTCTTACACAACTCTATATCTGCTATAGTGTTTAGTCCCAGGACCTGCTCTGTTGGACTAGTATAATTGTAAGGAAATTTTATTCTACCTTTAAAAAGGTCTATGTTTTCTATACAGATTTTGCAATACTTGAAAGTTATAAAACAAAGCAAATAAGGATCCTGATCCCTCCAAAATAGTTTTCATCAAGATGACATGAGAACTTAAAAGTATCTGACAAGAGCTATGTCACATATAAACCCAGTACTTCTGCAAATATACCCAAAAAGGGGAGATGAGAGGTGAGTGTACATAACAGGTAACAATGTTCCATTCTTCTGGAGTTAATTTCTCCTGCCAGGCTGGCTTGTTAGGATCTTTCAAAAAGACAAGCCAGTAGCCCATAAAACCAAATTCTAAGAAACTTACCTTTAAAATATCTCAAATGTTAATTCTTACTTCTAAAACTGACTCAGATCAAGTATCTGATAAAACACGGGAAAATAGGAAAGTAAATGTGAGCTACTCAAGTACAAAAATCAAGTAGCAGAGAGGCTTAAACATTGTTACGGCTCACTTGTAAGATGATACTAGAGGGCACAGTGGACTCCTGACACTTCCTAAGGAATTCTCCTTTGAGACATTTGAAGACAAACTACTGCATATTCCTCTTACACTAGTTTGGTGCTTCCATAAGCTTGCTTTTTTTTTTTTTTTTTTTTTTTTTTTTTTTTGTGGGGGGTTTTTTNACAGCTGCTAACTGACAGTGGCAGCAAGAGCCGGAGCACCTCTGATTTGCCTGGGGTTGTACACCCACTCAGCCTTCCGCACCACTTCCAAAACTCTCAACACTCTCTAATTGGGGAAATAATTTTCATGACATCATTTTGTTGGGAGGAAAAATGCAAAAAGGTAAGATAAAAACATGACAATAATTTCTACAATAGCAATTATTCCAAACTATAGTTACATGCAAATTAATGGCCAAAGCTATTTAAGGAAGTCTCCAGAAAATATAGTTTTGTTATATAGAGGCCTATCAGTCCAATTAGCAAGTTTGGTTGAACGGAGTATTCATCTACAGGATAAGACCTCTGTATTTCCTCAGTAAGATTGCAAAGGACAAAAACAAGTGAAGTAAACTTTTATACTCTATTTATGTAGAAATTCAAGGTATACTTTGGTGGGGAAAAAGAATAATTGTTAAAAATGCAAGAAAAGAATAGCTCCAAAAGCCTTCCAGTAGAATGCGTTGAAGAAGTTGGCAAGGAAGACAAAAGCAAGATATATAACCTCAAAACAGACATTGATGTATTGGAGAATGAGTTTGCTGCAGAAAATAAAATAAACTCAGGTTTGCATGGAATATTAAGGAACTTTTCAATAAAATGCTCATTAAAGTAAATATAAATATCTAATCCTAGAGAGTCAATGAAAGATAAATGGGTAAGAAAGAAGAAAACAAAGCAATTCCTGCTTTTAAAAGAAACCAAAACGTGTGTACATGCGTATTCATTAAATTATACATCTGAAACTAATGTTACCTTGTATGTTAACTAATGGAGATTTGAATAAAAACTTTAAAAAGAAAAATAAGAAAAAATAAAACACCCAAAAGAACAAAATATTTTACTCTGAATATAATTTTAGGAAGAAAAAAGTAAAAGATGAAACTACAGCTACAAAGAATTTTGGAAGGGATTCTGAACTGTGATTAAAAAAATAGCCTTTCTTCAGTTTTCAGAGTATATTCATACTTGTCTTTGATTTAGATAGAAAAACTCAAGCTCGTATGACATCATATTCTCACGTGACAATTAATATAGACTTATTTTGTTGTTCCACTATGAGAAAAAGTGGAAATGGAAATCTGGGGCAAAGACCTATAGCAAGAGAGCTGTGGCTGCTACTAGAATCTAACACCAGGGCACCAAGGACACTAAATGCCCCTTAGTGAGGAGGTTCCAAGTGCACTTACAGGATTATCCTCATCACATGCCAATAGCACATCTGAAAAACATCAAGCTGAATGATCCTTTAAATCCGGAATGCGACTAGCATTCTGAGATACTAAAGTTCTTGAGTATTGTTAAAAATAATTTTTTTAAAAAATGGAGTGTGGTGATTTCAGCAGAAATGCTGAGATAAATATAATTGTCAACAATTTAAGAGCATCAGCCTGAAAGGAAATCCTGTCCTAAAAGAAAAATCTGTGAGTTTACCGTGCACATGATATTCAATGTTGGTTTGCTAGTATGGCAAGAAATACAAAACTATAATATTTATCAGAGGAAAATAGAATTGTATGACCATCAGAAGGCATCTCATCCTCCTTATTATAGAGATAAGAAATGTGAGGTTCAGGGAGTTTTGGTAATTAACCCAAAATACCCAATAATAGTGTCCAATATTAATATCCTTTACTCTTCCTAACAGAAAGTTTTTTTATCTCAGCAATAATATTTTATAGATGTATTTCATTTAAAAATGCTAATTAAATGAAAAATCTGTTCTAAAACAATGCTTGTAAAGTTAAAATGGTAAATAATGAGAGAAAATCCTTTTATTTTACCAGCCCACAAATGGACTATGCAAGGATTAAGAAAATTGGCACATGAGGGGCGCCTGGCTCAGTCGGATGAGTGTCCGACTTCGGCTCAGGTCATGATCTCACAGTTTGTGGCTTCGAGCCCCGAGACGGGCTCTGTGCTGACAGCTAGCTCAGAGCATGGAGGCTGTTTGTGATTCTGTGTCTCCCTCTCTCTTACCCTCCCCTGCTCACGCTCTCTCTCTCTCTTTCTCTCTCAAAAATAAATAAAATGTTTTTAAAAAATTAAGAAAAAAATTGGCACATGATTCAGGTCTTAAGGATATGAAAGTCTCCTGAGGGGGTTCTGGGTGCAGAAAAGCAAGTGCAAATTGCTCTTTTACAGATATTGTAGCTCAAACTAGCATTTAAAAATATTTTTAATGTTTATTTATTTTTTGATAGAGAGAGCAGGGGAGGGTCAGAGAGAGATGGAAACACAGAATCTGAAGCTGGCTCCAGGCTCTGAGCTGTCATCACAGAGCCCAGTGTGGGGCTCAAACCCACAGACCATTAGATCTCACCTGAGCCGAAGTCAGTCACTCAACTGTAAGGACACAAGTCTAAACCAAACTGACTCCATGACAGGCTTTAAGTTTCCCCTCTAAACTAGAAGGCCTAAGTTCCAGCTTCCCCGAAACTATCAGGCAGTTATTACCCAAGGCAGGAGAAACCACCCTTGCAACACCCAATCAGGAAAGGCCAGTGACCATCCTCCACATTACTGAGGGAGAGGCCTATAGATAGAAACTATAGATAAGACCCTGTTACCTAATGTTAAAGTTAACCCGTTAGTCGCCGAACAAGACCCTAGGCTTGCTCTGTAACTGGTTGAATTTAAAGGTACTCTAAACGTTGTAATTGGACCACGCCAAAAGTAACGAATACTCTAGACGATGTGTACGGTTAAACCCGCTGTCAATGATGTTGAATAATTATGATTGGATCACTGTTTCCATGCCACAACTTCTGTAACTTTCCCATCACAAACCCCATAAAAACCCTACTCTGCCTTTGCTCGGGTATCTATCTCAGCACAGATCCACTGCATTGGTGAGGTCTGTGAGCCCGAGCTCGAGCCCATAATAAAGCCCTTTGCCTTTGCATGCATGACTCGGTCTCCCCGGTGGTCTCTGGTCATTGAGGATACTGTGATCTGGGTATAACACAACCAGCTGAGCCACCCAGGTGCCCCCCCCCCAAACTGGCATTTTAAAGAATTACTTGTTCAAATATCTGCTCTTCCATGCAAGCACTATGTCTCATATGTACAGAAAAGTTGCGGGCATCCCTGAGTTCATGACTCATTTAAAAGATGAGTGGCTATGCAGAAGGCTTACACCATCAGGATTCACATTATTACTGATTGCCATAATAGTAATTCTCTTCTGCAGTCAGGCAAATATTTAGTTTACATTATAGTGAGTACATTGTGGAAACTACTCTGTCTTCTTAAAGAAGCAACAACGGATGTGTTATTGGTATTTGCAGTAATCTAATTAGTGAATTTACATACTGACTACCTCTTGAACAACTTCCTTCTGAAAAAGTTTTCTGCATACAAAGTGGGTATACATCTTGAAGACAGAATAAAACAGCCAAATGCCTTTTCATGTATGATTTAAACGTAAGACAGTTTCAAGGGGGTCTATGAAACGCTGCTTCCAGTTTCTACATGCATCTGAAGTACATTATTTCACTTAATAAACTAGAGGACAAATTATCAAAGATCCTTTTATCTTTCACTATTATTTAAATTGTAAATATTACATTGTATGACACCTTAAGTTCTCTTTTCAGACGTTAACGTGTACTGTTGAACGTATTCAGCTTTAAGTATACAGGGCTGAATTCTTCTTTTCTAGTGCCACCATTCCTTGGTTTGGTACAAACTTGAATTACATAAAATTTGGAGCTCCCTTAGCTTTTATCTACATCGCATTAAAAACACAAACTTTTAAAATCTACAATAATTAAATTATTTTATGTATTCAACACCAATTTTCTATATTACTAAAATGTAAGTGAAAGAAAGTTTTTTGGAGATCTTTTATAATATCCTTTTTTTCAATGCTATACTTCAGGCATGGGACCCCCATGAAAGTGAAAACCAAGACACAGGTGCTACAGTCAGGGAGCTCTGGATTCAAATCCTACTCTGTTAGTTAATATCTAGCAGTCTTAGGCAGGTTATGTAATGTCTGGGGCTCAGCTTCCCCTTCTGGTAGGAGAAGTATACCAATTCCATGGCAGAGCATGGGTAAACTAGGTGTCCTAATTGTTCTTATTGTGTAACATCACTGCCACCACTTTCAAAGACCTCCTCTGCGTTATTCCACAGGTGCTAAACATTGTGTTTGCCCTAATCTGTTTTTTCCATTCAGTTCTTGGTTTGCCAAATGGCAACCTCACCCTGGACCTCAATGGAGAAGAGAAGTTTGAATTTTCTGCAGGCAATGCTGTTAGATGTGTGAGTGGACATGAAGCACACAGATGCCTCCTCATGCCACAGGAGCTTCAGCATGGGGTCTTTGTTTTGTTTTGTTTCTTGTTTAGGTTTTGGTTTTTGGTTTCTTCTAAGCTTTAGTGAGTTCATTTTTGGCTTTTCCTTGCCTTAGCTTTCAACATTATGTAAGTCACCAATTTCCTATAATAACAAGTTCATTCTTGGATTACATAGAATGACTTCTATTTTCCTAAGTAACATAGATTAACATATCAGTAACTTCATAATATAAGACATAAATGTCAAATATTTTAAATTAACTGGATAAGCTGTGAACAGTAGCCATATTTTTATCATCAAGGTGAAAAATGAAATCTATCACTTGCTACTAAAATGATAGTGATAGTGATACACATTTATCGAACAACTACTAAGTCTAAAATAACACTTTAAGTAGTTTAAATTACTTACTCATTTAATACTTACAAGTAGCCCAGGAAGTAGTGCTGGGTGTAGATGAGGGAACAGAATCACAGAGAGGTTAAACAACATGTCCAAGAACATACAAACTATGAGAAGAAAGGTAAACACTTGAAATTAACAAGTTTGGCTGCAAAATCTGTACTTGTCACCAGAATGAATAATATCTCAATGTCTAGCTTTACCCTCATGCTCCACATATGATACATTTTGCCTATAATAACAACCTTATGAAGTTGTATTAAATATTTCTTCGAGTATTTTGTATGGTGTGTCTTCCTGAAGATATAGTAAATAAGAGGGCATCTATTAACTAACATTAATGGTAATAAATATTACTAATATTATTTTTAAAATTAAGACCTCTAATAATGACCATAGTAAGTTCTCTGAGGGCAGAGACCTTGCCCTGTTCATTTCTCTACCATAGAGCACTAAACACAGTGCCTGATATATGCAGAATTGTTTTAGCCCTTCCATTATCAGAATTTAATGAAATATTGCTAGTAAATTTTGTTTAATTGCCTTATTTATCAAACTCAGTTTACATAATTAACATAATTATAATATTTCCTAAAATAGTACTAAGAAATAGTAATTACACAGAACTAAGACAAGATATATAGATGAAAAAAACTGTTTGCATTGCAGGAGACTAATTTTCAGAAGTAAAGTTATGATTTCGTCTGAGGTCTGGTATAAAAATTATCAGGTTTAAGAGAAAAAATTGTCATTCTATTCAGATGGTGATATAAAGTGATATTTCAAAAAGGTATTACTTAAAGAGGACAGATTATATTTATAAAACAAAATGGTTATTTAAAGAATATTTTAGGAAACAAAATATTAGCAACATGATATTTAAGATGTTTCATATTGGGGTGCCTGGGTGGCTTAGTCAGTTAAGCGTCCGACTTTAGCTCAGGTCATGATCTCACAGTTCATGGTTTCAAGCCCCGCGTTGAGCTCTGTGCTGACAGCCAGCTCAGAGCCTGGGAGCTGCTTCAGAATCTGTATCTTCCTCTCTCTCTACCTCCCCTGTTCACACTGCCTTTCTCTCTCTCTCTCTGAGAAATAAATAAAACATTTTTAAAAATTCAGACAATTAAGATGTTTCATATATATCAGTATATTTTAGACATACACACAAACACCCATTATGTTTATCACTTATGTTATCACTTATATAATGTTGAAGAAAATGACTTATGAATTATACAGTTTAAGTGATATAATCATAGCATTCAACATTTTCCTACACTCATTCAATTTTAGACTTTATTAATGATAAATTTAATTTTAAAAGAAAATTAAATGTTATTCTAAAATGGTTACATGTGTCTCAAGATAATATGTGCCTGAAATTATTTTCAGTTAGGAATATCAAAGGGAGAGTAAGACCTTCTAAAATGTTGCCATTTTTTTTCTTCACATCAAGATTTTGATTCTTTGACAAATGAACTCAGGATCATGTCTCTTATTATTTCTGATATTTTATAAGACCAGCAATGCAAAGGTCCTTGGCTTGAGAACATTTACCTAGCTACTACATCATTTATATCCGTATAAAAATAGCTGAAATGGATCTGGCTTCTACAAACTTCATCTTTGATAGTATTAATAGTTTTAGTAGGGATTTTTGGCAGTAATGATTCCATTTTATTTCATAAGATTTTTTATGTGTTTGTTTTTTAAAATTGTAAAGGACAAATGGAATGGATTGAAGGTCAGATATATAGGCTGTGTGTTATATATTCTATTTAGAAAACCTTCAGGCAGTTTCCATGACAGCTTGAAACTAAATGTGCAATAAAATAAATTATTTAAAGTTTAACTTCTTTTTAAAGATATTAGAGTGCATATCTTTCAGAGACAAGAAAGAATTATTAAAGGCTATCTCACATGTATGTAGCTTATTAATTAGTATATTTTATATATTTAAAAAAGAGCATACTTAAATTGAAAAGAAAAAAAATAGCTATACTACATATTGGAGATTCCAAACTTCAATTATAGGAACTGTCAAGAAGAATATATATTTCATTTGCACCCAATATATTGTAAGTCCACACTCCCCTGCATCTCTGGGATACCAGATTACCTGTGCTTGTTATATCTTACGGCCCACACCTGAGCACTTTATTCACTATGGTAACTATACCGTCTCTTTCAGTAATGCAAAGTTCTATCCATGACCATATAATCTTGAACAAGGTTCATAAATAATCCATGTAGAAGTGAATCTTGCTATCACATTACTTCTGGCTAATCTTGTTTGGGCAAGTGTATAATTACGTTTATGAAATTAGTAGATTGCTTGCCCTGTCTTCAGTACTGATGTAATATGTAGTGACAGAAACAAAGAAACCTTATTGACGACAAGAACTGCAAAGTGGGAAGAAAAAGAGTGCTTTTCCACTTAGAACTAAATTTACTATTGAAGGAGCTAGGTAGGTAGGTAGAAAGGCAGCCAATCTAATAAATCTAATGTATGACCTCTAGATCGCATATGGCAGACTCAAAGACTTGGGTGTTAGTTTCTGATACATCTCTAGTCTTTAAAAACATTTATGTATGTATATATGTATATGTATGCATACAGATATGTATATGTATAAAAATATTTATGTATGTGTATATATATAGGCTATATATTTATCTATATATGGAATATATTTGTGTGTAAACGTACATGCATATATCCGTGTGTACATTTTCTTCTTCTGAAATGTTATTTCTTATTTTGTTTACCATGAAAATAAATTGTACCCTTGCTGGTGACTATTTACTCTCCATTTTTATTTGGACACACTCTGATATTACATTTTTCCTACTTTTAGTTAAAATAGAAATATATTATTAATACTATAAATTTTAAAATTAGAGATGCGGTTTCCTTACTTAATTATATTTTCATGTATATCATTTTCTGTAATTTCCAGTACATTTTATTAATCACTTTCTATATTAAATAAAATAATTTCCATGTTATAATCCATGTTATAATGTCCTTGTTCACCACACTGTGCATCAAACAATAAGTTTGAGTTTGAAATTTTCCAGAAAATAAAATTGGCATAGATTTTTATAAATTTCACACAAACTTTCCAAAATCAGGAAAAAATAAATAGTGTGAGAGACAGAGCCGAGCATGTGAAATTAAGTTAAAATTGTGGAATAAAGTATTTAAAATAAACAAATGAAAGAAAACCAAATTAACATTATGCACAAAAGAAAATAATCTGTTTAGCTTATTTCTTAGTATAGCATAAGGATCAAAAATAATTTAATGGTATTTTATTCCCTTATGCCTCTTTTTTAAATGTATAGTTCTTCACAATTTAACATTATTTTCAAGAGAAGTAATTCTATTTAGAAACTAGGTAATATTAGTTCACTTACACTGATAGTGCTGAATGCATTTTA
This sequence comes from Crocuta crocuta, assembly GCF_008692635.1. Taxonomy (NCBI): domain Eukaryota; kingdom Metazoa; phylum Chordata; class Mammalia; order Carnivora; family Hyaenidae; genus Crocuta; species Crocuta crocuta. Next base: position 1,705,998 of record NW_027529607.1, read on the forward strand.
ATAGTTATCACATGAAAATTAAATAGATGTTTCAAGGGATTCAATAAAAGAGTGTGTTAAAGAGGTTATAAAAAATTAAAAACCCACTAAAGAAAACACTCACAACATCTGTTATTTTTAGTATGCAATATTTTAATGTCTTACCATCCATATGCCAGCATAATATTAGGAAAACTAAGTTCTAAGATAGCTTTATTTAATAATGGAGTAAGGATAGTGTAATACATCTGAATACATCTTTAAAATATGATTCTTTATCAATCTCAATGAAGACATACAACAATGATTAAATATGTTTTCAAAAGGCCAAAGCTTCAATTTTTGGTTTATTTTATTTTGTAAATAAAGGTTCAAGGAGAAAAAAGAGTGGCTTTGTAAGAAATCTCTGTCACCACGATATTCTCATTAATAAAAGAAAATAGAATTCAAATGGGCAAGCAGTGAACTATTTTAAGAATAAAAAGTTCACCATAATAGGTGGTTTAATAGACTTTGTTCTAATGACCTGTTTTGTAGTAAGAAATTTTATTCAATGGGTGAAAATGGTACAGGTGGTATTAAAATATTTTTTAGTTAGTAAAAAATACTGACAGTAACTAAAGCAGTACTAGATATTCTTGAAAATCAGTATTTATTTTTTGCTGATAAAACGAAAAAGGAACAATTAAAAGAAGTCATTTAAGCCTGTCTTGGCCAAGGACAGGAAGGGGAGGTTCTCATTCATAACCTTAAGGCAGTTTATTCTCCAGGCCTGCAAAAAATTACTATGCTAACATTTACTATGCATTTATTACACACATTTGCTTTTGTTTTGTTTTCTTTCTTCTCTCTCTCTCTTAAGCAGCCAAGTAGGCTTTGCTCTGTAATGGTGTTGGGAGTCCAAGACTACCTTCAGGCTCAATGATTCACTGGGCCTGGCAGGACTCAGAAAAGCTATTATACTCACAAATATGATAAAAGGGTATAGATTAAAACCAGCAAAAGCATGTAGCATTTGCATGAATGGCTCCACTACCTAGACTCCAGATCCACAAAAGTAAAATTAGATGTTCACTGCCAATCATGGCGTTGGAACAAATTCTATCATCAAACCAGCTCCTTGTGGCCCACTGCCTCAGGCATACCAAAAAAACACTCCTATCAGAGAGAATATCCCAAAGGTTCAAAGTTTCTTTCTCAAGTTCTTTCACTGTTGGCCAAGGGCCAGTGCAAAAAACAGGCCTTTCTTGGCAATGTGACAGGTTTAAGAACCCAGGACTGCTGAATTAACTCTTTCTTCTATAGTAACTAACATACTCCAAAACTTAGTAGCTGGAAACAACAATACTTATCACCTCCCAGTTGCTGACGTCAGGAATCCAGGAGCAGGCTATGTGGTTCTCTGCTTCAGAGTCTCTAGTAGAAGGTGAAGTGTTGGCCAGAGATGTAGTCCTGTCACAGTCTACTGAGGAAGGACGTACTTCCAAGCTCACTCAAGTGGTTTTTGGAAAGATTCTTTTCCCTGTAGGCTCTTGAACTGAGGGCTTTACTTCCTTCCCTGGCTGTTGGCCAGGGCAACCCTCAGGTCCTTGCCCAGTGAGCCTCTCCAACAAAATGTCTTGCTTCCACAAACAGAAAGAGCCCAAAAGTCAAGAGAAAGAGCAAGGGTGTCGGAGGCCGGCTCCGGCAGGTCCAGGGGTCCCTGAAGGATGGACGGTGTCGGCGAGGAAGGGGTGAGAGAGGCCCGAGAGTCTTTCTAGTCACCAGGCAGGCATCTCAGCTCTGACTGGGGCTCAACTTTATTTTATCATTAAGTGTTTGGGGGATGGCACAGAAGTGGCATTTGCCTTAGACAATGATTTCTGATGACAAACTTCTTTGATATGTAAGAATTTCCCAGAACATAGATTTGTAGAAGACTCCTGCATAACCTTTATCAATAGTGATTGAGGTAGGTGATTTAGATGCTTATCCTATGGGGAAGGAAGGTATCTTTAGCATACAAGACAATGTTTTTAGCATAAAAAGGGTGAAGTTACTTCTTTGTGGGCAGGGGTCAATAGTTTGTTTGTTTAAGGTGGAAGTATCAAGAAAAACAGGTCTTTCAGGGAACACCTCAGCTCTCATAATCACAAAAGAAGTTCCTCAATAGGTTCCTTCACAGGGAGCAATTAGCATATACAAGGCCAGAAAATGCTCTAAGCAGAAACAATTGGGTGGGGGTGGATATCTGCCCTTAACTCTAAATTAGGCTCTTTGTCTCAGGGCCAGACTCAAGCCCCTTTTATCATGTTAAGTCTTGGATCTGCAAGGCCCATAGGAAGAGCTTTTTAACAATCATCCACAATATTTTCATCTGAAATCTCTTTTGAAAAGGCAGGAATATGCTTTTCCTTATGAGCAATCTGTGTGGGCAATATCGGTCTGATCTGGAATATTGTGAGGCCTGGTCAATACCAGCAGCCTCATTTCCAACATGAGCCAGTAGTAGCAGAAGGAGATACCAGTTTTCATTTCTCATGGCAGGAGCTGTGCAAATACTGCCATTTCTTTGCTGTGACTGTCATCCAGAGAGGCCAGTGCGGCTCCCGGCACAAGGGAGAGCCAGCAAGAGAAACGGTGCTAGTAACATGGAAGTCATAGGCTTTATAACCTAATCTCTGAAGTGGCATCTTATCCTTTTGCCATATTATGTTCATTTGAAGCATTCTGTAGGTCCAGCCCACAACAGGGAAAGGGATTTACCTGAAGCCATAGATCATTGTCAACCATTTTTGAAGTCTGTTTACTATGATACTGAACATAAAGAATCTTTATAAGAAATCCAGAGTAATTAGTAGAGCCACTCTGTGGCTATGGTGCAACAAGACAGAAACGAAACAACTCAGGAATCATATCTGAACACAAAGAGAGGGATAAAATACAATCGGAGAAATAATTAAGCATGTCCCTCTCTTGACTTACTTGTATCATGACTGCTTCTTTACTATGCATACGGTTACCCATGCTAACATAGCTGTGCTTTGTTCCCTAGATAAAAACTTTTTAAGAATCATAAGCATGAAATTGACCCCATCCTGAGACCATACAGTCTAGAACAAATCCTCATTTCTTTAAACTCTCCCTAAGCTCAAACTCTCTAATAAGCCTCTTCTAAATCCTCCTTCCTGAGATGCCTCCTAGCTCCCTGCGGTATGCCTTCTCCCCTGCTGCAGTGAGCTAATAAATCTAACTTTCTTTCACTATAGGTGATTTCTTGTTGTCATTGGCTGGTGGGCATTGATACTAGGCTTTGTGCTAAGACTTTGCAAATATTGTTTTATTTAAATCCTCCAAACTCCATGTGGTATGTACCATTAATAGTTGTAGCTACCAAATAAATATGTGAGGCTTAGAGAATAGAAGTAATTTTTTTCTACTGGCAAAGCTAATATTTAATTCCAGGCAGCCTATCTCTTGCATGAACTTTAAATCACCCAACAGATCATATCAGTCTCCTACTACCACTTAGCTATGCATTATCATAATAGTGCAGTGATATATATTTTATATAAATCTCACCTTTAAGCCCTAATACTCTCTCTGGAGGGGGTATACTGCTTTATAAATATTTCTGGAGGATGAATAAAATATTGCAATTAACCATATATACGTATTTTTTTAATCACATGTATATAAATTAAATTATATTTTCATCCCTGGCTTCTTTCTTGAACTTCATTTCTAAGTTTTTGGAATCGCTCTGGCCTTTTCTTTTGGTTAAAGTAAGTACATGTCTTGTCCTTCTGTAATTGGTCCCTCACCACCACGTTATCTCTCTGCTTCTAGTGCATGGCAGCTTTCTTATGCCTGAGTTCCTAGGTGGTTACCTTTCTCACATACCTGATCTTCTGGAATTATGGTCTGTTTGGTAATTTAATCCTGAGATACCAAAGCATCTTCATAGCTGAATCATTATACCTTGCATTTAAACCTGGATGAGAACAACTTGCAGGGTTTCTGGACTCTGCTCACGTGGGATATGTGATAACTACATGCTTCGATCTCTGTTTAATGCCTACTTAATGTCTTGTTGATTGAAGACAATCTTAATGTTTATTTTTCCAGTCTACCCAATCTCCTTTTTTCCAGTACAGTCAATTCCTTCTACTATGTGCCCAAGTCTAGGATGTGACATGCCTACGTACCACATAACTGGGAAAAAAATTTTCTGCTCTACAGTTTGAGTAAAAATTATATATCTTTTATTCTAGATTCTTTTCTTTTTATTTTTTTTTAAATGATTATTTATTTTTGAAAGAGAGAGACAGAGCATGAATGGGGGTGGGGCAGAGAGAGAGAGATGGAGACACAGAATTTGAAGCAGGCTCTAGGCTCCTGGCTGTCAGCATAGACCTCAATGCAGGGCTCGAACTGAAAAACCATGAGATCATGACCTGAGCTGAAGTCAGATGCTTAACCAACTGAGCCACCCAGGCACCCCATATTCTAGCTTCTATTCTTACTCATGCCAATGCTGTATGTACTTAGACTGGATTTATGTACTTAGACTACAGCATCATCTAAAATATGCTATTTCTTTATTGTAAAATGCATCAGTGGGACTCCTGGGTGGCTCAGTCGGTTAAGTGTTTGACTTTCACTCTGGTCATGATCTCAGATTTGTGGGTTCAAGACTTGCATCAGTCTTGGTACTGACAGTTCAGAGCTTGGAGCCTGCATCAGATTCTGTGCCTCTGTCTCTCTCTGGCCTTCCCCTGCTCACGCTCTGCCTCTCTCCCTCCCTCTCTCTTCCCCTTCTCTCAATCTCAAAAATGAATAAACATTTTAAAAAATTTAAAAATGTGTCCGTTATACTTTGTTACATATAGGTTTCTTTATTCCTAGACCTGTTGTTTATAGCTCTTGCAATGTGTTTTCCCTACTTTTCAAATTTACAGACTCTTTAGTATTTTATTCCTACTGCAGCCAAATTTGTCTAACAGCTCCCAAATGCATACATATGCATATATGCCTAAACACCTTCAAACCTTGCTCAAGTCTTGATTCATCTGTGAAGTCTCTTTTTTAGCTCCACCTGTTTCTAGTGACCTTACCTTCTGGGTGTCTAAAATACCATTATCTAAATCCGGTGGGGAACTGTCATTTGGTACTTTATATTTATATGCTTTACCTAAACTAGATTTTAAAGTCAGTACATAAAACATGATTGTGAAGAACCATGAAAATTAACTTCTTAAGTTAGAAAAAAAGAGAGAAATAAAACAGTTTAAATTACTGATAGAAATAACGTAATGGGTTATTTGTAAATGGGTGGATATCATAATATTAGTTCTCCCAGAAGACATTGAAAAAAATAATACAGTGTAAATACAGTATTTGAGAGGTGATTCGTGAACACTGGTGGGAGCCTGGGGAAATGACAGAGAAAAAGGAAAGAACCACAATACAGGATGCTAGCAGGTACCACTGTGAGCAAAGAAAGCTCCAGTCGGCTGAAGGATTTTAGAAGGAATTAAAACACAGGTCCAAGACTTATCAATGAGGAGAAGAATAAGGATTTTCTATCAACTCGTGTCTGTCATTAGTTGAAGGCAGTTTTCAAAAGGCATTAACTCCCCAACACTTTCAGCCTGAACTTTTCTTTCAGTGTGCATGGGCAGAGAGCACTTTGGAGGACATGAAAGGTCCTTGTGTAAAAAGTTGGGGGGCCTGACAGTCAGAATTTGGGGTCACCGTCATGGAAATTATGAGTGCCAAAAGGAGGGGAGCCTGGGTCCCAGCCTCGCGTTGAGCTCTGTGCTGACAGCTCAGAACCTGAAGCCTGCTTCAGGATCTGTATCCCCCTTGCTCTCTGCCCCTTCCCCGCTCACATTCGGCCTCACACACTCTCTCTCTCTCAAAAGTAAATTAAAATTTTTAAAAAATTAAAAAATAAGTGCCAAAAGGATATGGGTGGATACTAATGGCATTTACTATTGAGGATGAAGAAACTTAGGAATGCTGATGTTAGGTTACATGGATTTGTTGAAGCCAGGAGAAATATATATGGGATGTAAATGCAATGATAAAAACAATAATGCTAATCGTTTTCAAGTACTCTCTTTGATCAAAGACCTCGTTACCATATAAATAATTTTGGGAAACCAGATATAACCAGGTATAAAATTGCAGATTATGTTATTGTGTCTCATTTCTTCATGTAAGCCGGTCCTCTATTGTAATGGCCTGCAAAGTGTGTTACTGGGTTACCATAATGAAAGGAGCTAGAGTTAGAGTTTAAATCACCAAGACTCATAACACTACTTAGGTCAGCTGAGATTTCAATTTACGCTCTGTCACAGGTTTCTTATCTCACAAAGCTGTGAACAAAGAATTTGTGGACCAGCCNTTTAAAAAAATAAATAAATAAAAATAAAAATATGCCGACATCTATTGCTTTGCTTACATATTCAATAAGCAACCCTTGAGTTATAATTCACTCTTCCAGGTAAACTCTTCAATAGAGAAAACAGGATGGGCCAAATGAGTTAAATTTTATGGTTAATTTATTGGTTATACTTTTTGCTCTAGATTAATAAATTGTCCCTCTGATTTGTACACCAAAACCATTTAAATTTTATTAGTAGATCAGACTCCCAAAAGCCTTCTTATCTCCAAGTGGGTTGATAAAATTAAACTTCTGGATTCCCAAAATTAATTACCAGATCCTGAAATATGGCTGCCAGCTTGTGAAACAGTGTCTGGAAGGTCAGTGTGCCTCCAAATGTGATAGTTCTTACTCATCCTCTGCAAACGTAATGGCTCCTAAATGACAGTGGGGGGATGTATTCTTTTTTTCTACTTCTAGACTCCAGCTTGTTATAGGGATTCATAGAAGTTTATTGATTATGGTTATATGTCATCAAAATACTTGAGTAAGTTGTCTAAGACTATTAATTATCAAGTAAGGAAAGTGATATCTGCAGAACGGACATTAGCTCACCAAGATAATTTGGTTAGTTATAGAAGGTAGATCCTAGATTTCTTAAACCTCATTCCAATGCTTTACCCTCTTTCTCAAACTAAATGTTCCAGAAAAAAATATATGACCTTTTTAATACTGTTTTATTTATTTATTTAAAAAGAATTTTCTTGTTTATTTGTTTGTGAGAGACAGACCATGAGCAGGAGAAGGCCAGAGAGGGAGACGCAAAATCTGAAGCAGGCTCCAGGCTCTGAGCCGTCAGCACAGAGCCCAGTGAGACTCTCAAACCCACAAACCATGAGATCATGACCTGAACCAGTTAGACGCTTAACTGACTGAGCCACCCAGGCACCCCTTTTTAATACTGTTTTAAAGTTTTGCATAATGAGTGATAATATAGATGCATGGACAAATATAAAAATTATATTATTAAATCTTTAGAACATTTAGTTTTATGCTAATTAAAACCAAATACATTTATCTTTCTGAGAGCTAATTCACTATCTATGAGTCAGACACTAGGGATGATATAATCATAACTGGCCCCATGACTGAAAGATTAAGTAAGAAACAAAACAAAACAAAACTAATTTAAATATACATAGGAATTAGGCTCTTATTTCTCTAACCAGAAATAAGCTGAAAAAGTTGTCCTATTTAGTATGTCAACCTTAATGAATAAACATTCAGCAAACTTTCATACAAAATTCAAAAATAGCACCTCTTTTTTCAGGAATAAGCTCTATTTAACAAGATATATCATTTAGTAATAAACTTTTAATTTTTTTTTTTATTTCTAGGAGAGAGAGAGAGACAGCGTGAGCAGGGGAGGGTCAGAGAGAGAGGGAGTCACAGACTGAAACAGACTACAGGCTCTGAGCCGGCAGTCAGCACAGCGCACGACGCGGGGCTCGAACCCACGAACCGCTAGATCATGACCTAAGCGAAAGTCGGACCCTTAACCGACTAAGCCACCCAGGCGCCCCAGTAATAAACTTTTATAAGTATTGAAATGATCGTTTTAATTATTCTCTTCGATATGGAAGAAAGAAATAAGTGTAGTGCGCATTATACATTCCTAATTTGTATTTATTCTAAATATACTTGAAAATTCAGGTTTGGAATTCATAGGACAATTCATCCAGATGATAGACTCTTTTTGTAGAACATGGAAATAGAGAATATGGAAATGTGTTGACAATATGGAAAGGTAGTTTAGAGTTCTAGAAAAATGACTGGGTCTCTATTTCGTAATTTAGAAAATAAAGAGCTGAGCAAAATGACACTATCTTCCTAGCTCTAAAGTGCCATAATTCAGATTGAGTCTTCATTGATGTGGATATGACTATCAAGAGAGGGAATGGGAAGTGGAAAAAAAAAATAATCTCATAGAGTTCTGTGATAAGTTCTATGATGCAAAGCTAATGGGATATGTGCTAATGGATGAACACTCAGTAATGCAAAGATGTCAAACTGGTGAAACTAAGTGTGTGTAACATCTGTCCTCAATAATGGGAATCATTGAGTAATACCATGCTCAACAAGACATATAGTGTACCAGTGTGTGGTTATTTCATTTGAAGAACATTTCCAACTGAAAGCTTTAGCTAAATGAGAATAGGAAAACGGATAATTGGTCATCATAAGGAACCATCTAAACTCACTGGGTAAGAAAAAAAAATGACAGTTTTTTGTGCTATGCTACTTAGCACATGTTTGCCACTCCTTGCTATCACTTATTTGATGTCTGACTTGATTGATGCATCTATTCTCAACTTCTAATTTTTTTTGAGTAGATTAGAAATTCTCTGAGAAAGGAGGCATGTTTTACTTTTACTTCACACACTGCGGTATTTCTCACAGGGTTGATGCTCAAGATATTTATGTAAATAAAATATTATGAGCCTCCAAAAGCCACTTTGGGGCCATTATTATTATCAGTTATGGGTTAAAAAAGCTTGGGGAAAGAAACACATAAAACCATGTGAAACAGAGACTGAGTTTTCTCATAAGACTTTCCCACTGCATCAATTACGGACATGGTATAGAAGTGACATTGAACTTTCCAGGAATATGACAACGAATGTGTAGGTTACTCCAAGTGATTCGGTCTATAGCAGTTCGAACAAATGAAGCAACCTTGAGCGTAGAGGGCATGAAAAGAGAGCAGAAAATAAAATAAGTAAATAAATAAATAAATAATCCAAGGAAGACACCCAGGTCCATGAGAATTTTTTGGGAAAAAAAAATTGTCCACTCCTGATCTTTAATAAACAAGAAAAGTTTTTTTTTTCTTTTTTAAGCCACTAGCTAGTTGTGTCTCTAATACTCACAGCTTTCTCTGTTCCTGAGTGAAGCACCAAGCACATCAAATATTTAAAGTCAAGGTAAACTTGTCTGAGCATTGCACATTTTCTGATTTCTGAGTAATCCAGATGAATCACTGGTATATTGATGAAAATTATAGCTTATATTGGTTCACTATCCTTCAATTTTGACATCATGTCATTAGACATTAACTTTGGTTGTATCACTAACTCCTGTTTGGCATGGATCAAGCTTCTAACACCTACTATCTCAGTTCACTAATCTGTAAATCAACAAACAAATATAGAACTCATGCTCTGAATAGGAGAATAGAGGATATAGAGTATAAAGCTCTACAATGTTACTTGATATATACTGAGTGAATCAACATGCAGCAACTAGTATTATGTAGTTTTCCTGGTACGTCTGAACATGTTATATACACTGGTGATATACACATGGAATGTGTACTCATCACATTTCTTTGGTTTTTAAACATTATAACATAGCAACCACTATAAAATTTAAAGCATATTGGCTTATGGTTAGTTTATTATGATATCACAATCTCTTTTTTTTGAAATGTGCTTTTTTTTCTTCACATGAAATATAATGTCTCCACAGAATTTATCAATTTAGTGTATAAGTAGGTTAAAATAGTTCAGTATGAAATAGGTGATTTAGGTAACTCGTATCATCAATCACAAAATTTAGGAAGCTTCTGACTTCCTATACTGGCTGTTGTCTTCATGAAATGTAAATGTCAAAATCAAGGAAGTTGTTAATGTAATTGAGAAAAATTCTTCAGAGAATAGAAACAAAAATACTTTCATTCCACACTATTTATTAAAACAAACTTTTGACTCTCTGATATTAACACATTGGATTTTATTTCCACAATGTTGGAGATTTAAAGATCCTGATTGTATAAAGAAAAAATAAGAAATATTTTTTTTAAAGTTTTAAGTGTACTAGAGATAGTACATAATATTGGAGAAAGCAGTATCTGTGGTTTCAAAGGTACAAAATCTGATGGATTAAACAATAAAGGAAGCATGCAGTATAGAAAAGTGGACCCTGGAGTTTAAGAAGAGAAGGACAGATAGAGCTTCAATAAATACAAAGGGGGAAAAAAGTATTATTTGGAAACTATCATAATAAAGTCAAGATATTAAAAAGAAGAATGAAGGCAGGTAAGCTAAGAAGAAAAGAGCAAAAGTATCAGGGAAGGTGATGATAATCATGAGAAGTAAAGAACAACCCCAAACATTAGCAAAGTAGGGGAAGATCTTTAGAGAGAAAAATGTTTTACAGGCTGCAACTTAATACTTAAATGGACTGTCTGGATACATATCAAAGCATATATCCAATTTACACATACATGTATCTGGTGAACTGATCTATATAATTGGCTAAGTATTCTTATTTTTTTCTTAAAAATCATAGCTTAAGATAACATAAGGAGCATATTATTAACCTATATAGAAAAATCAAAAGAGCACCAAATAAAATATGTCTAATGAAAATAATTTATTGTAGTTTTTTCATACAAGCAGGATGAGCCCCTCACCCCAAATTTGGTTTGAATGTCAAGGCTGACGATGCCACACAGGCACCAAGAGGGGAAGAAAGGACTTCTTACTCATTCACATGTTGTTACTTTCTGGGGAGAGTCAAGCAAGCCATCAAGAAGGCCCATAAGTAATTTGAGAAAACGAAGGAGAGACTGCCTTTGGAGTTTGATTGTGATTGCTTGGAGGTGCAGTTGAAGGTTGTACAGTTTGTATGGCTAGAACTTTCAACCCACACCAAAGGGGGAGACCTGTGGGCTTCCTCACGAGCTTGCCTGGTATGGAGAGAGACGGGGGAGAAGGAGGAGTCAAGCTTGAACTCTGTCAACAGTGAAACATTAAAAATGGAGCCTGTGCCTTTATCAAAGGGTATTACATTAACAACAGATTGATGGGAAATTAAAGCTTTCTGGGAATTTTTGATATAATTTGAAATCCATTATTACTGCTTAAATATGCGTGTTTTTGAATATATAACAATTAGGAACACTGACTCTATAGATATATATAATTAATTAATACATTTTCTCCCCTGGTATAATATTGGGGATAAAATATACTCTTAACAGTACAATAACTTACTCTTCTTGCAATTTGAAAAAAGGGAAGGTGACCTCCAAAACAGGAGAACATCAGAGCCTTTATGGAGGTGGTGGTATTTTTTTTAATACGCCCTCAAAATGATTACAATGTATCCCCAAAGAGAAATGACACCTCTCCTCCTCCCTTTAGGGTTTGAGAAAGCTACTATTCATAAATATAATCATCTGAACAAAACCCCAAATTGGTTCTCTGAATTAAGGTCATAACTTCAGTAACCCATTTCTTTCCTCTGTGGAAGCTTTACATGTATGTATGTATGTTATACCATTACCAAAAATGTGCTCCACACACGATTTCTAGGTTTTTGTTTTTATCTTTGTTTTTGTTTTCTTCCCAGGAGGAAAGGTAAAGAACCTTTGTACTTTATTTTAGACTCCTAGGCAGCCTGTTCTTCTTTCTCTATTTTCCATGGATCCAAGGGCAATTCTTATTTGTTGACAACTCTCAGATGCGATTTTTTGTGACTACACGGAGGCTCTGGGTTGAAAGCAGGAACAACGGGGTACTAGTTAGTGCTCATTTTCTTTTTCTCTGATTGCATAGGGCTTTGCTATAGTTAGTCATAACTATCTACAGGAATTGATTGACTTGGCAAGCTATCACTCGACAGTAGGGTCAGTGTTTGGCTTCCTTGTTAACCTTACCTTGCTTGTCTGGCTTTTGATCCTGACACTTGAGAACTATGTACAATAACTTTTCATTCTTTCTAAAACTTTGTTTGCAGTGCAAAATCCTCAGGAGATAAAAACTCCCTGCATGGTCCACTGCCCTACCTATTCCTGGTCTGAGCTTTTCACTCATGTCCAACCCTGTCCTGCCTCAAAAAGCTCTCTGGTTCCTCTGCCTTAGGGACAGAGATTACTTTTCCTTTTCTCTGCTCTTTGCTGCCCTCATCTGACTAAGATTGTCCAGTTAGAAACTTTTGAAAATAGAATGCTTGGATGCAGAGATGTAATGGCCTGAGAAATTAAAATACATTTCTTTTCAGGGAGTAACGCAAGAGAAAAATATACACAGACTAAGAAGAAAAAAAAGTCAGTCTTATAGTTGTAAATCACTACTAACGGATGCAGGTCAAATTCCAAGAGAATAGATCAGCCCTAGTTTGTGCAGATCTTACGAGATCACATTGTTGGCAGAGAATATTATATGCCTCCCTCCGTGCCGTAACTTCAAAAGCTGTGTAACCGGACTTATTATTTTCAAGTATACTTTGGTGCATATTTGTTCTGTGTGTTCCTTCTTGGTGTTTTAGAAGAACAATTTTAAGCCTATATTGTGAAAAGAAAAGAGAAATTATTAACAATCCATTATACAGAGAAAATATTTATTTACATTTTTTCATGGTCCTCTCAGACTTCAGCCATCAACATACCAATTATGTATAAAATGTCATATGCATGCATTATAGATTGTATTACTGCATAACTTTGAAAGTGAGGAGGTGCTGGAATTTTATTTCCATGCATTTTTGTCTAAATTCAGACCATTTATATGCTTAGATTGAGATTCAAGCTATCGATTATTCACACTTACATACAAATGCATTACATAGTTTGGATGACTAGAATTCCACAGTCCTGCTTTATCTGTACAGAGTGTTAAGAACATATGAGTTGGGGAACTGCTAAATCTGAATATCAAATGCCTTTCCCAGTTAAAAAGCTCACTACCTTGATGAAGGAGAGCAGGGACAATATGGGTCCTAGTAGGACTCCACAGAAGAGTGCTAATTAGTCCGTGACAAGGTCACTGATGCTTCCAAGACTAACATTAGTGTCCAAGGGCAGATAAAGATAATTCCAGGGGCGCCTGGGTGGCTCAGTCGGTTAAGCGTCCGACTTCAGCTCAGGTCATGATCTCATGGTTTGTGGGCTCGAGCCCCACATCGGGCTCTGTGCTGACAGCTAGCTCGGAGCCTGGAGCCTGCTTTGGATTCTGTGTCTCCTTCTCTCTCTGACCCTCCCCTGCTCATGCTGTCTCTCTCTCTCAAAAATAAATAAAATATTTAAAAAAGATAATTCCAGCATGACTCACTTTGTAGATTTTATAAATACACATTGATATACAACAGATTACTTAATAATATACAAACGGTTAATATTTTGTAATTTTCTTTTATTATACTCCAAAAAAGTATTCTATGTCAGCCTTGTACTGTCACTAAGACCTCATTATATGTGAATCAGAGCATGAAAAATAACCATTTTCAAACTCACTAGTCTATGAAAAAATAAAGAATACTATCGCTTTTAGTATGTGTCAGTTTTACAGAGAGACTCTGGACCAGAACTTCCCTCTCTTATTTCAACAGATGATGGCTTTGTACCACTTGTTTCAAAACATGTTTGGAGTTCACGATATTGGCAGATGCCCTCACTCAGGTGGTTGCGTTACCCGAGTGTAAAATCATCAGTCTGTGCAAAATTAGAAAACGCGTTATGACATCTCTTACGGCCCAGGATCAGTGCGAAGGTGCCAGTGCATTATTAGCAGAGAACGATGCACGCCAGCGCCTACAAAAGCCCAATTGTCAAGGCAAGAGCCTGCATCTGTTCACTTGAAGCCGTGGTTCCTGCCTCTCCAATTATTCACAGAAACTTGACCAAGTTCCATTTTACACACTGAAATTTATACCTGGCTCCATTTCTTCTTTCAAACCAATGGTTCCCAGCATGGCAAAGGTACCACAGATTTAACCCAAATGACGATACCTGTCACACACAATTTAAGTAGGGCAAGGGCTCTGACGAGGAGGAGACATTATCTTTCTGCAGAATCTTTCAGGCTTGCACTGGTTTACAATCAGTTCTCAAACACATAGCCCAAATCTTAAAATGCAAAAACCCAAGTATACAACCTTGACTACAGTTAATGGCTTGTTCATTTTCTAATTCACCTGTCTACATCTGCAAGGACTTATGAATTCCTTTAGGACCCAATATTCACCTTTGGGCTGATAATATGTACTATTTACCTACTTCCCTATGAAGGCATTTGTGTCCACAGCCTTGGTCACCTACATTTCACTGCATTTAAGGAGAGGAATGCTTATAATAACTTCCTGTTTAAGTAGAAACTATGTGAGGAAAACGCTCATGCCCTCAATTTATTTTTAAAAGGTTTCTAACAAACTTTCAATTAATGTGATAACCAAGAAATTGATTACATATACTTTGATTAGGAAAGTGAGGGGCGACTAGGTGACTCAGTTGGTTAAGTATCCAACTTTAGCTCGAGCATGACCTCACCACTCTCCTGAGTTCCAGCCCCTCTTCAGGCTCTGTGCTGACAGCTCAGAGCCTGGAACCTACTTTGGATGCTGTGTCTCCCTCTCTCTCTGCTCCTTCCCCCACTCACACTCTCAGTCTCTCTCTCAAAAATAAATAAATATTAAAAAATAAGAAGAAAGATTAGGAAACTGTTATCCAGAGATAATGTGATCTTATTAATCTTATACAATTTGTTAGTTTAGCCAGCACTGAAACCCAACTTCCTTGACATGTGACCAGTTTTCTTTTCAGTACAATATGCTTCTTGGCAAGTCAGAGAATATCTGCTCCCTATATGTAAACAATCTTCAAATATCTCTTATTTTTATGCACTTTAAATTGAACGTATCTGTTTTATCTAAGGTAAAGTACATACATTTTGTGGAAGGTATAATTTAAAGAGATTTATCAGTCTCATGTTTTTATTCATCATTTTAGAACTACAGATTTGACACTTTAATGTCCCAGGTAAATCTACTATGTATAATAAAAATTAACATTAAACATGAATGCAAGATACATTTCTAATATATAAAGAAACCATTTTTTAATGTGAAAATCAAATAAATTGTATTAAATACTCTAGGAAGAGCTAACTGATGTTTTCCAGTCAGTTTCAAAGAAATGTCATAATACCCCCCCAAAACTCCTTCTTTCAGCATTTGAAATGATGTTTTAGAGGAAGATTCACCCAGCTCTCTATAATACCTGTCAATTAGCATGGAAATTAAAGAACAAAGAAGAGTGCTGTCTGGGGCTGATCATAACAGTAACCAACTGATTCTCTTTCAAATCAAGGGAAAATATGCTTGCAGTAAAATCACGATTGCACTGTTTAAAACCCTTGTTAAGTTTTCTTTTTAAATGTTGATCAAATTGTTTGCTTTAGACGAGATACGCGCCCTTGGAGAAAAGGATTTCTCAGAGAGGCTCAGAATTTTGTATCTCAACCTTTTCTTCTGAAATCGACAGAGAAGATTCTCATTGATTAATGAAACAATTAAATTCAAATTTTAGTTCTCAAAAGACCCAACTGTAGAGATCAAAAGGAAGGAGAAAAGCTTAGCTTAAATTACAAAAGTTGCTGTAAAACTTTTCAGACTGGTAGAACAAAACAGAACAACAACAACAACAACAAAAACCCCCACAAAACCACAGAAAACACATGGGATTTCACATACTCAGCTTCTCTGTATTTCACCATCTTTTCTTTCAATGATTGCAATTTCTGAAAAAATATATATAATGTAAGAAAACAAAAATTCAAAAGATATATCAAGAAAATTCCTTTTATTAGAGGGATTTAAAAACATTTTAATGTTCATTCATTTTTTGAAAGACAGAGAGAGACAGAGTGTGAGTGGGGGACGAGCAGAGAGAGAGGAAAACACAGAATCCAAAGACAGGCTCCAGGCTCTGAGCTAGCTGTCAGCACAGAGCCCGACGTGGGGCTCGAACTCACAAACTACAAGATCAGGACCTGAGCTGAAGTCGGACACTTAACCCACTGAGCCACCCAGGCACCCCTAGAGGGATTTTTTTAAGTCGTATGGAAAAAAAAACCTGTTGAAACTAAAAAATCTGTCTTGTCTATTGTCAGATAAAAACACACACCCAAAATTTCATCGCTTACAACAAGCAAGAACATATGATTTCTCACAAGTTGGTGGGCTGTCTATGCCATTCTGTTATTACCTAAGTTCATCGATGTGGTTGCATTCAGTTATATGTCAACTGAGAGCTGGCTCACCTGGGGAAGCTGAGATAGTGTGAATGGGAAAAGATAGGATAAAATAGGGAGAGAGGAAAAGGTTAGCACCTGAGGTCCCTGGGTGGGAAAACACATATTTTGGAACAATGCTGGGAGAGTCTCACCACAGCAATCACCCTCGGGTATAAGGTTCCTCTTAAGAATGTAACAGACACCACCTACTCGCCCTCAGGTTCTCCTCAGGAATGTGACTGGCAAAACACCTAAATAAAAAAGGTAAACCATTAAAGTTACATTATACAAAGGACAGTATGACCAGTCTGAATCCTCACACAATGGAGTCAAACCAGGAATGGAGTTATTCAGCCAGTAAGGGTAGAAGGGACGATCAGGAAGGGTAGGGGGCTGACCAGAACCTTATAAACAAAGACCCTTGCCAAAACTTGTGGGTACTCAACTCTGAATGCCCCCTTTCTGTAAAAAGAATTTTCATACTATTCTTTCTGATCTTATACTCTAATAAACATTTTCTGCTGCTCATTTTGTATGTCTCTTCATTTTTGAAGTGGTGAGATAATGAATGCCAGGTATTGAGGTCAAAAATCCTGCAACAATAGCTTTCACCCTCTTTTCTTTTTCCTCCATCATTCCTTCCTTCCTTCCTTCCTTCTTTCCTTCCTTCCTTCCTTCCTTCCTTCCTTCCTTCCTCCCTCCCTTCCTTCCTGCCTTTCTTCCTTCCTTCCTTTCTTCCTTCCTTCCTTCCTTCCTTTCTTTCTCTTTCTTTCTTTCTTTCTTTCTTTCTTTCTTTCTTTCTTTCTTTCTTTCTTTCTTTCTCTTTCTTTCTTTCTTTCTTTCTTTCTTTCTTTCTTTCTTTCTTTCTTTCTTTCTTTCTTTCTTTCTTTCTTTCTTTCAGAAATTATGTAGCCAGTCTACATAATTAGAAATAGGGGAAGAAGCAAGGAGGCTAATCTGACTATGAGGTGATGATGAGTCTGAACAGTATGGTAGCAGAAAAGGTAGTGCCAAGTAAAATAGATTTTGAATATATTTTAACTATTGATTCAAGAAGAATTTCTCATGTATACATTACATGTATATGTAATACGTGAGAGAAGGGGAAAGGCTTCAATGCCACGTTTTAACAGTATCCATATTTACATCTGTCCTCAAAATACAGGTTTAACATGATGGAATTCAAAAAGGCAATGTAGAGGGCCTGGGTGACTCATTCATTAAGCGTCTGACTCTTGATTTTGGCTCAGGTCATGATCTCATGGCTGTAAGATCTAGCCTAAGCATCCAGTTCAGTGCTGGGCACGGAGCCTCCTTAAGATTCTCCCTCTCCTTCTCCAGCTCTCTCTGTCTAAGAGAAACACACACACACACACACACACACTCACACACACACACACACACACCAGAGAATAATGTATTCAGTGCCATAGCCAAAGTTCGTTCCTCCTGTTGATCATTAATACCAATGTAATAGTGTCAAGACTACTTATAAGAATGAATTACTTAGTCTCCCCATACCTCAATTGCCTCGTCTATGAATTTGTAATAAGGTGTTTTGTTGTAATATCTAAAGAAATTAGGTACTTGTACAATACCATAAGCAAGTAAAATTGTTATTCTCTTGATCTTATAATTTTATAACAACAATTTATTTACCTTACTTCAAATGAGTGAGCAACATTAAGATTCTTTTCTATTTAAAATTATTGCTTCATTTGTTTGCTATATCTCGATAATAGGAACTGGGTTCCCACCACCCTGCCAATTGCTTTTGGATTAACATTTGTCTTTATCAACCCATTTAGCCTTTATTATTGAAATGAGAAAGAAAATTAACTAGTGTTCATTATTTATTGAATAAGTAATATATATTTTACTGGCCTACTTGCTGTGGTGATATGAAATCAGTCTCTGAGATTCCCAGTATAATAAGTTCTAATTATTTGCTTTCTAAATTCAGTTCCCTGTAAAGAACAGGCAATTATGTCAAAGTACACTTATTTCCCTTCTTGTAACTCATGTTTCTTTTATTAGATACCTTGCTCCACCTTCACTGGACTTTGAATCTCCTCTCTTTGAAGTGCACTCTGACATTCTAATCCCTAATGGCCTATATATATCTGGACTGCAGCTTCTCTTAAAGCCTCAGACAAAGAAGATGGAGATTTGGAAATATCCAGTTCCTATACCCTTAGAGAATAACTATCTTGCCCCAAGAGAAGAAAAACCATTAATTCAAAGTATGTTTTATATTGTTAAATGTCATGCTACCATTTAAAAGGAACTTTATGCTCAGTTTTAATCAACAGTAGAATTACTGAGTAGTTAACAATTAGTTCGTCTATAATTATTATCTGCCAGATTATTTCGAACAGGGTCAAATGGTATGATTTTTGAAACATTGACTTATTTCCTTCTTAAATTTTTTAAAATCCTACTTCAATCTTTCTCTTTCTCTAAACCAGACAGAAGATTCATGCAGTTGAGAATGAAGGGAAAACATTCAAGATCTTGAAAGGATGTTCTGCAATTGTGATAAAATGTTATGGAATTTCACCAAGAATGCCTATGTTTTCCCTCGGCTTGACTACACGTTAGACCAGTTTCTTCCTAACTTGACCCCGATCTTCCTTTTCTTAGAGGATTTTTAAAAATTTTTTAATGTTTATTTATTTTTGAGACAGAGAAACACATTGAGCGTGAGCAGGGGAGGGGCAGAGAGAGAGGGAGACACAGAATCCGAGGCAGGCTCCAGGCTCTGAGCCCTCAGCACAGAGTCCCATGTGGGGGTTGAACTCGCCAACTGTGAGATCACGACCTGAGCTGAAGTCAGAGGTATAACCAACTGAACCACCCAGGTGCCCCTAGAGGATTTATTTAAGAAAATTTGCGATTTAAAATTCTCTCTCTGCCACTTTGAGGCATAAATCTGCTCCCCGGTCTTTGGCCAGTTTTTATAACCCAAAAATGGCTTTCTCAAGAATCTGGAAGCCATCCCTTTGAAATATAATCAGTAAGAAAGAGAGCCCCTCTATCCTCCAGTCTCCATGGAAAGCTAGGAGCCTAACTTGGATTGAGCATCATTAGCAAACACCGATGGCCAAATTTCACTGATCAACCTTCCTGCTAGCATCCTCTAACACTCTTTGAGTAAATCATCCCAGGCTTAAAGCTGGCCCACCTTCTGTATCATTGGAATCAAGTTGTCTTGACCTTCATTCCACTGTGTTGAATAGTCTTTCTCATCTGTTTAACTTGCCCCAATCAGTTTTTCTGGAGCCCATCTCAGGAACCTTCTGAGTTTACAAACAATGACAAAAGTCAGGGTCAAGAACCCACTGACTTAGATGGTTGAAAATAAAAAATAATAAAATAATGGTCAAAGAAATTGTTTATGACTACATAGTTTATATTCAAATATTTGTCATATGAAACTTACAGAAAGATTTAATATGGTATGAAAGTAATGTGAAAAATATATTTCTTTATTAGACTGTTTCCCAGGAAAACAAAGAGTTTTAAGGTGTTATCCATAAAGAATTTTAAAAGTAATTTTCATAAGATATAGAAATGGCACAAAGACACCAGAATGTAAGCTCATTAGGACAGGGCCACTTAGGTTCTAATCATCACCCGCTAGGCATAGTTCCAAGACCAGTATATAGAAAATAGTCAAAAAGCAGTTTTTGAAATGAATTAATAAGACCAATTTAGAAAAAGGGGGTATGGCAGGAGTGAGAGTAGCTAGGCAACAATTTAGGAGGGTCACAGGAGGATGATCTGGATGAATCTTAAGTAAGAACATGTCTTTAATATTCTTAGATTCTGGAACTTTTATTGTAAAATAAATCATACATGTCAAAAAATGCACAAAACAGGAATAAATGGTTTAAGTGGTTAAGAGAGGATACCTGTAGCCACCACCAAAACATACTTATGTATATGTTTTCAAAGTTGCCCATAATATTAAATATATTCTAACTCACTTTCAGGAAAATAGGTGTGTTTTGTTAAAATTTATTTCATTTGTTTATTTTCAGAGGTGGGAGGCAGAGCCTGCCCGCACAGAGCTCAACGCAGGGTTCCAACCCATGAACCTTAAAATCATGACCTGACCCAAAATCAAAAGTCTGACACTTCATGGACTGAGCTACCCGGGCAGCCCAGAAAATAGGTGATTCTTTAGCACATACTAAACTTTAAGTTTATATCAAATGATACATGTTTGGTGCACCAAAAGATAAAATAGAGCAATAGATTGACATTGCAAAAGATCTAAGTCAGTTTAAATGAATACATTTGAGTCAATTAATCTCACATATTTTTCACTGAAACAACTCTCTGTAGTGAATATCTTTTTAAGGGAATAAACCTCATTAAGTAGCATTTTGGCAAAGACTATATATTTGAAATATTGTACGTTAGTATTTTGTACAAATGAACATTTCCAATAACTACAGTTTATTGGAAATTGTTGACTTAGTTTTGGATAGCTCAGGAAAGTTTATTACTCACAGGTAACAGGAAGCTTATAAATATCAAAGACTGGTTTGTGCTGAGTGCACTCTCATTATGGAGGGTACAGTGTATTCTTATGATATTTATTGATATAATGCCTATTGGTCAATTACATACTAGAAAAAGGAGAGAAAGTTATACATTCAATTAATAAAAAATATTTAAAATAGCCAAAATATTTATTTAAAGATATTTGCAGAAAAGGTCATGCACATAATACAGTAAAGACATCAAGAGATATTGCCAATACTCTTCATGATACTGGCATTTATCCACAATTGTCAAATACAAAAAAGTAGATAATTTGCACCTGGCAAAGAAACCTCTCCTGTTGCTGTATCAGTAAGATTAGTAAACTGGAGCAGATTTGGGTGCTTTTTTTTTTTTTAAAAAAAGTCCTCCTAATGTTTGTTGTGTATGTAAAATGCTTGAGATTCCCTTCCTCGGACCCCCATTGATATAACTGAATAAGATCTCTCTGGTAGCTGTTGGAGGCTGTGCTGATCAAAGGTCATTTTTTTTCCAAGGACACACACACACGCGCGCACACACACACATATACATACACACACATATAGATGTTTCTGGTCACATTAATACCTTTAAATAAGGGACACATTTCAAATAATTAAGGAAGACATTGTCCTATAACTGCCAC
The DNA here is from genome assembly GCF_008692635.1 of Crocuta crocuta. Classification (NCBI taxonomy): domain Eukaryota; kingdom Metazoa; phylum Chordata; class Mammalia; order Carnivora; family Hyaenidae; genus Crocuta; species Crocuta crocuta. Next base: position 1,727,599 of record NW_027529607.1, read on the forward strand.
AGCAACAATAGGAATGAGATTTACATAACATTTCCCATGAATCAAATGGAAACTATAGCACATACACCAAGAGATTGGAAATGGAGTGAGGATGCACCTCGTGCAGAGAAACTCCCTAATAAACCTCAGTGTGGGGACTCCCCTCTTAGGGGACTAGTTAGGTGGAAAATCACCTTAGCAACATGATGCAGGTGTTCTGTGCAAGGATTCCCTGTGACCCCCAGGGGTTTTGTGGAAACCCCTCTCCGGGAAGACCAGAAGGTGGATCAGCAGCATCTATCGAAGACAGAAACAATTGAAACTGTTTTCTAACTGCCGATCTGAAAAAGAATGCTCGCTTGTTTCCTATGCTTTCTTTGCCCACATTTAAAACCTCTGAATCACTGGTAATAGCTCATAATTCCCAAATTCAGCAATCATACTGAACGCTCCCTGACTTTAGTTTGATGTATTTGGTGAAGTCAGCTTGAGAGTTTCTACAAATATTAATGTGACCAGGGGGACTTCTGGAAGCATATGAAATTATTGTTTATATATTACATAAAGGATCACCTGCACACTGTGCATAGTTTAGGGAAATATACTGTATAAGAGGCACAGTGTTATGTCCTATATATTTCATTTCTGACTGCGTGAAAAGTGTCTCATGCTGGAAAATCTGTTACAGTGTAATGCATAACCGTGAAGGCAAAGGAGCACTGAGATACATTTATTCCTACACCATCCAAGTGGAACCATCATAAGAAAGCTAGGGGTCCTAACCTTACACACAGTATAAATGATAAATGTACCGTAATGCTTCCTTCTTGTGTTTGTAGTGTCCCATGGCTTTGATATGTGTATTGGGTTATAGGACCCGTATCATAAGATCGCTGACAAGACGTTTTGTATGGTAGTTTCAATTTTTATGACTTATTGAACCCTGATTTTAGATTTGTTCAGCACATCAGCATGTTAAGTAAAGAGGCCAGAATTATATTTTGTTACATTTCACTGAGCCGTGTATCATTTCAGAATGGCTTCATGTACACAGGCATGAAAAGAGTCCTGGCTTTAAATCTGTACTCATCAGACCTGAAAACAAAACAATTAAAATTAAATTATTCCCCCAGTGCCTTAAAACTAAGGGGATGATTAAAAATAGCTGTTTGTGAGGCAAGCGAATGCGGGGAAATCTGTTTACTGCACCAGGAGAACCTCAAAGGAATTGTAGCATGCTGTGTGCCTGAAGTGATGTGTTTGAGGGACTCGTTTTCAATCTCTTTAGTTAAGATGAGCAAACAAAAATGATAATAAAAAGAGGTTAAAGGAATATAGGTACTCAGGTGTATTTAGGGTTAGCACAGAACGTGAAGCATTTGGTTCCCCCCCGCCCCATTCTTTCTGGAATGGTTTTGTGACTTACCTAAGGCACACTCCATGAAAACACTGTGACTGCCCATGGTGCCATCACACAAGTACACATACTCTACAATTCTACCCTTACTTATGTCGTATAGATCTTCATGTGTGTGGACAGAACTTGTGAGACTCCTCTTGACCTGTCATCTCACTATCCAATATCCTTGGGGATGTCATTCATTGGGAAGACAATATCAGAACTTCTAGTGTTATTCTTATGTTTATTCTACAAAATATACAGGTAGGCTAAGAGATTCTTAGTGTACGCATTATAGAATTATATTATTTAATGTTAACCAAATTAACCATTACAAAGGATTTAATACATTTCTGGAAAGTAAACATGCACCAAATACAATAAAACACTGCAAACACAAACAAGTGCACCATGAAAAGAGAAGAACAGAACCGAATGTAATTCTACTCCTATGGTCCTGGCCTAAACTTTTATTATACAGCCTCATTAAGTAGAACTTATGGTCAGTGAATCCTATCTTATACGAACTCAGGTAAAACATCTACAAATATCATTATTTAAAACATGAAAATGTATCTGTTTTGACTAACAATGAAACTCACTCTAAGAGTACTTTGTACATATTCTATCCACACAAAGAGAGATTTCTAGTTTTGCTGACTTCTATCATAATAAGCGGTTAACGTTAGTCTTCTTTCTAGTGGGTATTTAAAAGAAAGACAGGAAGGAAGGAAGGAGTGAGGAAGAGAGAGAGACAGAGAGAAACAGAAAGAAAGGAAGAAAGAAAGAAAGAAAGAAAGAAAGAAAGAAAGAAAGAAAGAAAGAAAGAAAGAAGGAAAGAAAGAAAGAAAGAAGGAAAGAAAGGAAAGAAAGAAAGAAAGAAAGAAAGAAAGAAAGAAAGAAAGAAAGAAAAGGAAGGAAGAAAGAAAGAAAGAAAGAAAGAAGGAAAGAAGGAAAGAAAGAAAGAAAGGAAAGAAAGAAAGAAAGAAAGGAAAGAAAGAAAGAAAGAAAGAAAGAAAGAAGGAAGGAAGGAAAGAAAGAAAGAAAGGAAGGAAGGAAGGAAGGAAGGAAGGAAGGAAGGAAAGAGAAAGAAAGAAAGAAAGAAAGAAAGAAAGAAAGAAAGAAAGAAAGAAAGAAAGAAAGAAAGAAAGGAGGGAGGGAGGGAGGAAGGGAAGGAGGGAGGGAGAGAGGGAGAGAGGGAGGGAGAGAAGGAAGGAAGGAAGGAAGGAAGGAAGGAAGGAAGGAAGGAAGGAAGGAAGGAAGAGATGACATTTTTAACTAAGAGTGAGAAAATAACTACCTTTAGGAAGAAACTAATTTCCTTCTTATACTAGTGATATGGAGAGTGCATTAAAAAAATTTTTTTTTAATGTTTATTTATTTTTGAGAAGGAGAGAGTGCATGCTGGGGCAGAGAAAGAGGGAGACACAGAATCTGAAGCAGGTTTCAGTCTCTGAGCTGTCAGCACAGAGCTTGACACAGGGCTCAAACCCACAAACCATGAGATCATTACCTGAGCCAAATTCGGAACCTCAATAGGCTGAGCCACCCAGATGCTCCTAGAGAGTGCATTTTAATATGTTTTCATGGAAATAACATTGCTATAAATAATAAAATGTATCAAATATTATCATGGGTTGAATTGTATTCTCCAAAATGATACTGACATCCTAACCTCCTAACCAGTGACTGAATGTGGTCTTATTTGAAAATCAGATCTTTGAAGATAACCAGGCTAGGGTGAGGTCATTAGAGTGGGCAATACTCCAATATGACTGGAGTCCATATGAAAAGGGGAAATTTGCACATAGAGACAAACACAGAGGAAAGATGATGTGAAGTCACAGAGAATACCACCTATAGGTCAAGCATGCCCCCGGGGCCACCAAAAGTGAGAAGTGTGTGGAGCAGTCTGTTTCACAGGCCTCAGAAGGAAAAAGCCCTGCTGACATCCTGATCTCAGACTTGCAGCTTCCAGAACTACATGACAATACATTTCTGTTGTTTAAGCCTCTCAGTTTGAAGTACTTCCTTACAGCAGCCCTAGGAAGTTAATTTACATATGAAAATTCATATCTGCATATGTTATAATAAAACTTAGAGGCATAGTTTTCTAAGCTATTTAATTCTTTTTGAAATAAATAGTTTTGATAGATTTTGAATCATTTGCTAAACATGTAAAAAAACATAGCACTCTTAGACTATTTTGCAAGAATAATTTACAATGTCAGAAAAATTGGAAATTGAGTAGTGGAATTACTGTTAAGTATCTTGTGTGCAATACAAATACGAGACTCATCTCTGAAAGTGCTGACAATAACGCATTTTTTCTGTTCAGACTCATATCACTGTGAGATACTTTTTCTCCAATCAAAACAAATATGACCAAATATTAAAATAATTTCAAATTAGCCTCTTTGATTCTCTGAATGACAAAGGGCTAAAGTAAGATCAAATATTTATAAATGTTAGCATAATTCTTCTAAAGGACTTTTAAAGTGATCTCATTTAATGATTTAAACAATTTTTTGAGGTTGGTAATATCATTCTTGCTCCATTATAAAAGAGGGAATTAAGATACAGAAAGTGTAATGAGCTGGGAAGGGTAACCAGGGGGGTACATGGCCGAGAGGGATTCTCGCCCTAGGCAGTGTTGCCCTAGGGCTCTGCTCTCATTCATGAAACTATTCTTTCAGTAGAGTACATTTTTAGTTAGTTGGAGCTGAAAAAATAAAGACACACACGTATATATGTGTATATACATATGTATGGATGGATATAGATATATATTTGGCTATTACTATATCAAATATTTGAAATGATTTTAATTTTATCTTTAGCTCACACTTTTAGTTTTAAGTTTGTGTATTTTTATAATGTACATGCTGCCCCAGGGCAGAAGTATACATAAGTAGCCCACATTTAGGAAGTGAGACAACTAAGCCATCCATGGCTGCTAAAGGCAAATCTATCACAGCACTTCTGTTCCTAACATCTATATCCACCTCTCTGTTTTTCTTTCCCATTCTTTTACATTGCTATTTTTGTTGTATTCTCCTAATTAATTATCCAAGGGAAACTATGGATTTCAATATATTTACTATGATAACATCACTAAAAATATCTGTAAACATACATAAAATGCAAATATGCATTCTTATAGATTGCATGAAAACCATTTAACAACTTAAATAAGATGCTATGCTTAAAGGGTTAGTGATATGCAGTACTTTCACAGTGACATATAAAGAGAATGTTTATTAAGTCCCTTTCTTCACTCTGATATCCCAAAACCATGAAGTAATGTCATATCTACTTTCTCAAATTCTTTCACACAATTTTACTTCTGTAGTCCATGTAGTTTTGTTTGATTCATGGTTTTATTTATGTGCACATTTTACTATAAAAGTGTTGTATCTTTATTTTTTATTTATTTTTATTTATTTTTTAAATTTTTAATGCTTATTTTTTAGAAAGAATGCAAGTGGGGGGGGCGGGTGTTAAGAGTGAAGGGGAGACACAGAATCTGAAGCAGGCTCCAGGCTCTGAGCTGTCAGCACAGAGCCCGATGTGGGGCTTGAACCCATGAACTGTGATATGACCTGAACCAAAGTCGGACACTTAACCACCTGAGCCACCCAGGAGTCCCTGCTTCTTTATTTTAAAATATTTTATGTTTGGTAGCATTCACATAGGTAAGAATCTATTGCAGAAAACTAATATATATTAAATATGGTAACAAGAGAGAACATTATTAAAGCTTAAATTATTATTCTTGTTATTTTGTTATAGAGAAGAAAGTCAAAGAAGAGGCCCATGGAATTTAGCCAGAAAGTATCAAGGAAATGATAAGCTTCTTTCTTTCTTTCTTTCTTTCTTTCTTTCTTTCTTTCTTTCTTTCTTTCTTTCTTTCTTTCTTTCTTTCTTTCTTTCTTTCTCTCTTTCTTTTGATAAATAAAAGTAAGATCTGAAATTACTGTCCTTTATATGATTTGACAATCCCATTAAGACATAGATACACATTACTGGGGCACCTGGGTGGCTCAGTCGGTTAAGCGTCCGACTTCAGCTCAGGTCATGATCTCACAGTTCGTGGGTTTTAGCCCCATGTCGGGCTCTGTGCTGACAGCTAGCTCAGAGCCTGGAGCCTGCTTCCAATTCTTTGTCTCCCTCTTTTTCTGACCCTCCCCTGCTCACACTGCCTCTCTTTCTCTCTCTCTCAGAAATAAATGAAACATTAAAAAAAAGTCATAGGTACACATTATGTATATAGAAAAATGATAAGAAATTGTGAATAATTTTATAGTTAGTATTTCTTTTTCAGCTTCCTTTCTTCTACTTCAATCTTTCTTCCTGTAACACCATGCTCTCCAGCCCTACAAAACATTTAAAAACTGAAGTTAATGTTTGATTTCAAGACATAGAAGAATCCATATCCTTTCTTGGCTTAGATGGCAAGGAGAAGAGAAGACAGTCTTCACTGAGAATGTTTAGCTATGATTCTAACATAGCTAACTGAAGTCTGACCGGTTGCATAGCAGCTGACAGTGAAATGGGAATATTAATTACCAAGGAGATGGCAACAAGTCCCTTACCCTCATCGCACCAGTATTCCCTAGGCCTTTAATTTAGCTACTAGACATTTATTTCACTGTCAGTGAGGAAACCACGAATATTATGTAACTACTTTATTTATTGCTAACTAATGACTTTTATATTATTTAGATCATTTAATATTGTGTTCAAATACTACATGCTTTAGGACTAGATATTCTAAAAATTTTTGTCACAAATTTGGATTAAAATCCATTGGCCAAGTAGAGAATGAGACTGGGAGAAAAGGAGTTAATTTAAAGTATTACATGTAGAGTCAGAATTGACAAGTTCTAGGGGCACCCAGGTGGGTCAGTGTTTTAATCCTCCAACTTTGGCTCAGGTCATGATCTCACAGTTTGTGAGCTTGAGCCCTGCACTGGGCTATGTGCTGACAGTTTAGATCCTGAAGCCTGCTTCAGAATCTGTGCTTCCCTCTCTCTCTGCCCCTCCCCTGCTTTTGCTCTGTCTCTGTCTCTCTCTTCTCTCTCTCTCTCTCTCAAAAGTAAATAAATATTTAAAAAATTAAAAATAAATTAAAAAATAATTGACTAGTTCTAAAATTCTTTTACTATACTGAGGAAAATTTTAGTAAAGAATTTGTGACAGTATTTGTATATTTTTCACAACTAATTTGTGTAATCCTCATGTAATGTCTATTCTTACCACTCAAAGATTTCTCTTCTATTATTGCCTCATTCTACCTTTGTTTCCTTTTTAATGACAGACAACACCTTTAAAAATTCTAGATTAGATCATGTGATAATATTTATGTAGCTTTGTGTCTGTCTTTCTCAGCTTGAATGCAAGCTCCGAGAAGATAAAGATATTTGTTTTGTCATTGATTTAAGCCAACAGTCTAAAAGAGTCTAGCACTCACTATAAGGCACTCAGTGAATACTTGTAGAATGCATCTCAGCTTGATTTATTCAGTTTTTAACTTAGATTTTGTAGTTGTTTTCTTTTTTTAGATGAAAGCCTACTGTACATCAGTCACTGTGTTACAATGTTCACAATATCAGTTTATGTAATTAAATTAAAAAATATTAGTCATAAAATATGACTATTCACATTTTACAAATACAGAAACCAAGGTAGGGAGAGTTATGTGCTGTTAAATGTTTAACAAATATACTGAGGGGCACGTGGATGGCTCAGTTGGTTAAGTGTCCGACTTCAGCTCAGGTCATGATCTCACAGTTTGTAGGTTCGAACCCCGCATGGGGCTCTGTGGATAGCTCAGAACCTGGAGCCTGCTTCAGATCCTGTGTCTCCCTCTCTCTGTGCTCCTCCCCACTCAATCTCTCTCTCTCTCTCTCTCTAAAAAATAAATAAATGTTAAAAAATGAAAATATACTGAAAAAAATCCTGATTTGTAGTGTTTGCAAATTTCTGTGGTGCAAACATTCCCACCACAGCTGATTTCAAGCTACAAATGTGGCAACTGGCTCCCAAAATTCCAAGTTTTTTGTCATCAGTTTACGCGTTCTGATACCAGCCAGTGCCAGCACCTGACTGTAAAAAGTTACGTATAAATGATCTAGGATTACCTAACGACAAGTGGTAAGTCTAGACTATGAAACTAGGCACTCTATCCATGCATGACTGGCTTAGAATCTGGCTCAGATTTTGAGGAGTAGTCTCGAGTTATATCAATGAACAAAATACATATTTAATTATATTTATGGATAATTTCCTCCAAAATACCCACTTCTCCTTTGTGACCAGTTGTCAACTCTGATTATTGTAGTTAGTAAAGAATCTTATTTTAATTATTAATCTTTTATTGGATTGCATTTGTCTATAAATTATAACAATGTTTGAATAGCAAAGTCATTCAGTTACACATATTACATTCCTTTGAAAACTATTGCTCTACTTAGCACTAATATTTTGAGAGTCGAGGGAGCTATCTATATTGAAGGATGTATTGGATATATCCATTTCAAATCCCTTAGTACATATTGCAGCAGAATAAAGTAGACATTTGAAAATTTGAATCAAAATATAAATAGCAGATAGTGAAATTGAATCTCAGGGGTGAGAAGATGGAGGACATTTGAATCATATTACCAGATGTTCAGCCTCTACTGTGAATTCAAAAACAAAAAAAAATGGTTAATTAGAAATATTGAGGTCATCATACATTTTAAGATACAATTCAAAACTTTATCTCTTAAGCAAATGTGACTCTGAAATTAAAAATGTACTAAACCTAAAACACTGCAAGAAAGAAATAGAAATAGCTTGATTTTCCTGACTTACAAAAGAATTGCACCTGTATCGAATTGACTTTTTATTCTCTTTGATTTTACATGGCCGATTTCCATTATTTCAACTATAGGCACAATAACCAATCCAGGTATCAAGAATCCAATCATCTCATTTTGGTATGCCATGTTGTCCACCCTCCAATGCAGTAATGGTTATACAGAGAGGGCTCAAATTTAAATCCTTGCTTTTGAATCAGTTTCAGGTGGCTCTATTTCCAAAACTGCTGAAGCAAAGGCATTAATTATACATTTCCATTATGACAAAGCCAATATCAGCAGTCACTAAGGCATAATTTCTTTAGGAGGCAATGCAACCTGTTCTCCGATCAGGTTTTGTTTCCCACCAGGAGTTATCGGTCTTGAATTACACAGCAAGCAGGCAAGAGAAAGGAAGCAAACAATAACCATTTCCCATGGGGGAAAAATGAGGCTCTAATTCGGGGTATCCTATTAAATTAATATTCTATACTTCTGTCAGTTATTTCCATTCATACACACACATACACATCTACACGGTTAAGATATTCGGGATATTTAGGAATTTGATTGTATTCCTATTTGTAATTTTACTTTAGACAAGAAATCTTTACTTGTCATTTCACGATCATTAAAGTTTCTTTTTATTTCTTTGGAAAAACAAAAAGTAGGGTAAGAGGATTATTGCATAATAAAGGTATTTTTTTCTCATTAAACAAACAGTTGTTAAGTGATAATTAATGAAACAACAGATTGAGTTTTCTCTTACTCCAAAATAGTTTGTATTTTACTTCATTAATTAATAACTTACTACAGAAAAGAAAGTAGCTCTGTTAATTTATCAGACTTAGGAAGAAGAAATAAAGGCACAGGGTAAATTTCTAGAATAATGTAGGAGAACATCTAGATGATATTGAGGATGATAACTTTTAAGATACAACACCAAAGCCATGGTCCATAAAAAAATAATACATAATAAGCTGGATTTTATTAAAATTTAAAACTTCTGCTCTGTGAAAAAAAAAACTGTCAAGAAAATGAGAAAACAGGCTATCAACTGGGAGAACATATTTGCAAATAGACATATTTGATAAACAACTGTTCTCCAAAATATACAAAGAAAACTTAAAACAACTATATAAAGGAAAATATATATACAAAAACAGTCAACAATTAAAAAACTGAACCACCTGATCAAAAAATGTGCAAGAGACCTGAATAAAAACCTCATTAAAGAAATAAACCAGTGGCAAATCAGCATGTGAAAAGGTGTCCCACATTACTGAAGCTAAAATAACAATGAGATACTATCATATACCTACTAGAGTATATGTTGGTGAGGATGTGAAGTAACAATAGCTGTCACAACCATATTGTCTAGCAATCATGCTCCTTGGTATTTACACAAATATGTGGAAAACTTAGGTCCATCAAAAAAAAAAAAAACAATAACAACAACTGCACATAGATTTTTATAGCAACTTTATTCATAATTATTAAAATTTGGAAATAACCAAGATTTCCTTCAGGAGGTGAATGGATAAATAACTTTGGTACAGCCAGACAATGGAATATTATTCAGTGTTAAAAAAACAATACGAGCTATCAAACCATGAAAAGACATGGAAGAAGCTTAAATGTATACTTAAGTGAAAAAAGAAAGCTACCCGTTTTATGCTTCTAACTATGTTATGTTCTGAAAAAGGCAAAATTTAGGAGATAGTAAAAAGAGCAATGGTTGCCAGGGGTTTGGGGAGCCCAGAGGATTTTCAGGAGAGTGAAATTACTGTAATGCTCTAAGGGTACATAGATGTCCTTATACACATGTCCTAAACCATAGAAGGTAGAACACTAAACATAAACTATAGACATTTTGTGATGATGTGTCTATGTGTCTATGTAGGTGCATCGGTTGTAACAAAGGATATTCTTAGGGAGGGTATGTGCGTGCGTACGTGTGTGCTGGGGACAAGTGGAAGCTCTATGCACCTTATGCTCAATTTTTCTGTGAACCTAAAGATGTTCCAGAAAACAAAGTCTGTTTAAAACAAAAATGTACAAGGGCGCCTGGATGGCTCAGTTGGTTAAGCATCCAGCTTCAGCTCCGGTCATGATCTCACGGTCATGGTTTCCAGCCCCGCGTTGGACTCTGTGAGGACAGCTCAGAGCCCGGAGCCTGTTTTGGATTCTGTGTCTCCCTCTCTCTCTGCCCCTCCCCAGCTTGTGCTCTGTCTTTCTCTGTCTCAAAAATAAATAAATGTTAAAAAAAATGTACATGGTAGAATCTGCTCTAATTAGCCATCACAATCCCACATCATGGCCATCATTACCAAGAAAGCAACTATCTGGAAACACTATCTGACCCATCAGCAAAATTAAAACAGAAAAAGCATCTTACCATTTAATATAGTTTTTACAAATACAACCTAACTGATATGGGCACCTTACCTATAGAAACTCTTAGGGCCTCATGATAGAGGCCCCTATCATAACTTATTTACTATGATATACATAAAACGGTTGATGATGTAGATTTCTGATGTCTAAGATCAAAGTAGACACTAAAGCATTATAAGCATTTCCTAAAACAGGTTTAAGTTCACCTGCACTGGAATTCCAGATGCTCACCTTCTGTGAGCATCACACTGCCTTCACACACATGGCACTTTCAGTCATACAGCCTTTGGCGGTGTGACTGCAGGTCAGGGTATTTGGAGAACTAATTCCCTGGGAACCTCTCATTTATCTCATTCCACTCATCGGTAAATGGTCAGAGAAGATATAAAACTATAAAATGTGAACATAAGGATTCAAGTGGCAGGCCATTTGAAGAGAACATTTCAAGGTTGATTTGTGTGGTAGACCATGAGTCTCACTATAAACTTACTTCCACTTGGCACTGTCCAAGCCTACCGACAGGGTACACAGCACATTGCCATTGCCAGGATGAAATTATAAAATACCGAGGAAAGTGAGTACTCCCCATCTATGAGAACCTCATGCCACTGTACCGTAAGGATTTGGTAGGTTACACTGCAGTGCGAAGCAAACAAAAAATAACTTCTAAAATATCAGTAACTTCAAACAAAAAGATTATTTTTCTCCTGTATTTTATCTATGTGCAAGCTATTGGTAGGAGACACTTTGATAATTCTAGTCAAGTGGTAGGTAGACTGAGGCATATCTCTTATGATATGTGCTCCCACATCTGCCCAGCCGGAAAGGGGAAGGTGTATAATGGCCTGATCTCTTGCTCTTTCTGCCCAATGGTGAGCATATCTCTTGTGCTCACATTTCATTAACTAAAATGAATCATATGGGTATGAACAGCATCAAAGTGGGTGGGCAACTGCATTTCTGTCAAGTACCAGAAAGCAGGGCAATGAAAGTATTTGAACAATAGCTCTAATGACTTTCACAGAGACCATCCATAGGAAGTGACTTTGAAAACTTAGGCTGTCTGAACTCATAGGTCAATACCCACATTCAGGCCAACTCTATTGTATCCTAAGCTTCATTGCCCCGAACTTGTATTCTCTCTTAACCTGTCTCTAAAACTCTTCCCCAAATTCCTTTCTGACACTTTGATTCTATGACTAATTTATTCCTCTACAACCTCATCATATCAACACTGTCATTAAAAGCTTTCTTTCCTTTTTCTTTCTCTTCTCCCACGTCATCTTTATCTGAAACCCTATTGCCTTACAAGGGACTCAACTTAATAGTGGACTCAACTTTCTTTGTAGGTCACATCAAGGTAACTAAGGGAGATCAGTAGGATTATAGTAGTGGTTGTTGCAGGGGAATAAAGTGGCTGTGATGGGTTTGCCACTTCCCACATGAAGAGATATAGTTGAATTTTCTTTCCTTTGAATATGGGCTGTCCTTCATAGCTGTTTTGACCAATACAATGTGACAGAAATTGGGACAGGAGCTTCCAAGTCCACATCTTCAGAAAACTGGTAATTTCTACTTCTTCTCTGGGGAAGGCAGCCATCATACTACAGAGAAGCATGGCTAAGGCTCGTAAATGATGAGGCACCTTGTGGAGATGGTGAGGCCATCTGGAAAGCACCATAGGCCCAGCTCTGTTGATGAAACCTTCTTGGAACTTTCTTCATATCTACCTCACTTCCTGAATTCAATCAGCTGGGGGGACCTCAGCAGAACAGCCTAGAAGGACTTACTTGACTTCACAAAGAATTGGTGACAAGTGATAAATCATTGTTGTTTAGTCACTACATTTTGGAGATTTTCTTCATGAAGCAGTATGTAAGTGAAATAGTTGTCTACTCTGGATAAATATTTGAATCAACCGGATGGCACTAAAAGTTTTAGATGATCTAAGTGTATACCAAACAAATGAACATTTCTAGGATTGGAGTTCCAACACCACTATTTTTTTTTAAATTTTTAAATGTTTTTTTATTTATTTCTGAGAGGGAGAGAGAGAGAGAGAGAGAGAGCAAGGGAGGGTCAGAAAGAGAGGGAGACAGAATCTGAAGCAGGCTCCAGGATCTGAGCTAGCTGTCAGCACAGAGCCCAAAGCTGGGCTTGAACCCACAAACTGTGAGATCATGACCTGAGCCAAAGTCAGACGCTTAACCTATTGAGCCAGCCAGGCGCCCCAACAACACCACTATTTTTAAAATCCCCCAGGATGATTCTAATACCCAGTCAGTGTTGAGAACTAAGGATGAGTTTTGCTTGTTCTCTGTTTCTGCTTCTAACTCATTTCTCCTGTAACAGTGAGAAAGTCTTCCTGTAGTTTAGCCTCCTGCCATCTGGCTCTACTGCTCTCTGTTCTTGTCTGAAAGTCTCATTCTTCAGGAACACTCAGTCCCAAGCATTCTGAAAATGACATTTCTATTTGATGTGGGGTGTAGTTAATGGATCATTGATTCTGTGAATTGCTTTTTGTTTGTTTGCCTGTTTGTTTAACAATCTCTTTTGTGTGTCTGGATATATCTCAATGAGAAAAGCCTCAAAATAAAAACACTTAACTGCTCTGTAAGGTCACCGACCATACATTTGAACCTTCAGGATTCATCTTTCACTGCCTTTTGGGGAGCTTTTAGGATCTTACCATGCTATTTGAGAAGTTGTCATTAAATGATGCAGTGTTCCTACAAGCAGCGGCACTCAGTATTCAAAATGCCTTTATGCAGCTGGGAGAGACAAATCTTTTCCAGATTTTAAGTAAAGACATAAAGTTGTATTCAGTTGGCAGATGCATTAAATAGCTTCTGTATTTAATAAATCTATAGTAAATATCTGCTCTATGTTAAACTTGGCTGATATTTCAACTTTTTCATCAAAATATATCTTGTTCAAAATGTTAGCACATTTCATTGAAGACTAATGGTATTGGGTTCCAGAGAATATTGAGAATGAAAACACATCTTGCCGAGTCTAGTTTAGAATTGATCACAAGTGCTTACATTCAAGTACATTGGAAATGGACAAAGAATCATTGGAATCCAAATTGTACTCGTTACTGCTTATGTGATCGTAATGAATCCACTTAGATTCTCTAAGCTCAGTTCATCATTTATAGCAATAATAGTATTTACATCTCAAAGCTATTTTGAAGCTTAAAATAAGATAATGTTTCAATTACAGTTCTCAGAAGAAAGTAGGCACTAAGTAAATATTATCAATTTTAATTATGTCTCAACATCATAATAATGAGCTTGCTGAAAACCAACTAAGGAACACCTCCTACACATCATCCCTGTCATCCTCCACTGAGCTGAGAACTAAAAAAGAGGTAGGAGACATCTGAAAAGGGATTCTAGGACGGCAGTCTAGATTGACAGCTCAGCCTTTGAAATAAACAGCAACATAGGCACAAATAGAATAAAATGAGTGGCTATTTGTTGAATGCCTACTGATCACCATGTACTTTGCTGAGAGTCAACCAAAAATTTAATGATCCCATTCAGGAAAAGAGATGACTGTCAGATCTTATCAATGTCAGATAAGATTGGCTCAGAATGTTACTGTTAACCCAAAACTCCTGATGAATGCATTTGGTTAGCAGAGTCATTTTAACTGGGATCACCCCATCTACGGTAGCTTAGGATATGAGAACCTAGCTTAGTTTCTAACGATTTAGGCTTAGAACCATGCATAGAATCCAAGACTCCTGAGTCCCAGCAACATGCACTTTCCATTACATCTTGCAACTGTAGGAATATAAAAGACCAGTAAATGTTACTTGGGTTTCATGATTTCAAATATCCAGTAAAGATGAATTCACTTGCTGCACCTGCTTGTTGTGTTATCATTCCATTTCCCATCTCTCTTGTGAATTGGCTTACAGACACAACACCTATTTAAAGTGAATGGATCTTAAAAAAATGTAAATTGATATTTCATACCCCATAGGTTCTCCTGCAATGGTAATATCTGTGGTATATGCACACTGCAAATTAAATCATTTTTTAAGCTAGCATAGGGTCTGTCTAATAAAAGCCCTTATGAAATCCCACTGTGTCTGCTCAGTAGCAGCTTTTCACAGTGAAACATTTAAGCTTTTAAAAAGCAACTGAACAAATGTGATTGATTATCAGTTCACTTGCCAGGTTCTACATTGAAATTAAAGAAAGTAAAAGCCCTTTTATGAAAGTGATATAACCACCTGCAATATTAAACCAATAAAATATGTGTTTGGCTATTTGTGAACCGTCTTGACCCAGATGTATAAAGTAGCCTTCTGGAATGTAGGAACCTTATATAGTAACTGATCAATCTTTCCTAACTGTGGCAAAGCAGTAAAAAGCATTCCACATTGACTAAAAGGTCAAAACACTCTGAAAGGATTCCATCATTGAAGCAAATATGAAGTTAGCCACATTAGTGATCAGCGGAACAGATGAAAAAGTGCAACCTATTAGTATGTACTTGGGAGACGTTCTAAGAATTATTAACTCATTAAAAACAAGTTCCCACTGTCTGACATACAACAAAACGCAATTTGATTGACCATTAATTTGTTTTTCTGCTTATCTAAGTGTTAACTGATACCCTCATGAGTTTGAATGAGCTGATACGCTTCTCCACAAACAGCTGTGTTATCTATAAGTATCCAATTTTACCTAAAGTTTCCATAGAACCCACTTAAATAGCTACAGATAATATTTGTGTATACTCATTTGTTTAAGAAATGCAAACACAACCAAATAAACAAGGGATCCCCTTATAATAGTTACCTTGGGATTCAGTTTACAGAGAAGCAAGTCTGATTTTGGATAGGCTTGTTCCAAACATCTGTCCTGTTTGCAGGGACAATTTCAGCAGCAGCAAATACAAGCCAGAGCAGAGTAGCCTGCTACCATCAGTCTTCTATCTCTAGGTCACCAGAGGTGCCTGGATGGTTCCGTCTATTGAACATCCCACTCTTGACTTTGGCTCAGGTCATGGTCTCGCAGCTCCTGGGATCAGGCCCCCCATTGGGCTCTGCGCTGCAATTGCAAAGCCTTCTTGGGATTCCTTCTCCCTCTCACTCCTCTCCTCCCCCACTAGCTCACTCTCTCTGTCTCCCTCTCAAAATAAACAAATGACTTCGAAAAACTAAAAATAAAAATAAAAACAGCAGAGAGCTGTGGGTTACAAAAGCCTATACGAATGGGTGACAGTTGAAGGGCATGCTTTCATTGAATAGAAGGATCATATTTTAAAAAGACAACAATTTTGTCCAAGCCACAGTGATTGGATAGAGTAAAAGATGGACAATCTGAAATGCGGGAAAAAGTCAATAACTGTTTATTAAAACTCGAGTGTAACTCAGAGAGTTGGTTACAAGGAACAAAGATATTTCTTATGGTATGGGAATCAGGGAACAAGTGTAAATCAGTAGCAAGAATAGCGGACAAATAAATCAATTGATTTACTTGGTCCCTGTGGCTGGGTAAGATTTGGACCTTGAAGATGGTTCATGCAGCCACACTTATGTAGTATAGAGATTGTTGCAGACAACAAGGCAAGCCTCTAGCATGGAAAAAGTGCATTTATTCCATGTACAGCAGGAGTCTTCATATTTGTGTGTGGTGCAAATTTTCTCTTTTAAAAAAATTTTTTACCTTTATTTTTGAGAGACAGAGTGAGACACAGCACAAGTGGGGAAGGGGCAGAGAGAGAGGGAGACAGAGAATCTGAAGTAGGCTTCAGGCTCTGCTGGCAGCACAGAGCCAGACGCAGGGCTCGAACCCACAAACTATGAGATCATGACCTGAGACAAAGTCAGACACTTAACCTACTGAACTACCCAGGCACCCCCAAAATTTCTCTTAGAATTGCTTTATGCAACTACTAGCCACTGATTGTTTGAATATCCTAAATTAGGGTGAGACTTTATTTCATGTAAATAAATTTCATTTTTGAAACAACTTCCATCAATGGCATGATTAATAAAGCCAAGTAATGTTCATTGTGAGTAAATATAAAACAAAAAGAAAGAAAGAAAAAGATGGAGTGATAGAGGTTAATATAAGTAGGTAAGCCTAATATTCTGGGAATATTCCTGAATTATTGCTTAAGGAAATCCCAAAGCAAAAGTTCAAAAATTCTTTCATCAAGACTACATGATCATAAAATATAGAGAAAGTCACCAAGAAGGCAAATTGGCTTGACAACAAATTCTGGTGACAATGATAAAATCATTCTCTACTGTATAATTGCACCATAAATATCCAGAATTCTACACCAAATTTGTAAGAAATAAGCTACAATTTTGTCTTCTATGTCAAAACTTGGTATGATAGTGTAGGTACTCCATTAAGTAATGTGAACACAAATATGGACAAAATGAATTTAATAAATTAAAAGCAAAGATGTCTCTCTTCAATTCTTTATCCACACATGGAATAAATATGTGAGAATAACCGCAAAACACTGTTGCCTCTGGTTGGCATATTAGACTCATAGGTTCTGCGGTTTTCTTCAAATGTGTATGTATTTACAGGATTGGTACTCCTGGTGCATCCTTTCCCCAGTCAGCTGAGATTTGTGGCGGAGGCAGTGTTGCCCTATACATGAGCACCCCCTGCTGACACATTCTGGAGACCCATTCTTATTATTGTGAGAACTGTGGATTTGAACTACCCTCTACTACATCTTAGATCTACACTTGGATGTGTGATGTGTACTGACATTGTGCACGTGTATACAGCCAGCAACATCATCTCAAGAGCTCAGCTCAAGACACTGTTGATATTTGTCTCATCTTTTGATACCGTAAGCAAAATGACAAAAGCTAAATATCCTCCTGCATTTAACACTTTTTTAAAAAGTAGATTAATTTGGGGCACCTGGGTGGCTCAGTTGGTTAAGCATCCAACTTTGGCTCAGGTCATGATCTTGCAGTTTGTGAGTTTGAGCCCCGTGTCAGCTCTGTGCTGAAAGCTCGCAGCCTAGAACCTCTTCAGATTCTGTGTCTCCCTCTTCTCTTTCCCCTCCTTTGCTCTCTCTCTCTCTCTCTTTGTCTCTGTCTCTCAAGAATAAACATTAATTTATTTTTTACAGAAAAGTAGATTAATTTGTAACTATTTTTATTGCTACTGCAACAAATTAGCATAAATTTAGTGGACTAAAAGTCTACAAATTTATTATCTTAAAATTCTGTAGGTCAAAAAGCTGACATAGTCCTCACTGGGCCACAGTCAAGGTGTTAACGTGGCTGCACTCCTTTCTCCAGACTCTATAGGGGAATCTGGTGCTTTGCTATTTCCACTTCCAGAGGCTGCCCACATTCCTTGGCTCATAGCCACCTTCTTCCTTCTTTATAAACAACAGAATTGCATCTCTCTTTATCTTTCTTTCATAGTCACATCTCTTTCTGACTTTCTCTTCCAGTTTCCTCTACTATTTTAAGGACTTTTTTGTTTATATTATATCTACCCAAATAATCCAGGAGAGTCTTCCTGTTTTAAGGTCAGTTAACTAGTAACCTGAATCTCCCTTTACCATGTGCCCCAACATAGTCACAAATACTGGGGATTAGAATGTGGATGACATCTGGGAGGTTTGGAGACTGGCACAGCAACCAATAATTTTTCCTTCTCTAAAATTTTCTTTCAATAATTTCTTCTTCAGTAGGAAAATAGCATCTGCTTAGAAATTTAGAAAGATGCCTATCTTCATATTAATATCTGAAAAAAATGGTGTCAAGTTTTTACTATTTGCTCAAACAACGGCGGCCAAATTTATTAATATGTGTATTT
Organism: Crocuta crocuta; assembly: GCF_008692635.1. Lineage (NCBI taxonomy): Eukaryota > Metazoa > Chordata > Mammalia > Carnivora > Hyaenidae > Crocuta > Crocuta crocuta. Next base: position 1,746,042 of record NW_027529607.1, read on the forward strand.
TCTTCACTTTGGAATGTGCACTAGTAATGAAAATGTGATGGTGGGAAGTTAGGAAAGCTTTAAGAAAAGAAAAGTGGGATTAGAAACCCTATTTGGTCTCTGTTGAAATGTTCAGGATATCTAAAATAAAAATATAGTTTCAGAATTTTATTCAACCTGTAACACAAACCAAATACACTGTAAATAACTGCATAAAAGTAAAACAATACTTTGTTGCTTTTTCAAAATTTTGTGGTTGGGTTAATATGGAAGCCAGGAAAAAATAAACATTCATCAATCATATAATTTCTCTTGAATTTCTGTTTTACAGTGTATCAGGGCGCTATCTTAGGCAAGCTTTTTGTTTTTTTCTAATTTCGAGATTTTATTTAAACCCCAGTTAGTTAATATGTACAGTAAACTTGGTTTCAGGTTTAGAATTTAGTGAATCATCAATTACGTATAATGTCCAGCACTCATCAGAAGTGCCCTCCTTTATACCCATCACCCAATTAACCCATCCCCCTGCCCATCTCTCTCTATCAATCCTCAGTTTGCTCTCTATACTTGAGTCTCTTATGGTTTGCTTCCCTCTCTCTCTCTTTCTTCCCCCTTTCTCTTATTTTCATTTGTTTCTTAAATTCACATATGAAGGAAATCATATGGTATTTGTTTTTTTTCTGATTTCATTTAGCATAGTACACTCTAGCTCCATCCACGTTATTGCAAATGACAATATTTCTTTCTCTTTGAGGGTATTTTGATTGTATATATTGATTGTATATACCTCTTCTTTACCCATTCAACAGCCAATAGGCAAGCTCTTACTCTCTCTTGGTGCTCAGATATTACATTTATAAAACAGTGACAATAGTAATGCCTATTTTCAAAGGATTGGTGTGCATCCATCAAAAGTAATTACTCTTCTGTGGAGCACCTAATAAAAAATTTGTGATCAAAAAGATTAATCATCTTTAACACTAAACAATCTCTAGATATGAGAAAACAAAAGCAGTTCTCATCTTTAACAACGTGTTAGTCTAAAGTTTCCAACACAAAGGGCATGAATATTTTTAAATATATTTAATCTAAGAAAAGACCTGCAGTTTTAAGTTTTTAACACATAATTGCTTTGGTAGACATATACCAACCAATTGCATTAAGCTTCCATGGTTATTAGCTTTTCTTCTTTCCTTAACCATTAAAGTGAAAAATAAATAAATAAATAACTATTTTCTGGATCAGAGCCAATTAATTGTACCTTGCTATGCACAGTTCAGGACAGAGTTGTTTTAGTTGAGTGGTCACATGCAGAAAACTTAATGTGAATGCTTTCTTTTCCCAAAGAGGCATATCTTAAATGCAAATCCTTTTAAGAAACAGAAACACTACTATGAGATAGTGACTGACTCATTTTCCTAAATGCTTTTCCCTTGTTCTTATTTATTTGATGGAAGGACCACATAAGGTAACATATTCTGAAATCTTTAAGAATATTTACTTGAGTTCCTCTAAAAGGCATAGTGAAATAAAAATGTTAAGCCAACAACACATAATAACAAGGGATACAGTGACTCATTTCTAAAGCATCATTCTAATACAGTGAGAATGCTTATAAATAAACATTTGAATAAAATTTTGAGTAAATAAAACCATCTATGGTAAGTTTACTGAGAAAAGATGGTTAGAAGAATCTCTTAGAAAATGGGGATCAGGAGACTTTTCCAGGGGTGGGAAGTGTCTCTGAGATGAATGATTACTATGAGGTAGATACAAGTTCAGAAGGGGGAACAGCAAGTGTGAGGACAGAAGAGAGTGGAAAATCACACTGTGCTCAATGGAAGAAGAGTAAGAACTTCAGAGTGGACTGAATAGATATGGTGAGTGGCAGTGAGTATGAACGTGGCAAGAATTTTAGTAAATTGGATGTCAAAGACTTTGGTTTTCTGTTCAGCAGGTAAAGAACTTAGAAGTTGTCACTCTTGACTTAGAGCAAGTAAAAAGCTGAAAAAACTGAAAAATCAACAATTCTTTTGAGATCTGCTAGAGAAGTGAGGTCACAGGATAAACTGCCATGAAGTTTGGAGAGGCAGACAAGCAAATACAGAGAACCCATCTTACTAGAGCAGAAACTCATCTCCACTGTAACCAGTTCCAAAGGTAGAAAAACTTGAGCTGTAGTTCATGAATTGTTGGAGGCTCAATTTGGACAAACCTGAGAAATAGAAACTCCAGGGACTCCATCACAGTGAGGTCCCCACACTTTTATGAGATTTAGTTTCAGGAGTTTTACCAATTTCTCATAGTGAACATCAGGAAAAAAAACTATTTGATCCTCTAGCAGAGGGAGAGAAAAATAACCATTTTGAAATTCACCAGAACACGGTATTTGTTCTTAACAAGGTCTGCTCTCAAGAGAAACATTTTTAACAGAGCTTAACCTATGAGGATTAATTTAGAGCCTAACTGACCTGGAGGAAGGGAAATACCCAATTCCAGCTCATTCTATCCTTCCAAAAGGAGGGAAGAGAAATACCCAAATCTAGTCTTGCCTTGCCATCCTGTACCACATAAAGGGGTGGGGGAATAAAGGAAACTCTGAGAAGCACTTGTGAAATTCACAGCTGAGGTGCTGAGACTCACTAAAAGACTGAGACCTAATCATAGGACTCAGAACTCTTCTCTTCCCTCCACAGCTCACGCCACGTTGCTAATGGCCTCATGACAGTACTTCCTTTTACTGAGTACATCATGTCCACCTTTCAAGGGAAAATGATACGGCATGCTGAAAGATAAAAATAAATAAATAAATATGTTTTGAGCAGACAGAGTTAACATCAGAACCACATCTAGATCCGGCAAAGATGGTAAAATGATCAGATCATGAAGTTAAAACAGCTATGATCAATATGCTAACAGCTTATATTAGGGTTCTCCAGAGAAAGAAAACTAATTCTGTATCTGTATCTGTATCTGTATCTATATCTATATCTGTATCTGTATCTGTATCTGTATCTATATCTGTATCTGTATCTATATCTTCTATAACTATCTATATCCTTTATATTCATATCTATATCTATATCATCTATATCTATATCTATATCTATATCTATATCTATATCTATATCTGTATCTATATCTAGAGAGAGGGAAAGAGATTCATTGTAAGAATTAACTTCTACCATTATGGAGCCCCTTTAAGTCTCAAGATTTACCATCAGCAAGCTAGAGCTGGACAATCAAAAAAGCCAGCAGTGTAATTCAGTCCAAGTCTAAAGACTTACCATAGGGGTAATGGTGTACATCCCAATTTAAGTCCAAAGGCCTGAAAGTAAAGTGGCCAACAGTATGAGTCTTGGTCTGAATCCAAAGGCCCAAGGACCAACTGAAGCATCAAACAAATTCTCCATTTCTCCACCGTTTTTTTTTTTTCTTTTCAGCCTTCAACTGATTAGATAATACCTACCAGAATTGGTAAGTTGATCTTCTTTTATCAATTTACCAAAAACTAATCTCTTTTCAATATGCTCTTCTGGACACATCAGAAACAATGTTTTAACAGACAACTGAATATTTCTAGACCAATCCATTTGAAAATTACAGCGGTCTAATGGAAGAGGTAGACACCATGAAAGAATATCTGGACTAATGGAATCAGAGAGATAGAAATCTTAAGAAAGAATCCAAAAGAAATACTATTGATAAAAAAAAACCAATATGATGGAAATGAAGAATGGCTTTGATGAGCACATTAATAGCCCGGATATGACTGAGAGAAGAATCTCTGAGCTTGAGAATATGTCAGTATAAATATCCAAAACTGAAAAACAATCAGAAAAAGTCTGGAAAAAAATAGAACAGAATATCCAAGGACTGTGGTACAACTACAAAAGAGGTAATGTATGCATAGTACTAATACCAGAATGAGACTAAAGAGAGCAGGAAACAAAAGAAATATTTGTAAAAATAATGAGAGTTTCCCCCAATAAATGTCAGATGTCAAACCACAGATAACAGGAAGCTTGAGGAACAGCAAACAGGATAAATGCAAACAATAACAATAATAATAACAATAACAACAATAACAGCACATAGCATACCGTATTCATGATGCAGATATTTAAAATATATATATATCTGAAAAGAAGCCTGAGGAAAAATTGCTTTACCCATAAAGAAGCAAAAGAATTACATCTGACTTCTCCTTAGAAACCATGTAAGCAAAAAGAGAGCAAAATGAAATGTTTAAAGCAGTAAGAAAAAAATATCATCCAACTAGAAATCTGTATTCTGCAAAATTATATTTTCAAAAAGGAAGGAGAAATAAAACATTCTCAAAAACAAAAATTGAGAGCATTTTTTGCTAGTAGATTTCTCTTGCAAGAAATGTTAAAAGAATACATTCAGAGAGAAGGAAAATGATGTAGGTCTAAAACTCAGATCTCCATAAGGAAAGGAAGAATAATACAAAAACATTCATTATTCTTATTCATAAATGATGTAGCAGATAAACTGCTCAAAATAACAATAGCAAGAATACATTCAAAGGAGATATACAAATAGCAAATAAGTAGATGAAAACATGGTCAACATCCTGTGTCATTAGGGAACTGAAAATAGTGAAATATCACTATACCCCTTTTAGAATGGTCAAAATGGTACAGTCACTTTGGAAGATGGTTGGGGAGTTTGTCAAGGTATATGTTTAATGTTTATATTGGGCCGTCAGAAATCNTTTGTATACACGGAGCACCTCCAAATCTATTGCAAAGAAAGAACATGTAATTTTGAACACCAATTGGTTGCTAGGCACCTACCTACCCAATCTTATAAGCCTTCCTGATTGTTTGCCTTTGTAACATTATAATATTGTGGTATTATGATGCAAACATTCTCTCAACAGGAAGAAAAGATTGGTGCCGTACTACACACATGAGTTACCTGTTTTTTTAGATGCATTAATCTGGGTGCTGTTTCTTGGCCAGATACCAATGTAATCTAAGGCCATTATTTAGATTAGTAGACTAGTAGGCAAGAGAGCATTGTCAAAATTACTGAGGTCTTTAAGTATATAATGGAGAAACAAAGAAAATACATTTTTCTTTGCTTAGTTCTGTTACTTTTATTGCTAAAAGTAGCATTTTCTCTTTGTCATTCTTGCTAGTTTCTACCCCCTGTCTAAGAGAAAGATGTGACTAAATAGTAACTTTATAATTTTTCAGCTATTTTGAATCTTAGTTTTCAATGGAAAGAATAATCTAACATTAATTATTATTAGTTGTATGAACTCTCCTCTTTGTCAGTCTAAATATGAAATATATTCATTCATTTAATCCTTACACATTTTAAGCATCAAGTATAATTATGGCACATTTGGACTCCCACAGAAACTCTAAGACATATATGGCATATGCCAGAAAGGCTTTTCATATCAGTGGCACTGGATAATTAGAGCAAATACTCAGCCAATCAGAGCAAAATCTGGCTGGTCTGCTGCCTAGTTATTCCCATAAGGAGTTTCCAGTATGGTAGAAAAAGATCCATAAATGATTACAAAGCGAAGGAAAACCTTGAAATGACCAAATGATGGCATATGGGAGAATAAGCAGGCAGCAGAGAAGGCAGTTAGTTTTCAGAGTAATAAACAGCATTTGAGTTGAAAGTTAGAACAAGGGGAAAAAAAGAAAGGAAAGAAAATGTTTGAAGAAAACAACCCAAATAACCCAAATGTTAAAGATTTGTGGTATTTTAATACTAAGGACAGAAAAAAAAATCTTCTGTTTATTGCCTGAAAATTTCTGATCATTGTAGTACATTACAAACAAACAGATAAATAGGGGCTCCTGGGTGGCTCAGTCAGTTAAACATCTGACTTAGGCTCAGGTCATGCATGATCTTGTGGTCCAGGAGTTCAAGCCCCGCATCCAGCTGTGTGCTGACAGCTTGGAGTCTGGAGCCTGCTTTGGAGTCTGTGTCTCCCTCTCTCTCTGCCCTTCTCCAGCTCTCTCTCTCTCTCTCTCTGTCTTTCCCTCTTTCTCTCTAAAAAATAAGTACACATAAACAATAAATAAATAAATAAATAAATAAATAAATAAATAAAACCCAAACAAACACAGTGAAGAAATATACTGTTGGAAATGTGCATTAAGAACAAAGATAGTTGCTCTTCACCATTTCCTGCTTAATAATTAAAACTATTAGGTTTTAAAATCTATACTTTCAAGGCAAGAATGTCATTTATATACACAAACCATGTATTCCTGTAATAAATATATAGGTCAGGATTAGCTTGTGTTGCCATATTTAACACAATGCAGTTTTCTATTCTACTAACAAAAAATCTGCTCTGAGCCCGATGGGGCAGTTCCGTGATCCAGTTGACTTCTATTATGTGGTCTCACCATTTCTGCTGGAGGCCGGCTCCGGCAGGTCCAGGGGTTCCTGAAGGATGGACGGTATTGGCGAGAGAGAGAGAGTGAGAGAGCCCCGGAGATTCTTTCTGATCACCAGGCAGGCATCTCTATCCTGTCGGTTTTGGTGTCTTTATTTAAAGGTTCCGTAACATCATGAGGTCAGAGAAAGGAATTTTTATAATGGGAAGCCTTTTGCGATAACAAGTTTTTGATATTCTGCAGAATTATACCAGTCATAGTGAATTTACAACCAAGGAATTAGCAGGATGTTCTTAGTGAAAAACAGGATAATATTTAAGTTGTATATAGATAGGCTAGGAGTCATTCCGTCTGGCTCTCAAGAGGATGAATGTTTTGAACTGGTTTGTTTGTGGAGACCTATTTGATGCTGAATGTGTGAACACCGTGGGGGCCCTAAATGTGTTAGCCTTTTGCTTTTGGGTTAGGTGTTCACTACTCTTATCTATCCTCATCCCAGCTGCCAGTAAGGGAGGGTGTTTGCAGAAAGTAGGCCTTGGGGAAGGAACGGCCGTACATCACCAGTTAGAAGAAGGTGTAAGTGTTAACTTAAGTTCTGCCCCCATTTGTTCCTAACTCTAAATTAGGCTCTTTGTCTTGGGGCTCAATTGTCTTTGATCTGCAAGGCCCATAGGAAGAGGCTTTTGACAATCACCCACAGAGCTTTCATCTAAAATCTCTTTTGTAAAGGCAGGAATATGCTTTTCCTTATGAGGCATCTGTGTTCAAAATATGGGTCTGATATGGAATATTGTGAGGCCTGGTCAATACCAGCAGGCTTAGTTCCAACATGAGCCAGTAGTAGCAGAAAGAGATACCAGTTTTCGTTTCTCATGGCAGGAGCTGCGAACACTGCCATTTCCTTGCTGTGACTGCCATCCAGAGAGGCCGGTGAGGCTCCCAGCACATTTCAACAAGTGACTTATAGGGAAATGGAGGTAAAATTTTAATGGCCCTGATTCTGAGGAGACACACTACACTTCACTCATAATCTTGTTCTCAGAATAGTATGAACTAGTAACATGACTGACCATGATTTCCAAAATCGGGAATTATATGCCAGAAAGAGATGGGCGCCAGGGAGCAGTGGTTACTAGTAATATTTACCACAGAATCACATTCATCAACTTACCTTTGGCAAGTAAACACGGGGTGTAAGCATACCTGTGTTCTAAGATGTGGAAGATTTGACAGTTCAGGACTTAAACCATTAACAGAGTTCATGACTAAGCCCTTCACAGAAACCAGGCTCCCCTAAAATTATCTATTATAATCAGATTATAAAAGTGCAAGTTACACAACAGTGGGATTCTTCACTTGCTTCCCTGGGCTCCCAAGGATATGAGCCCTGTGTCACTTGAGACTTAGAAATCTCTGGCATAAAAATTGAGTCTTATAGAGGATTTATTCATTGTATTATGTGTGGGGAGTTTTATGTTCATTTTCCTGACTAGGCCACAAAGTTTTCTTGTAATTCTTGGGGAAAAAAATTAGTTAACTTTTCTCAATCAGTTTTTTTTTTTTTTTTTTAGTCTTAAGACACTTCAGTGAAAAAAATCACCAAAATTTAACTATCTCAAACATACTAAGTTTTCATGACATGATGTATTTTATACTGCCTTATTTAATTTCTACTTAGGACAACATGCCAGATAAAAGTGATGATTAAAAGAATAAGTTAAACTTGACAAATACTAAAAATTATCCTTCAAGTTTCCCTTCTGATCTTTATTTTTTTAATGTTTTATTTATTTCTGAGAGAGAGAGAGAGAGGCAGCATGAGCAGGGGGGGGTCAGAGAGGGAGACAGAATCAGAAGCAGCCTCCACGCTCTGAGCTAGCTGTCAGCACAGAGTCCGATGCGGGGCTCGAACCCACGAACCGTGAGATCATGACCTGAGCCGAAGTCAGACGCTTAAAGGACTAAGCCACCCAGGCACCCCCCTTCTGAACTTTTTTATGTGACTCTTTTTTTTTCAATAATGAAAGCACTTGTTAAGGAGATCCTTCTTATACTATGAAAATTAAGTCAAGCCAGAGTTGGATCTTTCATTCAAAATCAAGATTTTTGGTAAATATATAACAGCTTAATTTTTTCAGTAGTTATTGTTGGGTATTTATATACATGAAGGAATCATTGGTTACAAACTATTTATTTCAAATAACAAGCATGCGATTTTATTGCAGTTTATCATACATTCTTTAGACAGATAAAAACTTCTTTAGAGGGGTGCCTGGGTGGCTCAGCTGGTTAAGCATCTGACATTAGTTCAGGTCATGGTCTCATAGTTTATGGGTTTGAACTCTGTCAGATGCTCTGCTGACAGCTCAGAACCTGGAGCCTGCTTCAGATTCTGTGTCTTTCTCTCTCTCTGCCCCACCCCTGCTTGTGCTCTGTCTCTGTCTCTGTCTCTCTCTAAAATATAAATAAATATTTAAAAAATGAAAATAAAAAAATAAAAACTTGCTAACAATTATTTTACAAGTGCTAAATAATATGTTCCTATGAATGTATCATCTATCAATGCATTTCTTTTCAATACAGCATTTCAGAATCAAGTAGCTCATTTAATATAGCACACTTTTTTTTTTTTTTTCAGGCTAAGGGTAGAAAAGAAGGCCTGCTAGGAGATACAACCTTTCCTTATGTTCAGGGGAGAAACAAGCCTGTGAAGCTAAAATGGTACCTAAGAAAGGATATTATTTATAGAAGCTAGAGTATGAAAGGAAATGGCAGGAGATGTCAAAATTGATTGAAACACTCAACCTTGACAGCTCTGAAATTTGCAGGTTGAATACCTGCCACAATTTGTGAATGATCCTCTATATTCTTAAACTGCTTAGTTTAGCTTGCATTGAGATAGAAATGGAGGAGAGAAGCCAAGAAACTATAAGCCATATATGAGTTCCATTTCATTCCTAAGACTTATCCTAATATATGCTGTTCTGCAATTTAAAAAGCTACAGGTATATCTACTGATGTTGATCAGAATTTTCACCTTTAGAAATTGTTCCTTATGTGGCACATGAAGAATTTCAAAACGTAAATACTTCCAAGGACATTTTGTCTGCTTAGGTGCTGTCTTATAATGTAAGTAATCTGTACATGAATCTATATTATTTTATTAAATATATTTATTTACCAGCTATTAAGGTACTTGGAGGTCGTCTATGTGTGTGTGTGCATGTGTGTGTTGTGTATGCATGTGTGTTACAGTTAAACACTGACTCAGTGTAAGGTACTGAAGAAGTTGTGCTTCATTTATTAAATAAGATGGGCTCAATTGCAGAAGGTGCTAAAAACCAGGCAAGAAAACAATAAACAAATATTGCCAAATGAAGATTCACAGACAACATTGAGACTCTTGCCTAATAAAGGGTAACAAGGGTAAATTTAAGTCAGCCATTGAGGATGTTTGTAAGAGTCCGAACACAACCAGATTAGAAATAAAATTAATTGATTTCAGCTAAATCAAAATAAGATAAATAGTAAATTAGAGAGAACCTTCCACTGACATAGAGAGATTCTTTTTAGTCTAGCAAAATCCAAACCCCACATTCTTACCCAGAATTTATATTTTTTACACACATACACGCACAAGCAGTTATCTCAAGTACAGCATATCTAACTATAGTTATTTTGGTTAAAATACTGTTGTAGAATATATAGTTATATTGATATTAGAGTTATTTAAAATTGCTTATTATTTTCTTATAAGATAATGCCAAAAATGACACATTTCAAGACACTGAACAGCTTACTTGTGTTCTCTCTTCATTGTTAATATTAGGAACACAATGGTGACTTTGTAAAACCACACATTTTATTGAAGTAAGTTGAAAAACTACAAGTCCCTTAACAGTACTTCCAAAAGAAACAGTGACTCTAAAGGAAACACACAAAATATTAACACTCAACTATAAAGGAAAACAAACAATAATATACTGCTTTTTTTCCTCCCAGATATTTTCCAGACTGGGGATAAAGTGGGATGTTGACTTAAAAATATCATGAACATACAGCGACTTTCTTACAACATTGAGAGAGAAAGAGAATGGGCTCCAATACACACATTTAATTGATAAAAATACAGTTTAGTAAATGGTCCAGTGACTTAAATATCAAATTTAATAATTCTGAGAAATAGGTTCTGATTCTTTTACAACCACCATCACCACTGCCACCACCACCACTCCCACCAAAAACGTGCCCTAGTCTAATCACTATCCAAGACTTGAATTCACCTGTTCCACTTATATAGAAAATGGGGGCAGTGGAAAGCCTGACAGGGTGATAAATAGAAATACTTTAGTACATTCCATTAAGGAAAACATTTAAACATGCATTTAAAAAAATTAGATGGGTATGTATCCTTGCTTTGGTATTTATCCTTCCATCTTTATGGATCGCGGTATGCAACAACCCCAATCACTACCAAATCACCAAACTCAATTTGGGTAACCTTCCTTGATTGTGATTTTATCATTCTATTCTCTCTCTTATCAGAATTCAACGTCATCACTCCCTTTTCACAGAGCAACACAAGGTCTATATGACACAATAATCGCAACTTCAGAGCCAATGACAACACTTGGCAAACAGTGAATCTCCAAGGTCTTTTTTTTTAAATTTTTTTTAAATGTTTTATTTATTTCTAGGAGAGAGAGAGAGACAGCGTGAGCAGGGGAGGGTCAGAGAGAGAGGGAGTCACAGACTCTGAAACAGGCTCCAGGCTCTGAGCTGGCAGTCAGCACAGAGCCTGACGCGGGGCTCAAACCCACGAACTGCGAGATCATGACCCAAGCGAAAGTCGGACGCTTAACCGACTAAGCCACCCAGGCGCCACTCCAAGGTCTTTTGAATAAATGGATAAAGTAATGTATTAATGTGGTAACTCCAGATTGTATAGTGTTTGATATAAGTAATTTCTGACCGAAATAAACTCTCTATATACAAATCACATTGAACTGTTTCAATGTAGTCTAAGAAACATCCAAGTTACTGGCATAATCAGTCAGAGAAGTAAAAAAAAATCACGAGAAGAAATTATGTAAAATTAAATATTCAGAATATATCTAGAAATATCTTTGTGACAAATAATAGTTTTGTTTTTGTTTGTTTTACATAAATGTCAAGATGTGGTTTATTTAAAAAAAAAAAATGACCTAAATATGGAAGAATGATGGGACAGTAGAAAGAGGACTTTATTTGCAAATGTTTTAAGTGCAACTCAATTTTATATCTCAGATTTGTTATTTTGTGGCTGTATGACCATGGGGAAGTTATATACACTCTCCAGCTCAATTACCTTGTAGGGAAAACTGGTCTCTAGTAATATTTTAAATGAGAAAATGTCTGAACACAGTGTTCACATGTGGATAGCATTAGCAATAGATGATCTCTCCATTAAGTTGTCGCACTGTGCTTTCCTTCAAATGATAGTGCATTTCTTTATTGAATTTCATAGCTCAAATGTGAGAGAAAATAAAAATCTGACAGAGGACCTAGTGTGCTTTATTGAGAAAATATTCTAAAACTCAAGCCTCAGTTTCATGTAAATTAAGGACAAAAATATGCAGCCTACCTACCTCATGAGATGCCATGAGGATCAAGTCAGGGAAGAGATGTGATTACTTTGTAAGTTATATTAGTATTAAATACAAATTAGGCTAAAACTGAAACTGTGATTCAATATCAAACTGAGTCAGGGTGAGAGGGAAGAGGAAGAAGAAGATTTCACTGGGTGATTTTTCTGTGAAAATGTGTTATATTACTCACTTATGAAATTAATACTGATTTGAAATAACAAGTACCTATCCCAACCTATAAAAATCATGTAGAGTATTTCTTCTGACAATAATAAATTGAACATGCAGATAATTCAGTAATTACAGGAGTGGATATAAATATTGTAAAATCTGAGGTATAATGGTTTATAAGAATTCTCCATTGGCAGAGGACAAATTTTGAGCATGTCAATTTAAAGCCAAAGATTTGAGACAACAGATCGAGGAATAAGTTGGAGTGAGTTACAGAAACCAGAACCTTCAAAATGCCTGTAGTTCAAATCCCACAAGAGGTAGTTAACTTGCAAGTCTGTGGCAGAAGATTTGCCTCAAATAGAAGTGTTCTCAAAAATTAATGACACTGTGGTTTAGGGAGTGGAGGACATGATATTTTAGGAGGAACATAGCATTGGTCCCTAACTCTTGAGTCAAGAGTGAGTTGATGAGCATTTGTAGAGCAATGTCTTCATTAATGAGAGAAATAGGAGAAGCAGAATCTAGCTTTGAGGAAGAAGGGATGGCAGGAGGCAACATATTGTAAATGAATTACAGAGAAACTGAGGACCGATATGGATATATAGCTAGATTTTCATAGGAAAGGGGAGCTGGGTTTAAGATGCATGGAGATTTTCATGTAAAAAAGAAATCACTGAGAAGATAAAAAGAATATATCACTTTTTATTAAAAACCCTTAAAGCATGGAAAGATCAGGATACTCTCCTTAAAATCATTTTAATCACTGATTACAGCAATTCTAACAAGCTACTATAGAGATTTTTTATCTTTTCATCATCTTGTGTTGTTGTGGTTGTTCTTCTTTTATGGTGAAATTGTATTACAGCAAATTAGTCAGAAGATAGCAACTTTATTACATATGCATTAAGGAAATTAGCCATACACCTGAAATGAAGTTTGCCATGGGGATAGAAGCTCTCTTAATCTCTAAACATATAAAATCTCTCATGTATTAATTCTTTCACCAGTTACAAAGTTATTACTTATTGATTCACTTTATTAAAGACACCAAAACTTTAAAATTACTCAAGACTTTAAGACCATTAAAATCCCAATTTATTAGTAATGATAGAAGGAATGAGGAAAGATTTTGTCACTTTCTCCAAAAATATTAATTTTGTGACATCATTGTTTTATTTCCCCTGAATAAGCTTCCAATCTCTTGAAGAATTCTAAATAATAACGTTTTCACTCAACTTTTTAATGTCGATATTTTTATACAATGTTACAAAACCAGTCTACAAATTACTTATATTCATACAAGCATGGGGATACCTACAGAGTCTTTTTGTTTGTGCCAAGGTGATTTTTAAAACATTAATAACTTTAAAAATATAGATGCTTACATAAATAGGTACTTATCTAAGAAAGTCATTAGTTCTTTTAACCAAAATGAAAACAAAAATTGATCGTTTGGGATTTAAGGAATATATTTGTATTTCTGTTGTCTTTGTGGGAATAAATCAGAATGATAACAGGCAAAAAGTACTCATCAGTACAGAAAGCAATAATTGATGCTAATAATTTTAATTGTTACTTTAAAATGCCATATTTCTCCATAGACTATTAAATTCATATGTTGCAAATTACTGGCATGCTGAATATAGTATTTATTGTATTACACACACTGAAAAATGTTATATATACTGAATATACCATTTATTATATTATAATACGTATATATGTGCTACATATGTAATCCTTGCAAAGATACATTTTGAGTTATTTTAAATCATATTAACCCAAAGGACTAAAATTAATAATCTACTACATTATGTGTTAGCTTCAAAAAATGAACTCAAAAAGAAACCTTGTTGTTGACTTTCATCTTAATGCTTTCTATGTCTTGTGGCAGGTAGAAAATGGAATTTGCTAAGCTATATTCCTAAGATTTTACAATCATTCGTTGTTTGAGGAATCTGATTCCATATTCTGAGGTCAGACTGCTGACAGCTCAAAATTTTACTCTCCCTCTTCCTCTTGTGCCCTACATCTGATCAAATGAGAAGGCCTTGGTCGGCACCCCCGTTGGTGCAAGTTGGGGATTCAATTCATGCAAGCCCCTTCCTATGTAAATCCCCATCCTGGCCCCACCCTGTAAACCAGGATAGAAGTCCAGGCCACTGTCCCTGTCTTGCTCCATCAGACCATTTTGAACTTGACTGGTAGACTCGCACTGCTCTGTCAGAGCCCCAATCACATTTATCACATTAATTTGTTTTTAGGGCATCAATTATAGTGAAAACTAGGGATTAAAGAGGTGATTAAGAAGGGTGTTAATTCTCAGGCCTAACAGTCTGTTGAGGTTAGTGATAGGTAAACATATAATTAAAATAAGATACAAAGTCTATAGTAGGGAGAAGCACAAAGGAAGCTGTTAAGTATGAGAAAAATCTAGAAATAATTAAATAAACCTTCGAAGTTAGAGAAGACTTCCTGGATGAATGACTTAAATTTTAAAGGATAAGTAGGAGTCAGTCACATGAAGAATTATTATAGCATTACTGCAGAAAAATGGAAAAATATACAAAAAAAAATATGGTGGCTTTGTTTGGAGAAGTAAATTTGAGATTTTGTTAATTACAACCAATTTATTATCACTAGGGTGGTAAATGGGGCCATTTAATAAACACCAGAATGAATACCTTGTAAACTCAGTTTTTGAGTTTAGATTTTGTGGCTATTATTGTTTTCAATATTATTCCATAAACTAATAAATAAGACTCCATCATACTCTACAGGTTGTCTTAGCACCCATAGTTATGTTGTCTATATTTCAGAAGAAATATACAACTAGATCAGTTTTTGCTTGACATATTCAACTAAAAAAGTAATCGTTATTAGTCAGACAGTAGACTAATTCAGATATGATTTGTGTTGTACGCACTGAAATATCTTATAGCTATTTGTAACTGCTGTCTTCATCTGTTGGATAGATCCAGCATTACTTTCACAGCCCTTAGTCAAAGTAAATCAAACTATTGGGGTGTAAGTGAAGTATAAACTTAATGTGACTACCCTATTGAGTCTCCTCTTCTCCTTTTAGTTATATACCTCTTTGCAGCTAATCATAGCCATATCACATGCTATAGTCAATGATATGCAAACAGAAGTGATACTGTTTTTCAATATGAGCCTTTTTCTGATAAGCAGTCCTAACAGGTTACAGATTCCAGATGGTATAACTAAAGGATGGTTTAGCCTCCTTCAGTCTAACTGCTGAATTGCTGTAATATGGATGACTGACTAGAAGTTCCAGAAGGCTCCAGATGAGTTAGAAATACATCTCACACATTAAGGCACTTAGATAACAGTGTGAAATCACTGAGATTTTAGAGCTTGTTATATTGGTATAAGATGTAACTATAAGCCAATATAATTTATAAAAATATCAAGATAATAAATGGATTAAATTTAATAACTAACAATAAGAAGACAATGATGGAGCACCTGGGTGGCTCAGTAGGTTAGGCATCCGACTTCAGCTCAGGTCATGATCTCACAGTTTGTGGGTTCGAGCCCCGTGCCGGGTTCTGTGCTGACAGCTGGGAGCCTGAAACCTGCCTCAGATTCTGTGTCTCCCTCTCTCTCTCTGCCCCTCTCTCTCTGCCCCTCTCCAGCTTACTCTCTGTCTCTCAAAATAAAATACATTACAATTTTTTTTAAAAAAAGAAAACAATGATAAAGACATCAATGCTGGTGATAATATTTTCTGAAATATGACCCTTCCTTAATTCATTTACTTATTTATGAAGATGATCCTTCCTTAATTCATGTATTCACACTTTTAAGAAACATTTAGTTTATGTCTACTAAAAGCATTATACTTAGTACATATCACTTGTTGAAGTTTCTGCACCAAATAATAAAGAAAAAACATGTTATCTAGGTTACTGTAGTTTATTTAATAAAGATACTGTAAGGGAGATTTTCTTTAAAGCTGCTTAGATAAAGTTCATGAATGGAATGGCGCTTGTCAAGATATTAATATTATGTGCCAAACTTCTGAATGCACCCCTTTATTTCTTTTTTAATTTTTTAAAAAAATTTGTAATGTTTTTATTCATTTCTGAGAGAGAGGTAGAAAAACAGTGTGAGTAGGGGATGGTCCGAGAGAGAGGGAGATACAGAATCTGAAATAGGCTCCAGGCTCTGAGCTAGCTGTCAGCACAGAGCCCGACGCGGGGCTCAAGTGCACAAACTGTGAGATCATGACCTGAGCTGAAGTCGGACGCCCAACCAAATGAGCCACCCACGCACCTCTGAACCCACCCCTTTAGAAGTGACTGACCATACGGGTTGCCTGGGTGGCTCAGTCAGTTGGGCGTCTGACTTCAGCTCAGGTCATGATCTCACAGTTCATGGGGTCATGATCTCACGGTTCGTGGGCTCGAGCCCTGCATCGGGCTCTATACTGACAGCCAGCTCAGAGCTTGGAGCCTGTTCAGATTCTGTATCTCCTTCTCTCTCTCTCTGACCCTCCCCTGCTCTTGCTCTCTCTCAGAAATAAATAAAACATTTTTTAAAAACTTAAAAAAAAAAAAAGTGACTGACTATATGAAGTAGGTCTGACAATTGGATACCTTTCTCTGGTCATTCTCCCAGTCGTCTTCTATTTAGATGTAACCTTTTAGATGCAAGTGTTATTAAAATTAAAATTAGATAGTAATATATGGAAATGTGTTATTCATTTCCTTAAGTATCTACATACTTAGATTCTTCACTTCAGGTATCAGCTTAAAAGTCACTTTTTCATTAAAGACTACTTTTTGCACCTTTATTTTTCTTCTTCAGATTAATAGCTGACATAATATCATACTGAATTTTTAAATATATGTTTGTTGTGTATCTCTTCCACTTGAATGTAAACTCTATGAAGGTAGGTAGTGTTGTTTTTTTTTTTTTTATGTGGTATCATTCCTACGGCTCTCATTCAGTCCTTGGCATGTAGTATTTATTGAGTAAATTAATAAGTGAAAGTATGATACATATCTGTAATAAATATTTTCTGAGCCTTTTTCTTGGAAGTTACAATTATATCATTCCCTACCTTCAGGGACTAATACTGTGAATCCACAGGAATAAGATAGAAGTGAAATATATGAAGATTTTGATGGCTAACATATCTCAATAGGTATCGCAATGTTTCTTTTCAATATCCTTCTATATTTCATATTAGTGGGCAAGATATATATGGACATATTGGGCTTCCACCTCCCTCCGCCCCGATGAGGGACTTTGCAACCCTGAATCAAATAAAAGCAGTATATTTCTGTGTAGTTTAAAAACACAGCTGGAATTGTTTACTCTCTAGACAAGTTTTGATTACAAATAATAGACTTTACTTCTCTTTTCTAATCTCTTTAAATAAAGCAGAGGAGTGACATCTATGAAGTGAGTCAGGGAAGTGAGTAGGAGTAGAACAGAAATAACAGCACTGATGTTAGTCATATTGTTTAAATGGCTTTGAGTCTAAATATAATATAAATTAATAAGACAAACTTGAATAAGGTAGAAATTAAATATTACTAAGGGACATTCTTAGATTATCTATGATCTAACATGTTCACTTTATAGGTACATGAGGAACTAAGAAAAACATATAACTCTCTCAGCAGGTTTCATAGAAAATTAGGAAATCTAGACACAAAGTAATCTAGTAAATCAATAGTAGCTGTAATAGCTGATTGGAATATGCAATCATTTTTTTCATCAGGTATTCATTTGCCTAGAATTTCCTAACCTAATGAATAATGATCTCTATTTTTCTTGATATTCATTAGTTTCCTATTCCATTAATCATTAATTATATATTTTTTCTTCTATTTAAAACTTTCACTTTTGATTTTTCATAACATCTACATTTATGGACTTGTGACTTCTTGTTTTTTCTGTGTTTTAATTTGTAGTCTCCCAGCATAAAGGTTGTTCGCCAGCTACTAACTAGGTGTACCTCATGTTCTGGTGAGGCACCCCATGTCCCACTCATGGCTGCTGACCAAAATACATGTGACTATTTTTTTTCTTTAATGGTGTGTTATTCTCTGATACAATCTCTGTTGACAGTGTTAAGAAGTTGACTAAACAGTATAAAGCAGAGTAACTTACACATAAGTGATACTACTTAAGAGAACTCAATAATTTTACAATTTTCAAGCTCAGAATGTCAGTAAGATCATCAATAACTTTAAAACTAATCAAATCAGAAAAGCAATCCCAGATTTCAGCCTTTAGACATTTTCCCTTACCCCCATCCATGAAATAACTTCCAGTAATATTGTTGGTGTCTGAATTTAATCAAGAAAATAGAATCACTAAAAGTAATTTGGGAATCTTTGTCACATGGGAAGTACAACTTGAAGAAATAAGGAATGGGTTAGGGAAGTCAATGTCTGGGAAAAAATAGTCACATATTTGGAGCAAATTTACTAAAGACTTCATATGGAAACACAGGAGTGAAGAAATCAGAGATCAGAAAAGCTACCACGTTTGGCTGCCAGGACCACAGTTCTGGAGATCATGGAGATCTGAGAAGCCACCAGATCTCCATGGCCGGATCACCACCACAATCTTCTTAGAATAACATTTATTTTATTTCTACTTTGCAAATTTTATTCCCACTGGCCTCATTAGCAAACTCTAACCTGGAGCTTCACAGGAAAAACCATTCTGGAAAACTTTGGAAGGAGTCAGTGGCAGTGGTCACTTAACCACAGATGATTCAGCAAATCTGGCTATGTGATTCCGGTGATTCCTGTAGATCTACAGTATTTCTCTTGGGGTTAGGGAAAAATGAGGGAAATCATTTTCTAAAATAACTAAAGTGAAGAGAAAGTATTATTTTTAATAGTATATTGTTTTTATTAATAATTATTTAGTATTAATTTCAGGTGAGTAAATAATTCTAAAAAAATCTCTTAAAAATAATATTTGGGGGGCACTTGGGTGGCTTAGTCTGTTAAGTGTCTAACTTCCGCTTACATCATGATCTCCTGGTTCCTGGGTTCAAGCCCCACATCAGGCCCTGTGCTGAATGCTCAGAGCCTGAAGCCTGCTTCAGCATCTGTCTCTGGCTCTCTCTGCCCTTCCCCTACTTGTGCTCTGTCTCTCTATGTCTAAAATAAATAAACATTAAGAAAAAATTTAAAAAATAAAATATTTTGTAATCTATCAAATTAACAGAATAAAAAAAATCAGATGATCTTATTAATAGGTGCTGAAAAAGCATTTGAGAAAATCTGATATCCATTCATGATTTTAAAAAGACTCTCAGTAAACTAGGAATAGAAAGCAGTTTCTTTAGGATAATAAAAATATCTACAATAAAACTACAGCTAACATTATACCTAACTGAGAAATTCAAAACAGCCCTCTAAGATCAGATACAAGGCAAAAACGTTCCTTTTCACCATTTATTTAACATTGTACTGGAATTCCTTGCTAATGGAACAAGGCAAGAAAAAGAAATAAAAGATAGATTAGGAAGAAGAAATAAATCTGTGTTCACAGATAACATGATCATCTATGCAGTAAATCTTAGGGAATAAAAAAAAACTTCTGGAACTAATAAACAATTACATCAAGTTTTCAGAAGACAATGTTAATGTACAAAATGCAATTGCTTTTCTGCATGTAAAAAGTGAGAAAGTAGCATTATAGAATAGTATTCAAGAATAACATTTATGTAAAACCATAAAATGAGGAAATTCCATGAGAGAAAAATTAGATGACTGGGTATGGTATTGACATTTTAGATATAACACTAAAGGGTGATCCAATAATTTATAAATTGTACTCTTTTGAAATTAAAACTTCTACTGTGCAGAAGACAATAAAAGAATAAGAAGACAAGCTACAGACTGAAAAAAGAAATGTTTTCTGTTTAAAATTTTTTAAATGTTTATTTATTTCTGAGAGATAGATTGCGAGTAGAGGAGGGACAGAGACACAGGGAATCACAGAATCCAAAGCAGGATTCAGGCTCTGAGCTGTCTGCACAGAGCCTGATGTGGAGCTTGAACTCACGAACTGTGAGATCATGACCTGGGCTGAAGTCAGACACTTAACTGACTAAGCCACCCAGGTGCCCAAGAAACATTTTTAAATGACATATTTGTAAAAGACTGTTACACAAATTGTAAAAAGAACTCTTAAAACTCAAAAATAACAAAACAAACAATTTGATTTAAACATGGGCCAAAGACTAAAAGACTCCTCACCAACAAATATATACAAATTACAAATAAGCATATGAAAATATGTTCCACATCGTGTCATTGAGGACATGCAAATTAAAGCATGTCTATTTAAATGGCCAGAATCTGGAACACTGACAACACCAAATGATGGAGAGGATGTGGGGCAACAAGTGCTCTCATTCATTGCTCCTGGGGATGCAAAATGGTACAGACACTTTGGAAGGCAATTTGATAGTTTCTTACAAAGTTCAACATACCCTCGTTATATGATCCAGCAACATCAAGCTCCTTGATATTTGCCCCAAAGAAATTAAAACCTTAAGTCCAACAAAAACTTGCATGTGAATGTTTATAGCAACTTTCTTTATAATTGCCAAAAACTTCCAAAACTTGGAAGTAAGCAAGATATTTGTTAGTAGGTGAATGCATAAATATACTATGGCACATCCAGTCAAGAGAGTATTATTCAGCGCTGAAACAGAAATGAGCTATCAAGCCATGCATAGACATGGAGGAAACTTACATGCATACTATGTGAAGGAAGCCAATCAGAACAGACTACATACTATACACTTCCAACTATATAACATTTCAAAAAAGGTAAAACTATGGTTTCACAGATGCTAAAAATATCAGTGGTTTCCAGGGATTGATAGCGGAGGGGATAAATAGGTGGAGCAAAGAGGATTTGGGGGACAGTGAACATACTCTGTATGATACTATACTTATGAGTACACATCATTATATATTTGTTCAAACCCATAGAAAGTACTTCAGCCAAAGTGAATCAAAGATAAACTATCAGGGTGCCTGGGTGGCTTAGTTGTTTGAGTGAACAACTCTTGATTTTGGCTCCTCCGGTCATGATCCCAAGGTCATGGGATTGAGGCTTGCATCAGGCTGCACACCAGGTGTGGCAGCTTCTTAGGATTCTCTCTCCCTCTACCCTTCTTCCACACTTAATCTCTCTCCTACTGTCTAAAATAGTAATAATAATAATACGTTTAAAAAAAAACAAAAACGGGGCGCCCGGGTGGCTTAGTCGGTTAAGTNTGTCAGTATAGGTTCATCAGTTGTAAGAAATGTATTCTCCTGTGAGGGATGTTGATAATGTGGCAGACAAAGAATGTGTGGGGACAGGGATAGATGAGTAATCTCTGTAACTTCCTCTCAATTTTTTTTTGAATCTAAAACTTCTGTAGAAACACCTGGGTAGCTCAATCAGTTAAGAGTCTGACTCTTGATTTTGGATCAAGTCATGATCTTATGGTTCATGAAATGGAGCCCCGCATCAGGCTCCATGCTGACAGTGTGGACCTGCTTGGGATTCTCTCTCTTCCCTTCTCTCTGTCCCTCCCACCCCCCGCTCTTGTTCTCTGTCTCTCAAAATAAATAAATAAACACTTAAATAGAAATAAGAAAACTTCTAAAAATTAAATCTTTAAAAACAAAATAAAATTAGTCATCTAGAACAATATAAATAAAATAATTTTATGAACGTCTAAGTAGTCAGAAAGTGAACATGGATAGAGACAATATTCACTTTACAGAATTGTGGTAGAGTTTATTACATTTTCCCTTGTGGGTAACATTTTCACAGCTAAGTCAAGTCTCAAGCAGGCCTTTACATTGAGCTAGCTAGAATTTTGGAGACCATATATTATTGTGTTAATATAAATGTGCATATTGTAAGTTGAGTGAAGAATTTATGTAAAATGGAAAAATGGCACATTGAGAAAAATCTGAACTTCAAGTACCTTGAGATTTTTTATTTTAAGAAAGTGTTACAAAATTTTTATAGAAATGGTTGACATCATTAGAATAAAAATCCATGTATAATGAAAGTTGTATTATTTTACAATAGATATCATTTGTCATGATTACTTTCTTTTTTCCCTCCACACATTACATATTTTATTTTATCACTTTCTCTCAATGTGACAAGGTACAAAGTCTATCCCAAGTTGAGATTCTTCATCTATAAAATGAGGAGTTAATGATTACAAGGCTCTTAGAAGACCCACATTTGGGTCTCAATCAATGTTATTATGATTAATGTCATTATTGTATCTATTATCATGGTCTTTTTTTCATGGATTATGATAACACTAGAAATCATACTTAAGGAATACCTAAGTCACACAAATAAAATATTCAAAATTGAAATAAATAATGAAGAGAAATAAGAAAAATTCCAAAAAAAAACCTTACTTAAATCTTTATGAGAAACATAGGGTGCTTAGAGTGGGTTATTTGAGAAAAGTTAATGGACTGTTGACAGAGGAGATGGCAGTGTAGGTAACCCCCGAGTAATGGGTTTCCATATCTAAACCTACAACACGGAAGGAAAAAGGAGTTAGAAAACACAGGGAGAGAGAGAGCTATGAGAAGTGGTTGGTTGATAAGAACTGTAATTTTCTCACACAAAAGAGCAAATGAAGTCCACAGTGAACCCAAAGAGAGGAGGATGGGGGAATAGATAATCAGACTCATTCACATTCCTCCCTCTGATTTCCTGCTAGCATTCTTTATTGATCAAATCCAAATTTAAACCAAAAGATAAGGGACCTCTTAATGCAATAATTATAGCTCCGTTTTCTGGAACCTACAACACAAGAAGGAAAGTATTGAGTTGATCCTGAGGGACTAATCGACATAATACATACATGTTTTTTTTTCAAGTACTTATCTGACTGAAATAGGTCTGAAATGGCATTTTATTATGTCAAAATGTTAGCCAAATACTAATGACTAAAATTGAGTATATTTAATAAATTAGACAGAACTAGGTAAATGTATTATATATCACTTTTATATCGGGAAAATGGCCTTTGTTTTAGATTTGAGGAAAATGGTGTTTTAATGACATCTATATGTAAATGTTAGCAGATATGTTTATTTGTATTAATGAAAACATTTATTTTTATGGCCTTTGGATGTGTGTAGATGATTTCTATTTTTAAGGTTTGTCTCTTTTGAGGTGAATTAAATTGTTATATTTAGGATATTAATTCTTTCAACATTCACTACATAATATTTACTAAAATTATTAAAATGGTATATAACCGTTTTTTAAATAATTATTTATCAACATTATTTTACACTACTTTTAGATTTTAAAGGCGATTATTCTTCTATTTTAAAACCAAGATTTAGCTTTCTGCAATTTTCCAATTAGCATTAATTAAAATTAAAAATTTAAATTTCAACTATCAAGGAGCAGGGGGTGGTTCAGTCAGTTAAGCGTCTGAATTTGGCTCAGGTCATGATCTCAGGGTCTGTGAGTTTGAGCCTCGTGAGGAACTCTATGCTGACAACTCAGAGCCTGGAGCCTGCTTCAAATTTTGTGTCTCCCTCTCTCTCTGCCCTTTCCTGGCTCACATTCTGTCTGTCTCTTTCTCAAGAATAAATAAACATTAAAAAAGGATTTTAAACTTCAATTATCTTTCACACAATGATCTCACTTGAACTAAGAGTACCCTACATATAAAGCACTGTGAACTTAATGTAGTAAATGTTATTAATAAAACTGATCAACACAGAATCAATGCAGGTAGATAAAGTACAGATAACACAATTAGTAAATATTAAATTCCATTGTAAAATAACACTTAAACTAAATCAACTGAATTATCTTTACTTTTTCATTCTCATTCTTCCGGCTCCACCTGTTGTGTACAGGCCCAACCACTGATTGTCTTAAAATGGATGTTCTTTAATTGTTGAGAGTTGTGGTTGAACAGTATGGGGGAAAGAATAAACTGTATTTTCCTCAAATCATTAGTTCAAAACTCAAGTAGCCTCATAAATATGCTTGCGATTTATGTACTTACTTTTCTGCTTTTAGTTCCTACGTAGCTTAGCAGCCATATTCCACTCATATAGTCAAGCCACTTCATAATCTCCCTCTTCTCAACTCAATAGATGATTTGAAATATAATCTTTCATAGAGAATATAGAATTTAGCAGGTCTAAAGAGCTTCAACATCCATTTCTCTCCATTCATCATTTAAAATTTCATGCTTTGCCCCTTATAAATTATTTTCTTTAGTACATTTCAATCAATATTATTATAGACTACTCAAAAATCATGCTTATTACAAATCTTGTCTGTAAAACAACAAATTTTTTTAATGTTTTCAAAGACATAAAGGAAGTCCCTTGCATCTCAAAGAAAGAAAGAGATGCTGCTGGTAGATGAACTGTTTTTAAAGGGTATTTGCCACAAAAATCGTGCAGAGGCTTTAATTCTTTTTTTTTCTTTCTTTCTTTTTTTTTTTCTTTTTGGTGAGTTTATTCATTTATTTTGAGAGCACAAATGGGGGAGGAACAAAGATAGAGAGAGAGAGGACCCCAATCAGGTTTTGCACCATGAGTGCAGAACCCAATGCAGGGCTCAAACTCACAAATTGTGAGATCATGACCTAAGCCAAAATCAAGAGCTGGGCACTTAACTGACTGAGCCACCCAGGCACCCCAGGGGGCTTTAATTCTAATGAGCAAACTCCGGACAGAAGAAAAAAACTTGGGCTAAAATAAATTGAGTAATTAAAATTGAGACCCACATGTGAAGCCAGAGTATCAAATGGCTACCTGCTTAGACAATGAGACAGCTAGAAGTCTTTCCCTCAGCAACAGCATTCCCTGCCTCCAGGCTTTGGGAAGAAAAATCAAAACTTCCTATTAATTTGAATTTTGATATTTCATAATCTATATTCTATCCTCTGCTATGTTTTAGTATCAAATAGATACTTCTATCTGGTCCAGATAACTCAAAGTTTAGAAAAAAGTTTAATTGGCCCCAAATTGATAAAGAATCAGGGCATCCAAGAGAAGCAAAGAGTGACGCCTCTAGAGGAGCATATTCTAGAACTTACTTTTCCAAGATAAGATCACATAGATCTCAGAGGAACATGAACGTCTCTCTAAAACATCATCATACATGGAAACCTAGGAGCAAAAGGCACTGAAAATAATGTAGAGCAGTTTAAGGCCTCTAAGAACTTTATGTATTACAATTGTCACGCTGGATATTAAAACTTATCCAAAATAAAAAAGAAGAATTTAAAACCAGAGCAAAGAAGCACCTACCTGAAAAATGAAACCAATATAACACTGGGTATTAATACTTGAATTAAAATTTAAAACTTCATTATAAATACTCTAGAAGAAGAGACCAGAATAGTGGAAGAAAAGTTCATGATGACATAATGGATGAAGATTTTTCAGAATTTATCAGGTATATTAAACTCAAATTAAATAGTTTAAGGAAATCCAGTAAATGTGCTTTAAATTAAAAACAACATTAACACATGTGGACACATCATAGTGAAATTGTTGATTATCAATTACAATGAAGGACTTCCTAAATATCCGGAGTAACAGGTTTCCTATAGATAAATCTCAGTGAATAACTACAAGCTTACCAAAAGCAAAATAAAATTGAAAAAAAGAAAAAAGAAAATCCAGATATAATCACTTCAACATTCTGATAGACAATATATAGTAACTTAGAATACTATACTATGGTTAAACATTGTTTAAGAATAAGTTCAATGGGATGTTTAGATAAAATGATGACTTACATTTCTACTAAAATACCTTCTATAGGAGGATTAGGAGGAAGTTAACGGAGGACCAAGGGGGAGATGAAGGGAGCAAATAGTGGGGGAGAGGGAGAGAGGCAAACCATGAGAGACTCTTGAATGCTGAGAACAAACTGAGGACTGATGGGTGTGTGGGGGGAGGAGGGAGATGTGCATGGAGGAGGGCACTTGTGGGGATGAGCTCTGGGTGTTATATGGAAACCAAGTTGACAATAAACTATTTGTAAAAAAATAAAAAATAAAAAACAAAAAATATAAATAAAATAAAATACCTTCACTTCTCAATAATTTATTTTCAGAAGAAGAAAATAAAATTTAATAAAGGCTTTTGAAAATAGGAATCAATAAATAGTAAATATTAGTGAAAGTTATCTATATGTTAATAATTATTTTAAAAATGCCAACTCTGGGAAATTAAATGAATTTAAATATAAATGAAGAAAATATATATAAAAACAATGGTGAGTAGAATTGAAATTGTAAATTCATTTAGTTCAGAAGAAGGACAAATTTATTTATTATCATCTCCTTAGGTAGATCAGTTAATGTTATGGAATGAATTGTGTCCACCTCCCTTCCCCCAATTCATATGTGGAAGCCTGAAGCTCCATCTTTTTCAAATTTGGAGATTGGTCCTTTAAAGAGGTAATTAAGGTTAACTGACTTTGTAAGGTATTAGTCCAGAATGACTGGTGTCCATATAAGGAGAGTGAGAGATGTGAGAGATGCATGCACACAGAGGGAAGGTTATGGAGATCACAGCAGCAATGTAGTTACATACATGTCAAGGAGAATGCCCTCAGGACAAATGAACTCTACCAGCACCTTGATCTTGGACTTCTAGTTTCCAGAACTGTGAAAAAATAAATTTTTGTTATGTAAGCCACTCAATCTGTGGTACTTTTTTAATGGCATCCCAGGGAGCCTAACACAGGTAACTTCTAAAATAAATAAAGTATAAAGATTCCAAAGGAGTAAGAAAAAAAGTGAAAAGAAAAAAATTCAATCCAAAAGAAAGGAGAAATAAAGTGCATTAAGAAAGATATACAAACCCCCAAATAATATGATCCGAAAAAGTAAAAAATTATTTGCCCTCCCCAAACGTCACTCATTTTTCATTTAAATGGCAGTTATGTGTAACTTACAGGAGACACATCTAACATATAAAGATATTAAAATATTGATAATGAAATATCAAAAACCAGTATATGGTGTATTTTCTGTAAGTATAACGCTAGAAATTTAGATGTCAATTTCAAAATGATAACCAGATTTCACTCATTTAACAGTTCAAATCACACAAATAACTCATGAATCATATAAAAATATAAATGGAAATTAAAAAATAACTTGAACTTAATGTAAGCAAAAATAACTACTTACAAAATTTTGCTAAGATAATGAATTGATATTAGAGGCGGTTGCATAATTTTAAATTATTATATTAGAAAATAAGAAATATAGACAAATAATGAGATCAATACATAACTTAAGAAATTAGAGAAGTAACAATAAGTAAAACCACAATGATAAAGAAAGGAAATAATAAGATAAAATCGTATCTTAAAAAAAAGAAAACAGACATATATTAAAGTTAAACAAAGCCTAGAATTGGCCTCTAAATATAGAAATAAATGTATCCGATGTGATTCAAAAACCTAAAGGGTGAATATTTTATAACAATTAGACAAAATTAATCAGTAGTCATATTTTTGCCAAAGGTATCTGATATTGAGGAAATAATGTCTATTTTTTACTCCCAACCTGTTTCAATTGTGTAGAAGTTGTACTATATCTATCTTGAATAGTCAAGTGAAACTCTTCAACAAATCTCTATCTTTTCCAAAATACTAAGACAAGAACACATAGAAACAGCTGTTAATATGTAAACTCTATAATTTAAACCAATTAGGTAATCTTTGTTAACAGGTTATTCATTGAAACTGTGTATGTATGTCTATGTTAATGTGTGTATGCACACTTGTGTATAGGTGTGCTTGTTAAGCATTGATAGCCTAAACAAATGAAGAAAAACTTATTCCATTTTGGATATCTTAGCAAAATCTAAATATTTATTTATTGGGCAGGCTTACTTATAAGAAATGATTGATTGATACAAAAGCAAACAATGCTCAGAAATGTTGATCATTTAAAATTTATTGTTTATTTTGAAATGTCCATTTTTGAAACCATTTCAATACCATGTACTACACAGTTGAGCTAATGTGTGATGATGAATTATCCTAAGTAGGATGTCATTTCATTTAGTCAGGTCTACTCAATTTCTGTAATTATCATAAATTGGTTTCTAGTATCAGTCTGCATGTGGAGACACACTATGTATCGCCTAGTCAGAAGATAGGAAATGGAATCTTTAATTACTCATGTATGTGGAAACATTTTAGGGTTTTTATGAGGCATTATAATGTGATACATTTTTTACTTATTTCTAAATGGCTAAGTTAAATGCACTTACTTTAAATGATTGCAATGTACACAGATACCAAAATCCTAACCTAAACCAAATTTGATATTTGGCTGAAAAGTATCTCATGAGAGTACTCCAATGGATGTAGATATTGATGACTGGGAAGACAAAGAAGAAAATAGTAACAAGTGTTAAAACTGAATAATGTTGAAACATACTTATAGTTTTATAGCACATTTTTTAGCCATTATAATCAATGAAACAATATTAGTCATCATTGTACATGAAAATAATTAGATTTCAATTTTTTCAATCAGTGGATTTTAAGTAACACTCATTGGATCTTAAAACCAATACTTGTGAGGGTGGGTGTAGAACAGTAGAAAGTGTATGGAAGAATGTATCAAAACAAGTAGTTCTGCCACTTATTAACTAGAGGTAATAAGAGTAAATCTATTTCATAATCATACTGAGTCTCCTCACCTATAAAATATCTGCAACAAAGTCTATTCTCTTCCTCAGAATTGTGTCTGTTTACAGTTATAACGTATTGGAAGACTATTTTTAACTTGTATGTAAGTGCTATTTTAATAACTTGATGAAAACAGCATAGATGATTTATTATGATGGTTTTCTAACTAGAAGACTCTGAAAGTGTGCTTTCAAACACACAACAAATAATAACACTGAAAACAAAACCTAGCTTCAAAGATGGAAGGGAATTTTATTCCTTTACTGCTCATAATGAGGGAGTAAAAGTTAGTTGTAAAAATTGATTACAAAAGCAATAACCATGTGGTCATTCATATTCATTCATTCGTTGATTTATTATTTCTTTTAAAACAATGTTACTAAGGACATATCGTGCACTGGTACTATTCTATTTGGTGACTGTAAAAGCCACAAAATATAATCTTGCCTCCATGAACTTTATATTCCAGTGGAGCCAGATGACCAGTGAACAAGGAGAAATGTTGTATGTCATATGGTAATAGGGCTATGGAGAAAATTCAACAAGGAAATGAGGGTAGGGTTTGCCTTACTCCATTTGGGTGGCTATAGCAAAACACCATGGACTGGGTAGCTTATAAACAACAGAAATTTATTTTTCACAGTTCTGGAGGCTGAAAGTCTGAGACATGTTCAGGTGAATGCCCTTCTCAGGATTACAGATTTCTTATTGTGCCCTCATATAGTAGAAGGGGACAGAGATTTCTCTGGAGCCTCTTTGATAAGGCACTAATACTATTCATGAAGGTTCCACCCTCATGACTTAAGCATTTCCCAAAGGTCCCATCTCTTAACACCAACATCTTTGGAGGTTAAGATTTCAATATATGAATATTGGGGTTGGGAGCACATTCAGGTCATAGCAAGGCTTGGGAGTATGGATGAAGATTCAAAGTTGCAAGCCTCACTGCTAAGATAACATCTAATTAGAGTCCTGAAGGAAGTGAAGGGGGAGTTATGTGACAATCTATGGAATGAACATTCAAGACCAGAAAATAACAAAGGAAAAAGCCCTGAGGAGATTACCTGTTCAAGGAAAATGCGATTAGAGAGACATCAATGAAAGAGAGGGAGATGGTCAGAGAGACTGCTGGAGGGTATCTTGGAGGGTTAGAATCCTATCTTATCAATGGAAATGTTTTTGAGTGCCCATGATTTGTAAGTAACCTTGGTATTCACAGGTTATTACAAATGTGAATAAAATTCCTCTTTAATAGTTCACAATCAAAGTAGTAGGCACCACCAGTCAAAAGAATATCACAACTGATGTGATGAAATATATGGCCTGTTTTATGTATTATAGAGTAACTGAAGGAGCCACAAGCCATTCCATGATGAAGGTTGGGAGGCTTCAGAAACAAGTTAATGTTTTTATGTAGATTCTGGGTTCAGCATAGAATGTTATCAGCCAATTGAATGGAAAAATCTATTTTTGACAGAAGAAATACTGTGTATATGCAAATGGTCAAGAAAAGTATGGCAGGCAAGTTAGGAACAGAGAATTTCTTAGCAACCTGGAATACAGAATGTATTTCAGAGTAATAAGGGATAGATAAGAAAGTAGATCGTCTTGAGATTGTGAAGTACATTTTATTCCACAATGAAAAGTTGTGATTTTCCTACAGGCTTTAATAAGCTAGTTTCAAATTATTAGAGAGAGATGACAGAATCAATACCACTTGGTTATAGTAATTTATGGATATAGTGGCATTACAGTTGGAAAAGACAGGTGGTTCAAGAGAGACCCTAAGGCTATTTTGGTAATTCAGGCAAGCATTGAAGAAAAGGAGGAAATAACAGTGAGGACTAGACAGTCAGAATGAATTTGAGAAACACTTTGGAGATGAGAAAGGTACATTTGGATGGGGGACCAAGGCCATGGAGGGTACTAGACAATTCGGACATCTTATACAAAGCTATTTCTGATGTCAGTCATTTTGGGTTGGTAATGAAAATCACAGCTGTAAAGAACTTCCAGTAAATGAGTAGAGAACATCAGCATCACAGTTCTCTGCAGAAAAGGTTATGTGAAGATTATTTCAATCTACTTTGACTAAATTAGATGATGAAGGTTGAAGAAATTCTAATATATTTTAGTTTTAATAGAGGATGGTACTAGCATCCCACAAAATAAACATTGAATAATAAGTTAAAATCGGCTTGCTTATGAATGCTATTACATATAATATAATTATAGTAAATGACTACGAATCAAACATAACCAAAAAATGATTACATATCTGGTTCTGAGGAGATGGTGTCAGTTCTGGGTAAATGTCAACAGAAAAGAAAGAAATGACTTATTTTAACTAAGATATCCCAAACTAATGGCATTATTGCTTCTTCAGAAGGTGATAAAAATAACGAAAAAAGTAATGCATCACTTAGAATGTTGATGATAAAAATATATTCAGCTTGTTTTAAACATCAAAACTTGCAAATGTGTATATTAAATGTGTACTATATTGCATTTCTCTTGCATCAGACATATTTACTACAATTTAATCCCAGAACCCCATTTCTAAAAATATCTTTCATATTTAATAGACTGTTCAAAAAAGAGCCACATATAAATTTAAGAAAAACTTTTCATACCTAAATGCATTTATAAATTTAAAAATTGAGTATATAACAAGCATTAGCTGAGAAGTAATTGGGGCTGAATGGAAAATCACTGGGATATGAGATTTCCAAGTGCGAGAAGATCCCTGGTGACTGACAGAGAACAAAATGCACCGAGGAAGGGCAAAGCACAGTTACAAGATACAGGAAACATCTTTATTGATTTTTTTTTCTTTATGTGGTAACTCAAACGCATGAAGCCTGATGAATGATTCCAGATATTTTGATATTTCTGTGACCAATCCCAGAAGGTGCCAAGGTGAGACTAGAAAAGACAAAAGGAAAAATAAACTTTTTGAGTTGATCGTTTCCATCTCTATACCAAATAATGCAATATGATTTTGAACCCAATTTAAACCTCCACATCTTATCTTCAAGGTCTTGAAAAGGTTAGGTCCTCACCACCTTAGCCACCATATGACTACATTTATCTTCTATCATCGGAGCTACTAACTCACAATGTTGTGTATTCCAAGGTTGTTCTGAAAGGAATGAACTGAAGGAAATTTCTTCATTGCAGTTAAAGAACAAAACCTGTAATATAGACTTTTCTTCTCCATTTCCAAATATTCCTTTGAAATTCACTTAAGGATGGATTCAGTATTTTTTTCTTCCTTGAGAAAAAGCAGATTCATGTTCATAGGTATTCAGTTCTGATGTTTAATGAATCAGATTGCCTTTCACTTTAGTTTAGTGTACACCTCATATAGATTTTCTCAGTAGAGATTTCTCTAAGTCATCATTTGCTCAAAAACTCAGTAACAGTTTTTTAATCTTCTATAAGGATGTAAGACATGGAGTAGAGACCGAGGATAAAGAGATCAAAAAGAATCAAGTCCTGCCTCCAGTGGTAGAAATACAATAGGACTAATAACATGAGTAATGGCAGGATCACTTTTTGTCAATATGTTATCTTGTGTGTAGATATAACCATATGATATTACAGATTTTATTTTGATATGGTAATTTGAAGAAAAAATTCGGAGATTCAGAGTCTGAAAAAATAAGCAACAATTTGTCTAATTCTAGCCAGATCTGTGTTAATTTGGCTCCTCTGAGATGCAGACACTCAATATACCAAACAATGCAAAAAATTTTTATAAGTTTTTAGTGATATTAATAATGTATTTTTAGGGATGCCTGGGTGGCTCAGTCAGTTAAGCATCCAACTTCAGCTCATGTCGTGATCTCATAGTTTGTGAGTTGGAGCCCCACATCGGGCTCTGTGCAAACAGCTCAGAGCCAGAAGCCTGCTTCAGGTTCTGTGTCTGCCTTGCTATCTGCCTCTCCCCTGCTCACACTCTGTGTCTTTCTCTCTCATAAATAAATAAACACTAAAAATATTTTTAAAAAATAATGTATTTTATTAAATGTATCTAGAAAAATACACAAAATAAAAAGAAACTATGAAACATCAGGAGGATGTAAAGTACATGTATGTTAAATCAAAATCTTAAAATGACTTATCAATACAGACAGACTAAAAACAGTGAATTTGATATTAATATACGTGTTATATAAACAGTCCTGGAAAATGGCAAATAGCCGATCTTGTTGCAAAATGTAATTGCAGCACGCTCATGAGATGAAGACGGTGAAGAAAAGTAACAACAAAAATTGGCAAGCTATTCCAACTCATGTTTATCATTGCTTATTTCTAGCTCTTTTTACTAGTGTCACCAAATTGTCCCATTATTGACATTCCAACAGTTGGTGGACTTATACAGAATTGCTGGAGATAATATAGAGTCAGAAAAACAGATCAACTACTCTGGGTGACAAAAATATTTTTATGAATGTTGAGAGGTACATGATGCATGATGACCACCAGAATCTACCCCTTGAATCTCTGATCACAGGGAACATACATGAGCAACAATGTAGCCATACAGGTTTGAAAATCCATCAAATTTCATATGAAATCCACCTTTCTCACTAGCTATTCCCAACCAGGGACTGAGTGAGCATTCCCATCCTTAGAAAACACTGGAATCCTCTGATACTGGGCGGCTCAGGCGCAAGTTCTCCCCAAAGACCATACTAAACTCTTACGACTGCACTGCAATATGGTTAACTAAAGTTTACCATGCTATATATTAGTACACTTGAAAATTGTTGAGTGTAGATCTTAAATGTTCTCAACACACACGCACACACATGAAAGATAACTATGTCAAAGGATAGATATGTTAACTAAGCTTACTGTGGTGATAATAATTTCACAAAATACATCAAATTATCACAATATACACCTTAAATGTACACATATCATACATTCATTGTATCTCACAAAGCTGAGTGAGGGAGGAGAATTCGATACAGTGTAAGATGTTTCTATCCAAACTTTCTTCCCTCTTCTTCTCCTTTTTTATTTTTTTTAAACCACGTGAAACCCACACCACAGTCTGATGGTTCTCGTGGCCTCCCCTGACTCCCTCATTTTCCTATATGGTCTGTGTCCCTAATAAATCACTTGCAGGGTTAATTGTGCTTTGGATTCGGCTTTACCCAGGCAAACTCATAATGTGACTAAAACTCATCAGAATAGTGTTTGCTTTTTCAGATTTTCAGCCTTCAAATCATTGCTTTGAATTATCATTTCAGAATAGCAACATATGGAGAAGGAGCCACTACTTAAGCAATATGTCAGTTCTGTGACATTATTACAAAGAAATTGTTAGCTTTGTTATCACTGTTGCTATTTTTGTGCTTTCTTGCGGGTCCTTTGTGTCCTTGTCTTTGGGTGCAGCACAGAAAATGAAAGCTAAGAAAATGGGTTATTACTTAGTCTGTTAAGTGCTGAGACGGGAGAAAAATAAGCCAAAATCAGAAAATAGAGTAAAATAAAATACATTTGGAAGGAGAGTAAAGCAAGATGAAGCCAATAGAAGGAAGACAGGAAAGCACAGAGATACAGCAGGGTCTAGAAGGAGCCCTGGGTTTACATCTGAGAGGTTCACAAAAGATTCTGCCAGCCCTACTGGGGAAAACAGAATAAAACATATTTAGGGGGCCTGGGTGGCTCAGTCCGCTGAGTGTCTGACTTCAGCTTAGTTCATGATCTCACAGTTTGTGAGATCGAGCCCCACGTTGGGCTCTGTGCTGACAGCTCAGAGCCTGGAGCCTGCTTCAGATTCTGTGTCCCTCTCTTGCTCTATCCCTCCCCCACTCATGCTTTGTCTCTTTCTCTCAAGAATAAATAAAACATAAAAAAAAAGAATAGCACATATATATTTTTTCAGACATGATGTACAGATTATCAGATACATATTTACCCAAATGTTATTAAAACATTTCAGTGAAAGCAACAAGATCTAAGAAATTTCAATAGTAATGATTTCACAGTTTCCTCTTATAAATTCTTGCACAATAACATAAACATAAGTCTTGTTACAGATAGAAATTGCTGTATGTAATCCTCATAGTTTCTTCAGAATGCTTTTAATATAGTAATAATAATAATTTTATTTATTTGTCAAGAAGAAAAGTATTATTAATTAAAATTATATTTCAAACAACTAATTAATATAGAATATATCCTAATTATTAAAGATAAATTAAATATGTAGTTACTTATCATTTTCCTCCTTAAAATGTAATAGGTGAAAAGTTAAGCAGAAAATTCAGTCATGTACAGTAAAAACCTAAAACATGCAAAACCAAAAAGGAACACTACAATAGCTTTATATATTTTCATTTATTTTTTTTAATGTTTACTAATTTATGTGGGAAAGAGAGAGAGAGGAGGGGATGAGCAGAGAGAGAAGAGAGAGAATCCCAAGCAAGCTCTGTGCTGTCAGCCCAGAGCCCAACACAAGGCTTGACCCCAAGAACTGTGAGATCATGACCCGAGCAAAAACCAAGAGTCAGACACTTAATCAACAGAGCCACCCGGGTGTCCCTATATTGTCATTTCTAATGAAAAACAGTTAACATTGAATTGTTGATATAAAAGAAATGATGTGAAAAGGAAAACTTTGATTAATGCTGTATTCTTTGTCCTTCACTGGAGAGGTACATGACACATTGCACATAGAAAAAAGCTGTCTACACAGGCACACTGCAGAACACTCACACACATGCACATCAGAAATTGGTAAATTTGTCATTTAATTTATTGCTCCTAAATATATTTTCACAAAGAACTTTTAAAAAAATATGGCACTTATTAATAAACTATAAAATAGGGTCCCACTTTTCTATACTCATATTCGTATGTAGCCTTTTATCAGTGATAGTGATAAAGTATTCTATATTTAATAACAAAGTGGTTTTTTTAAATAAAGTCTTTATTTAAGACTAGTGAAACTTAAACCCACTATTTAATTGTATTTTAGAATATCTTGTATTAGGCTGGTAAGCTTAAAAATTTCTTTCTACAGTAAGAAATTATGCAGATGAAAATGTCCTATGTCTGGTAAATATACAAAAGGAGAGTAGGGTGGGAAGATTTCATAGCTCACTGTGAATACATATGAGAAAATAAAGGGATCTGTTGAGAAAATAGGAAGAAAAATAAATAATTCTGCTTGGAAGACTGACTATTTACATATGGAGGGACTTGAGGAGGAGGTGGAGGTGAATGTGTTGCTTCCAAACCGAGGGCCTCAATTGCTTCTTAGGGGTGCTCTGCCCCTCCTCAAGCCTAAGGGTGTAAAGGCCCCTGAGTAAACACTTGCACTTAGATGGACTTCCCTTGGAACAAGGAGGCATTTGAGAACCATGTTTATTCGTATAGTCCCTGTTCTTTATCCTTTGAGTTATCTATTTCCTGGCTTCAGTGAAAATAAAGTAAAAACAACCTTGAACCTGGGCATAGTCATCGTTCTCATCAACTGAGACTGCTCTGTGTGGTGTGGCTTTGCTCATATGGTAGAGTCAGCAGGACTGCTACAAATGGGGGTGTGGGTAAGGAGGGTCAAGTTTTTCCAGGGTTGGCTGATGGCGCGCTGTGCTCTTTTGTGCATTTGGGCTCTATTTTCCAGGGGAAGAGGGAGGGCATACTCACCTATGGGTGAGAGGTAGCCCTGCACCAGACTTGGGATGGGTATCTGAGGTCTGAAAAGAATTTGTATTGATAACAACTGACCTTCTGCTTTTAGTAGTCTTCCTAAAGCCCATGTCTTGAGAAGCAGTATCAATTTTATACCTCTGTTGGAGGTTTGCCAGCAGATAATGGGCCAGATCCTGAAGGCCAGTGCTGATTGAAACTCAGTGAGTCATCTATCTTTACGTGGCCATGCTGGCCTCAAGGAGTCAGTGAAAATGTAGCATTAGCTACAAGGCCTGGTAAGAGGTTGCTATATGTAGTATAACAACTGTAGTATTAGACTGTAGTATTAGATCACTTAATGTGGAAGGCAGAATAATGCCCCTCCAAAGATGTCCACATCCTCATCCCTGAAATCTGTGAACATATTAGGGTACATGGCAAAGGGAACTAAGGTTGCAGATGGAAATTAAAGATTCGAGAGACAGAGACAAAGAGAGAGAGAGACAGGAGCCACTGGGTGATCCAGGTGAGTCCAATTTTTTTAATATTTTATTTTACTTTTGAGAGAGAGATAGAGACAGCGTGAGCAGGGGAGGGTCAGAGAGAGAGGGAGACACAGAATCTGAAGCAGGCTCCAGGCTATGAGCTGGCAGTCAGCACAGAGCCCGATGTGGGGCTCGAACCCACGAACCGTGAGATCATGACCTGAGCTGAAGTCAGACGCTTCACCGACTGAGCCACCCAGGCGCCCCCAGGTGAATCCAATTTAATCACAGCTTCCTTAAATGTGGAAGGGGAAAGCAGAAGGGTCAGTTTCAGAGTAAGCGAGGTACTGGGAGGATCCAGGAGCCGGAAAATATGGCTGCCTTTAGAAGATGGAAAAAGTGAGAAAATGGAATTCACCCCAGAACCACGTCATTTTTTTTTTAATGTTTTATTTATTTCTAGGAGAGAGAGAGACAGCGTGAACAGGGGAGGGTCAGAGAGAGAGGGAGTCATAGACTGAAACAGGCTCCAGGCTCCGAGCTGGCAATCAGCACAGAGCCCGACGCGGGCCTCGAATCCACGAACCGCAAAATCATGACCTAAGCGAAAGTCGGACGCTTAACCGACTAAGCCACCCAGGCGCCCCGAACCACCAGTGTCTTAATCTTAGCCCAGTGAGATTCATTGGCATTTAACTTCAGAAATATAAGTAAATAATTTTGTGTTATATTTAAGCTACTGGGTTTGTAGTGCACCAGTAGAAAACTAAAATATTATTGTATAGCAGGCCTGGGTGACACCTAACAGATTATCCATTTCTTATGCATATAATGGAAGCCTTTTATAATGAACAGTAACTTCAGCTCCATCAAAATATGACCCTAGGCTTCAAACAATACACAGTCTCTAAGTTCTCATTCATTCATTCATTTATTCCAAAGAGCAATAGTAGAGGTGCTGCTGAGTTGGTCTTTGTTGCCGTCTGTAGGAAAGAGCACATTACACGCACCTCTTAAATTCAAATCACCTATTCTTTTTGTGAATGGTTTCAATACATCTTCCCATTTTACAGTCTTGCCATCAGAGAAATGTGGCTATAGGGAAAATAATGTAATTGGAATATGGGGGAAGGATATGCGGGGGCCTCCTAGGGTTCTTCAAAGAAAAGGGTGATAACTTTGAGGATCTAGGTAACAGTTTCTCAAGAGGAAAGCTGGTTCATTCAACTTCATAAATAAAGGGCTTTCTGACAGAATATCACTCACCACAGCCCTAGATACAGCACATACTGAAATCCACCAGTAGCCACATTTTCTAAACAACAAAGAAGACTGAGTAAGTATTCAGTGCCCACTGTCTCCTCTGTCCTCCCTGAATTGAACATTTTTAAGGCTACTGACTATGTCTTCTGTCCTTTGAATGAGTGTATACCCAAGTCCCTGCATATTGAAAGTGTTCTGTAATGATTTCATGATTTGCTAAATGCTTAGCACTCAGGAGGGCGTCTTAAATGACGTGTTCTGAAGTTTAAAAATTTACTTAAATTTATACTATAGAAGGGGCTAATGTTGCTTCTTGTAGTGTTTTTCATATCCTCATGCTAAATTTGTGGAAGAGAATTGTTCACAGAAGGAAAGACTTCTTGAAGTATACATGGCAATATGATAGACAGGACTGAGATCTGCTG
The DNA here is from genome assembly GCF_008692635.1 of Crocuta crocuta. NCBI lineage: Eukaryota > Metazoa > Chordata > Mammalia > Carnivora > Hyaenidae > Crocuta > Crocuta crocuta. The sequence continues at coordinate 1,784,786 of NW_027529607.1, forward strand.
GGATTCTAAATCTTGAGGAGAATAATAATAGATGACAGATTAGGAATAATTGACAGTGTCGTAGTGAAAGTGTTTGTATTAACAGAAGAAGGGACTTCGACTGATAGCTGGGGGCAAAGTCAGGGGACTGTCAGAGGGAAATAAATGATTTCACAGACATTCGGCTTCAGAGCTGGCTTAATAAGCTTCCAATTCTTGTGGTAAGGGAAAAATAGTCTGTGGTATTCATACCAGGCTTTTCCTATTTTCTCACATCATGAGCCACACGGTGTGCTTTAATAAAATTCAGGAGAGTGGGTAGTTTGTACTCAGAGTAGGACTAAAAGAGAACAGCAATCTAATTATAAGTTATATCATTACCACAAGTTATAAGTTATGCAGTTATTAGTGACATGTTACACTTAGGAAAGGATTGAGCTAGAGTCAAACACTTTTAAAACCAACTGCCTACTCTCTGCTTATTTAAGCCACTATTATGAAACGCTGTTTTGTTTTGTTATTTTACAAATGGCATTATTCTAATTAACACCTCTTATAATGATTTTGGGGAAGTATTATTAAGCTGAATTTCATTTTTAAACAGAAAATATTAATGCAAAAATGCACATTAATATGTATTTGGAATTTGGAGCTTGAACATAAAGTGAATTATACTTGACATCAAGGATACATATGCTATGAAGAAAAATAAGCAAGGTACTTCACAAGAATTTGATTAAATTGGGTTACATAAGTATCTATTATGGACAGAAAACAATATTGTGGATTAGACCGATATTTAATTCTGTCCCTGTTCTTTCTTAAATTTCTAACTCTCTAAATCTGCTGCAGTCTTATTTTAAGGATCAAATAAAATGGTATATGTGATAATATCTTATACACAATGAAACACTGTATAATTGTCTCAAGGACTGTTCCCTATTCACAAACATTTATATAGTCACTTCCATAGAGTAGAATTTTTTGTTCCTGGCCAGACAATGCATCTCTTTTCTCCCTTTTTAATCGAGAAGGACTGGTTATCAATAATGGTGTGTGAGTGAAGTGTGTAACATTTTCAAGTCTAAGACTGTCTGAAACAGGTGTGACTTTTCTATGATTTCTGTCCATCTGCTCACTGAATGCAAGGAACATGAAGAGCTGAAGGAATCTAGGTCCCTGAGTTATCACATAGAAAGACATTCTTGCCATAAATATGTTCATAAGACTATAATGTGGTCAAGAAATAATTGTGCTAATGTAGTTGAAAGTTGGGATTTTGTGTGTTACAGAATATAGCATTGTTACAGAATTAAAGGGGTTCATGCAAGTATTTTGAACTATCCTTCATGTAGCAACATATTAACACATTCATTTGTGCTAAGTATACACATTCTTAAAAGTGCTTTTGGGCTAGAGATGCCAAGATTGCTGTATAACACACTGAGGATCATTTTGAAAGATTTCTTATGTATTTCAGTTTTCAAATCGGTGAAATAAAGGTGTTTATAAGTATAAAGGAATATATTTAAAATGACAGGCTTTAGGCAGCCATAAGTATAAATATGCTTGCATTAATGACTCCCTAATCATAGCTCTTATCCCTCATTAACTTTCGATATCAGACCCTTACCAAGTTTCCATTCCCATTGAGTACTGGGGCTACCAAGGAGTAATTTCATCTGGTCCACTTTGCTGTGTTGCAGTCTCCATTCCCACTCCCGCTTTCTATTATTTTCCACTGCCATGCATGAGGTATGACTCTGCAGACACCCCTGGTAGTTCAGATGGGAATCTCCAAAGGCAACCTTGAGAGTACCATGGATTTCCCATTGCAAACCGAGTTGCATTTAGGCTACACTCACAAACTGAACCTCATTATCCTTTGCCTTGCTGAACAACACTATGAAGTAAGGGGAGCAAGTTCCTTTCCTTCTGTATTGTAGCAAATAAAATCAAGGATGTTTTGCTTAGTACCTGCAACACTACAAAAATTAAAAGTCGCTGCAAATCAACAGCCTTCTTCCCTCCCTTCCTTCCTCTCCCTCCTCCCTTCCTTCTTTCCTTCCTCCCTTCCTTCTTTCCTTCCTTCCTTCCTTCCTTCCTTCCTTCCTTCCTTCCTTCTTTCCTCCCTCCCTCCCTCCCTTCCTTCCTTCCTTCCTTCCTTTTCTCCTAAACATTTTTTTTTCCTGTATCCACATGCGTTTCTCACCTGGCTAGGTCTCTAAAGATACAAGGAACAGTGACACACAAAGCCATATAGAGTGCTCCTCTTCAGACTCTTGAGCTCTATTGTCTGAGTGCTATTTATGAAACAGAATTCATGTGTCTCCCTCCTTTCATTGACCACAGAGCATTTATGCAAAACTGTCTTCACAGAGAGTGAGAGAAAGAATGCTGCATGTCTTCACTTGACACGTGGATCCAATCTTTGTTTCTGGCCCAACTTGAACGTGTTACAAAAATGAGTATTGCTATCTGAATTTATTTGCTTATTCCATTTGAAAATATTTAAGATTGTTTTGATTTTTTTTCAGAAAAGCTTAGTTTTAAGCAAGTTTGGGTAGCTCTAATTTCATGCAGAGTGAGGATGAAATGCTCACATCTCATGTGGAAATCATCTTTTTCAGGAGTGAAACCAAATCAAAAGAAAAAAAATTAAGCAACTACCCAAGAGGGATAATCTTTTAATGCAATAACTAGCTGACAATCACTTGTGAAACACTCAGTTTTCCAAGTTATTTTTTAAGGAATATTTCCTTATTTCTATATTCTCCTTTCCTCTTCATTGCAAATTTCTGTCTGTAGAAATTGATTTTAAAATTTGCAAAGTAACACCTGAAGTCCATGAGTAGAAGTTCCACATTAGACATGCCATTTTCCAATTATTAATGAACTGTGGTGCTTCTAGAAACACAGATGTGGAAGAAAATGGTAAAGCAGTAGAAAAGTAAAATGTATGCAATTCTTAGGAGTATAATAATTTTAAGCACATTGACACGCACAAAGAATTTTCAGGCTGTTTCAGGGAAACTAGCAGGTCATCGGAAGGCCAGTGTAAGTTATTCAATTTCACGTTTCCCAAAACTCTTGACATTTATATATTGCCATAGTGGCAGCAGAGTGAATATCTCCAAAGGGAGGTAGTGGATTTTGTGATGCACTAAGTGTTATAAAGGGCAGTCATTTCACAATTTCAGATTAAGTCAATAAGTATATTACCATGTAAGCGGTTTTCATGGCAGAAACTCAATAATCACTTTTTTTAAACCGGGATTGTATACTTGGAATTGTCCAAACCTTATAACCTGTCTAGTAAGATGAGAAAGTTAGGGTACATATCTAGTATCTTGGACTTTTTTATAAAAAATAATTCAAACAGGAAGTAAGCCATATTTTATACACATTGGTATATATGAGAAAAAGTAGTATACTTTCTAAGAGAAATTTTTTGGATAAAATTTACTCTCCTTACCCACATACAGAAATAGCTACTATGGGGGCACCTGGGTGGCTTAGTCAGTTAAGCTTCCAACTTCAGCTCAGGATCTCATGGTTCCTGGGTTCAAGCCTCACCTTGGGCTCTGTGCTGACAGCTCAGAGCCTGGAGCCTGCTTCAGATTCTGTATCTCTGTCTCTCTCTGCCCCTCCCCCACTCATGCACTATCTTTCTTTACCTCAAAAATAAATAAACATTAAAAAAATAAAATAAAAAAAGAGATAGCTACTATATAAATATCTAGTTTCCAAAAGAAGAAGCATAGATATCCAGAAACCCAATAATTTTGTGAAAAGCAAGATGCAGAGGAATGCTCAAGGAGAAGACAGAATTTTGTCCTATTACCCATAATTTGGAACTCTGGAAATGAGCTTTCTGTACAAGGTATGCTTATCCTTTAGAAATATATATTGGCTATTAGGTACACATGTTTATCCTGTCTCATTTGATTCTTACAGAAACTGGGTAAGAACAGCAGGGCAGCTATTTCTGTGCCACCTTACCATGGAGACTGCCTGGCAAGTTGAATCCTCTTCCCCAGCACTGTTTTCCTCTAAAGGTAGAGGTTTCTGCTGATAGGATACCATGCAGAAATGAATACATACCCTAAATGTGGTCTGACAGGTGCACTAAGAAAAGATAAGAGTTCCTATCTTATACTAGATTAAGTTAAAATGTTCTGGGATTGCCAATAAACATATCGAAAGGAGGTTTGCAGTAATGATAAATGAAACATCTCAATCTATACCCATTACCCTCAAGGGAAAACAAAGCTGTTATTACTGGAACATTATTATTTATTAAATAATAATATCTTCTCAGAAAATAATTATATGTTGGGAAATATTAAACATTTAATAGTCAATATTTCCCAAAGAAGTGTGAGACAATTTTGATAAAAACAAATGCTTGAAATGTTGTGGGGAAATTTTGAAACTGTGTATTACAAGTGATATCTGGTTTATTTCTACATTTTATTTTGGTTGTTCGGAACCAAGTAAATGCTGTTTCAAGCACATAGAAATAGAAAATAATAGTTATTTTTAATAACTTGCAATGTCTATAAAATTGTAATTAAAAACTAATCAAAATACCTGAAAGAGTACTAGACGATGTTTGCTTCTGGATGAATCATTAATAATATTTACTAACTAGCTTTATTTCTCATATAGTCATTAAAGTGAGACAACAAAGTACTCAAATTATAACTATGAAACTATATGTAACTATGAAATTATATGTGATACTGTCATTATAGGACATGCCTTTTGATGTACAATTGACAATTACTATGTGATGATATCATGGGAAAAGTTATGTATAAACTATATTTGATTGAAGTACATAAAAGTACTGTTTGATTCACTTGTCCAAGCTTGGGTCCACAACAAAACATAACTCTTGAGTTTTAGATCATTAATATTTAAGAATTAAAAATATATGCCAAGAAAGAAGCTATATTCTAAGAAATATAGAAAAAATGTTAATCAGATAACAGATTAATATTGTCTCCAATGCAATATATATACAATGAATGTAGGTCATGTTAAGGTATATATGTTATTGGTGGTAACAACTTTAGATAGTTAAATATAATTATATATTGAACTTTGAACCAAATAATCTGTAAGCAAAAAATGAGTAGAAAATCGCTTTTTAGAAAAAATTTTTACTTATTTTTCAGAAACAGAGAGAGACAAGAGTGTGAGCAGGGGAGAGGTAGAGAGAGAGGGAGACACAGAATCCGAAGCAGGCTCCAGGCTCTAAGCTGTCAGCACAGAGCTTGACCCGGGGCACGAACTCACAAACCGTATGAGATCATGACCTGAGCTGAAGTCGGATGTGTGCCTAACCGACTGAGCCCCACAGGCACCCCGCAAAAAATAGCTTTTAACACCTGAGAAAAACTTAATAATGTCTTGGAAAAAAAGGAATAAGCAAACAGCAAAATACATTTATTCATCAAGGGCACTACTAAAAAAATATTAGCCTGAAAAAATTAGACACATTCCTAATCACATAATTCTTGACTAAAGAATGAGTTAAGCACTGGGTAGAATAATGTCCATCATTAATTTTTTATTTCCTTCAAGAAAACTGTAGATATTTAAATGATGTAAGTGCTAGTGATATAATTTTGGTGTCTTCTATCCTGTAATAAAATTACAAAAATCAATACCTTTAAGATTGGGAGACCCCCATCTTAAAATTTTATTGCCCATTAACCACTAATGTTTGCTTGTCAGTACACTTTAACATCTTGCCCTTGATCTCCTCTTTCATGTCTACCTATTTCCTTTCCTATACACTCTGCTGCACACAAATCCACCTCTCTTGTGACCTCAATGCTTTTTTCTGCTTTTGTTCACAGCATTATTGTCCTCCATGACTTTGCTCACTTGAGAACATTTCTTCAACTGCCATAACAACTTTCTTTTTGGGCTAATGTGTTTTAAATAACGGGTGAATGAGTTTCAACCACTTTAACATACAGAGAAAACATTATAAACCATAAAGAAACCTGAAAAGAAAATTTATAAACATTGTTATTATAGTTTATCATTTATAGTTGATCATTTGTCACCAAAATTAATATTTATGGCTATACACCATCACTTTATGAACACATCACATATTGTCATTCTATCAATTACTAGAGTTACTGATTTTTGAGTAATGTATTGAGTACAGAATATTGGCTGTTTAAGAAACAAAATTAACTGAAATTCACCCATATGTAGAAAAAAAAAGGAAAGTGGATTATAGAATTGTCATAAACCCACAGTTTGTTTTTGAAAAAATGTTAACAACTTTCCATAATTTTTTTAGCTTTTAGTTATATTTTGAAAACAAATTTCATTTGGAAAAGTAACCGTAACATCTTTGTTACACAATTATATGCTTTATTCCTAGTGAGACTGGTCAATCAATACTACAGAACTACTATTTCTTAGGTTAACAATACTCACTATGCCATTTAGAACACACAAAGGATAACCCTCAAGGCATCTTGAAAGGGTTTCCTTTCTTTTTAGATATTTCTTGTACTAGAAATTGGTTTCTATTTTCACTCGCACTGACCTATATCCTGAAAGAATGCATTTTTCTATACCATTTCTTTTCCTCTACATATCAGTTAGCTATAATTATTCAAATTAAAGTGAAGGAAGATTTTTAAATGTCCATTTTTGGAGGGGAAAAGCAGACTAACTTCTAAAGGTTGCATTCAGTTATCTTTTATTTACTGTGAAATCTATGTCTAAACTAGCAAGCATTGCAGGGCAACCATTAATTCTCATTATCGTGCTGTTAATGAACGGTGGCAGGTGACCAGAGATCAAAGTTCTTTTTGATGCATAACCAACATTTATGCATTTGATTTTGAGAATGATTAGATATTCTGCATTCCAATAAAATTTACGTCCGCTTAATTTAAGTCTGCTTGTCTGTGTTCTTGGATAAACAATCCCTGTTTGTAGGAGGATACTTTCAAATCGGGAGACCCGGGTTCTTTATGTTTCAAATTATTGGTGGTATAGACACAAATCCATAAGCCTTATCATTACAAATGTCTCATGCTGTCACCAAAGCTCTCTTACAGTCTCTAGGACTTCTGTAAGGAAAACCTCTACTGACAAGACAAAGAAACACATCATGGTTTGTAGTCAGAGCCGCTCTGCTGAGCTGCAATCTATTATACACCTGAGAGCCATGAAAGTGCTGAGGCAACTGTATCCTGCCATGCCCAATAATTATGTCATAAAAAAGCCATGTTATTTCAGCACATAAAATGGTTTAAAGTGATTAATTTTCTGAAAGCTTAAATTGAAATTGCATGAGAATCATTAAGGCCATGCCTGACCCGAGCTTCTAAAAATATATTATCGTACCTCTCTGAAACATCTCTTAAAATCCAGCTTTTTGTGTGTACATTTGTCTTTTAAATTATTAAGAACCATATGTATATCTGTAATTTCGTTAAAAATCTATTACCAAATCCATAATGTGAAAGGCTCTTGGATTTCGACTCATGTCATGATCTCACAGTTTCATGAGTTCAAGCCCCGGGTGGGGCTCTGCACACTGGCTGTACGAAGCCTGCTTGGGATTCTGTTTTTCTCTTTCTGCCTCTTCTGTTCATGCTCTGTCTGTCTCTCTCAAAGTAAAAAAAAAAAAAAAAAGTAGGAAAAGATAGTTCTTCAAATGGTATTATATTAAATCATTAATTATTTAAAATTGCTAATACCTCTAGAAACTGTCTCAGACATTGCTAGACAGACTCTCACTTCTGGATTTTTCATTCTTAGGCTTTGTATACATTTGGGTAAAAGCATTTCTTAACCATGAAAGGTGGGTGCTTCTCCCTGTTCCTGGATAGGAAATAGACTCAGTCACCACCCTCAGCGTTGAAGGTAAGCCTCTCTTCACAGTTTTGCCAAACATTAATAGAAACTCCTGGCTACTTTCTCAATTCCTTCAAAGGAATCAAAGTATCAATGAAAAGTATTTCCATATGTGATAGATTATTACAAATATTATGATGGTAAAAGAAGTTTGTTTGCTTGTTTGTTTATGTGTTTGAGTAATCCTGAGCCATTACTAGTTTTTTAAAAAAAATGCTTATTTATTTATTTTTGAGAGAGAACACAAGCAGGGGAGGGGCAGAGAGAGAGGGAGACACAGAATCTGAGGCAGGCTTCAGGGTCTGAGTTCATAGCACAGAGCCCGATGTGAGGCTTGAACTCACAAACCACCAGATCATGACCTGACCCGAAGATGGAGATGCCCAAATGACTGAGCAACCCAGGCTCCTCTCTGAGGGGAAACCCTGGAAAAAGCAGAGGATCCTAAGTGTGGACGGCTTAGACATAACCAGGATTCACTGTGAGCTTCTTCAGAGCTGTTTCTGAAGTTACCAATAAACAAAGGTAATTTAACACAGGAACCGAATAGGTTCACCCTGAAAGCTTTATATCATTATTTGTAAAGTTTCAATGGTCATTCCACAATGGGAGGCTGGAAGGAGGGTCAATTGTCCATCAATATGGCTGCCTTCACTCTGCCCAAACCACATTCCTTGCCTGACTTAGCCTCACCAAAGCACCTTCTTCCCATACTTACTCCCAAGATACCTACTCCATTTTTAAATTTATTTTTATTTATTTATTTTGAGAGAGAGAGAGAGAATATATGCATGCACATGAGGGAGGAGTAGAAAGAGTGAGAGCAAATTCCAAGTAGAATCCGTGTTGTTAGCACAGAGGCTGAAGAGGGACTCGATTCCATGAACTTTGAAATCACGACTGGAGCCAAAATCAAGAGCTGGTCAGTTAATCCACTGAGCCACACAGGTGCCCTCCTAATCCATTTTTAAACTATCATCTGTCAAACACAAAAATTCCCTCTTATGTCATTTTACAGAACAATTTAATCCTTATGTATCTAAGTATCTCTTATGGGGATAATAGCAAACTGTCTTGCCTTTCATCACCAAAGAGGCCATTCAAGGTATGTTTTCTTTCCCAACACAAATCAGTTTTCTTTCTATGGGGGATTCTGCCACCGTCTCAGAGCATGTCATTTCAACTGCAAACAGCTTCGAAAACTAATATTCTTTTACTTCGTCTTTCACTCCCTTGGTTGGCACAGAGCATTTTGGCAAAACCTAATATACTCATTAACATTACACCCTCACTAGAGCATATCCCCTTTTCACACAGTGAAAATAATTATTTTTTAATTAAAATATGATTATGTGTTTCTCAAAGAGAAATTTAACTGCTGTTTTTATATCTTAATACAGGAGCACAGTAAACCTAAGTGGAGTTTTTAAAAGATCCAACTCTTAATACATTTAGAGATATCAGCACTTATGTTTGTACTCACATGTTACTTGAAATATAACTAGATCAATCGATCAACTATAACTGTATCTATGGGTATTTGGTTAGTAATATGAACTTACATTAAAATGAGAATATAAAATAACATCTCTATCAATACCTTAATACATTTATAAATAAAGTTAAGTTTTCAAAAAATCAGTGCTATGTCTGTCTCAATATTTATTCAAGCTCATATGTGGATTTTTTTTGTTGTTCATTTGGTCACAAGCAATAAGCACAGTCTCCTTTTTAAAATTTGTTCCCCAGCTGACCTATTAAAATATTTGACAAGATAGGAGGGTACTGTTAATGGAGATTCTGACAGCTCATCATAACATTAATCTTTCATCTGTAGTTGTTGATTTTTGACAATTTTTGTAGTTCTTTTTTTAGTCTAACACTCACATAAACTTTACTGATTGGCATCATCACATGCCAGGCATGTCTGAATTAAGATAAAAAAGAATTATCCATAACAAATATCACAGAGATTATTAATTAATCCCGTTTTTAGTAAACAACAAGGCAGACAAGCAAATTCATGGAAGATTGCATTAGTGGAGAGGTGTTAATTGAAAGATCGCTCAAGTGATGACAAGTTTTCAACATCAAAACTGAAAGAAGCAAGATGTGATAGAATTCCTGGAGAATTATTATAATTGGAGGGAAAAAGTATTTAATACAGCAGACACAAGTCAAATAAATAGAAAGGACAAATAAATTCAAATAAGTCATGAGAACACGTCTTTATTCAGTTGCTACATAAAACTTTTCACATGGTAAACCTGTTTAGTTGGAAGTATTCCAGTAAACTTACAATTTCACTCAATGTTCACAAGTTATATTGATCTAACTCTATGCCTACTATCATAGTATGGTTGTAATATAACTAATATTCAACATGAGTCACCTACATTACTTTTTTCCTGAATTTTCCAGAAAACTAAAATAAACTGAAGAGTCTGGCTAATCCATTAAAATGCAGTGCACCTTTCTTTGGTCTAAGACAACTGTCATTATCCAAGAACAGTGTTTAAACTTTAACTTTTAGCTTACAATAAAAGATAATTTGTGATAGCAATGAAGGCTCCATGCTTCATCTGTTACTGGAAAGGATATTTGGCCTTCTAATTAGCAAGCAAAGTTGAACGGGAGAGTTTCACATATGTAGTGTGGCAGAATCTCATGATCATTTTTCAGTCTTTTGGTTTTTATATGAAAAAACGCAGGGGACTTCCTCTAGATCTTAGAAAATCATACATGGAACATAACCATATCTGGAGCAATAACTAACCATACATTTTAAGTGTAAAATTATCCAAATAATTTTGGTCGCTAGCAAATATAACATTCACAAGGTCAGAGTTGTTTTACCTGTGAAAGTTTTACTTTTTCAAAAAATGAGGGCGGTTAAATAAACATTCTACCAAGGTGGTTGCAGTATGTTTCACTAGCTTTCAATTGCCCATGACTAGCCTGTCTTTCTGCTAAAGTTCTCTGTCAGTTGAAGATTCAACATAAAATAATTAATATTCTGTTGGTGTTAGAATAAAGTGTGTAAAACAAAGTTGTAACCAGAGACACATCAGCATGTTTGGGACTCCTCAGAAGTGAGTGTACCTATTATTCTCTGTTCAATATATTGTGTAGTTCAGACAACATAATATATACATATAGTCCCAGATTGCAAAATACCATTCTTTGCTTTCTCTATAAATGGTTACACTTCTTTGTCACTTGACCCTTTTTCAGAGCTGTAGTTCTCAATCTCTTTTTCCTTTTTTTAACTTCATAATCTTTAAAATAATCTGTAATTAAAGTGCAATTATGACCATTTCAGCTACTCAGGGAATAAAAAGAAGGTTATTGGATGCCAAAGTTTTTTGGGTGCCAGTTATTGGTGAGATGATGCTTTGTGCCTTCACATGCTATTGCCTTTAATCTTGACCCCAAATCATGAAGTAGAAAATGTTCTTATTTTCAATTTCACAATATGTATGCACTGCATCTTTATTTGGTTACTAAGTAAAACTTTTGTGATCTTGGCTGATGTCTGTTTCATCATTCAGTGATCTAGCAACTAGACTACAAAACATTATCTTTCTGTTATCAGATGATTTTCAGTGAACAGGACACATGAAGTTCTATTGAAAAAAGAGAATGTGTGCCTTCAAGGTCCTCTCTGCTTGCTCAGTATTACTTTCTTCTAAGATCCCACAGGGCCAAAACAGGTATAAATAATTTAGGGTTCATAATTCAACAAATATTTATCCAATTTCTATGTTTTAGGCACTATTACTTACTCTTAGGATATATTAATAACTAAAGAGAAAAAAAAATCCTGCCTTTCATGGGTCTTATTATTTACAGGAGGAGACTTCTTCCATTCATTCTCTTAGTCACCTTATTTACACATTTGGTTCTACTACATGTCAGGCATTACTGGGAGTGCTAATGATCAAGTGACAAACACCGCAGACAAGGTTTCTTCTCTCAAATTCTAATCTAGTGGAATGAGGGAGAACATGGACAAAAAATAATCAAACATGGGGAACTTTATTTTGTTCATTATTATTTAATGCCTAGATTGAGCTACCATTGTTGTTAGAGAACAAAGTAATTTATTTTAAACCACAGATTGAAAACATATAACAAAAATTCTTGTGAGATATTTCGATTCCCACCAGTTTCTTTTCTGCTCTCCTATTCCAAGTCTTTCATCAAATGTATCCCCTCCCCTTGCTCTCCAATCACTTTTATTTCATGTCCCTGAATTGGCATACTCATATCTTGGAGGGTAAACTGTTGACTATTGCCTATTATTACCCAAGTATGATCCATTAAGAGGAGGGGATTTCAACTGCAGGATAAAAACCTAACTGTATTCACAATGAAACTCTCTTTTGGATCACTGTTGGATGGGAAGAGGTGGTACTGTGGCTGCGGAAAACTTTGTTGATGGTTTGGAATGGAAAAGAGAAAGACTAAAATAGTTGTATTTGGCACTTAAATCTCTTCACATATAACCTAACCTATTGTAATGTCACAACCGTGTTCTCAAAATATTTGGCCTCAGGAACCTTTCACAGTCTTAAAAGTTGTTAACCTCAAAGTTTTTTGTTTATTTCATTATACCAATTGACATTTATAAAATTAGAAATTAAAATTAAGAAGATTTTTAAAAGGAACATGCAGGCATCATTTTATGTCCTGCAGAATCTAAATTCACCACTATGTGCTTGTAAGATAAAAGTTTTAATTACTAAAATTAGTCTTGAAATCTTATATTTCTTCCAGTATTGCACTTCAAGATTTCCTTGGTTACTCTTGACCTATTGTATTTCCATACATATATCAAAACATCTCGTAAATTTCTGCAGAGAAAATAATCCTACTTAATTTAAAATTTAGTATATTTAATGTATAAATTAATCCCTTAATAACTGAGTATTCCAAGCAGTGAACATGCTCTATCTATTTATTTAGTTTTTCTTTCGTTTCTCCTATTTATGCATTTTCAGTGTGGAATATTTGTACATATTTTATTAGATTTGTTACTAGTTTTTTACAGCTAGAGTAAATAGCAACTTATTAATATAATTTCTATTTTGTTACCTATAATTATTGCTATAAACTGATCTTGTATTCAGAAACGTTGCTAAACTCACTTATTAGTTATAATAGTCCATATAATTCTATTTTATCACATAAGTATAGTCATGTTGTTTTCAAGTAGTGAGATCTTTTTCTTCCCTTGTAATCCTTTTCAATTTCATTTCTTTTTATTTCTTTAGTGTCCTGGCTTTATCAGGTTGTTTGCTGTTCTTTTTCTAGCATCTTGAAGCTTAAACCATCCATTTTTATCTTTCAAAAAATATACATTCACTAAGAATCTGGATTTCTCTCTAAGCACGTATTAGGTACATGTCAAAAGTTTAGTATGTTCTATTCTCAATTACTGTCCAGTGCTGTTTCAGTCTTCCTCCTTTGAACCTAATCTGTTTGTATATTTAGCAGCACCAATCTTAAGCAGAATGTCTTTTGTAAAAGACTGAAAGAAATTTAAAGCAATCTATTTTTAAGAGTAAAATAAAGAACATTTTTGCTTGTTTCAAAAGCGTTTGCATTGCTTTTACCACTTTATTGAGTGCCACTTACTAGGCTCACATTGTGCTCCTTTTTAGTCTTCATTTGTTTTTTGGAATTTGATGAGGTTTTAGTTTTCCACTAAGAGTGATGTCTTTTCAATACAAAAGACAAAGTGTGCCAGAACTGCCTATTCCCCTTAACAGAAATCTAATACAAATCAATATATTTATTCTCTTCCTCTAGAAGTACCACCCATGAAAGTTTAATGTATCACACTCTCCTATATTTTTGTTGTCCACTATTTTACTTTCCTGTTACTTTAAGCTCCAGAATATATAATTTCTAGAATTATTGTTTTGTTTTGTTTTTAACTTTTTTAATGTTTTATTCATTTATGAAAGAGGGAGAGAGAGACAGTGTGAGCAGGGGAGGGTCAGAAAGAGAGAGAGACACACAGAATCTGAAACAGCTTCTAGGCTCTGAGCTGTCAGCACAGAGCCCGATGCGGGGCTCAAACCCACGAACCGTGAGATCATGACCTGAGCCGAAGTGGGAAGCTTAACTGACTGCGCAATCCAGGTGCCCCTATAATTATTGTTTATATGGTTATTTAGATAAGCATTTTTTTACATTTTCCTTTATTATCCGTTCTTGTTATTTCTTTCACATCTTCCTGAAACACATTTCTCAAAAAGCTTTTCAGTGAGAGTCCGTTGGTGGGAAAATCCTTTCAATTTTACAATTGAAATGTGTCTTCCCTCTTTCTCATCCTTAAACCTTAGTACATTGGACTTAAGTTGATAAACTCTATCACTTAATGATTATTTCATTGTATTTGGCCTAAATTGTCACTGTTGATAAGTGAAAATAATTGTAATTTTCTGAAGGTCTTAAATGGTCTATTCTCAATATGTTTGGTAGTTGAAAGATTAACTGTGGTGCTTTTAGAGGTTGATTTATTTTTCCATAGCCCATGTGAGATTAGTGGTACTTCCTCAAGCTAAAGTTGTATATTTTCTTTCTATTTATTTATTTTTTTGTTTTTTAAAATTTTTATTTCAATTTTAGTTAACACATAGTGTAATATTGCTTTTGAGAGTAGAATGTAGTGATTCATCCCTTACATATAATGCCAAGTATTCATTACAGCAGGAGCTCTCCTTAATGCCCATCCCCTTCCTATCTGCCCTCTAGCAACTCTCAGCTTGTTCTCTATAGTTAAGTGTCTTCTATGGTTTACTTCCCTTTCTTTTTTTTCCGCTTCCTCTATGTTCATCTGTTTTCTTTTTTTACCTTAAATTTCACATATGAGTGAAATCATGTGGTATTTGTCTTTATCTGACTGCCTTATTTCGCTTAGCATGATACACTCTAGTTCCATCTACATCATTTCAAATGGTAAAATTTCCTTCTTTTTGATGGCTGAGTTATACTCCATTACGTATATGTTTATGTATGTATGTATTCCGTTCATCCATCAGTGAACACTTGCGCTCTTTCTATAATTTAGCTATTGTTGATAGCACTGCTTTAAACGTCAGGGTGCATGTGCCCCTTCAAATCACTATTTTTGTATCCTATGGATAAACCTAGTAATGCAATTGCTAGGTCATAGAGTAGTTCTATTTTTATCTTTTTGAGGAACTTTCATACTATTTTCTATAGTTGACTGCATCAGTTTGCATTTCCATCAGCAATGCAAAAGGGTTCCCCTTTCTCAACATCCTCACAACGTCTATTGTTTCCTGTTCATTGCATCCATTCTGAAAGGTATGAGGTGGTATCTCATCATGATTTTGATTTATATTTCCCTGGTGACAAGTGATGTTGAGCATCTCTTTGTGTGTCTTTTGGCCATCCGTATGTCTTCTTTGAAAAAATGTCTATTCATGTCTTCTTGCTCATTTCTTAACTGGATTATTTATTTTCTTGGGTGTTGAGTTTGATAAGTTCTTTACAGATTTTGGATACTAATCCTTTATAATATATATCATTTGCAAATATATTCTCCCATTCCATTAGACTGCCTTTTACTTTTACCGATTAAAGTTGTATATTTTCATTTTATGCCTAAGTTCTCCAATGTCCTCAGCAAGTATATTTTGAATACGGTTTCTCTCATTTTCTCTGTCCTTCATTTAAAAACTTTATTAGATATATTTAGACTTTTTTATTCTGGTTGTTATCTTGACAACTCTCTTCCATAATTCTGTTATTTACTTATCTTCCTATACTGCATTATAAGTAATCTTTTACTTGTAGCCCCTAAATTATTAGTTGCTCAGCCACATGTGATCAGATGTTTAAAACTTCCACTGAGTTTTTAATTTAAATACATGATATTCTTATTTCTAGAACTTCTATTTATTTTTATATATTTAATTTGTCATTTACATATAGATATACTCCTGATAGAAAGTTACATATATACCATATTTTATTACTTATATTGTTTAAATATATTTTGGTAATAAGAAGGCTTCATTTCTACTGATTATTTTTAGTTTTTATTCTTGGCTCATAGTAGCTTGATGCCTCGTGTGTTTTGTTGGTTTGTATTTTAAATTTATTGTAGAACAGAACTGAATTAACAGTGCTTCTCACCTAAAAAGATTTATTTTTGTACCTGGTATGTTCAGACACCAGAGCTGTATCAATGTGGCACCATTTTAAATGCTCTTTTTTAGACTAAGTTTACCCAGACTGTGGAGACAATACATGTTAGAAAGCTGTGATGATTAGTCTGTGGTTATATATTTTCAGATAAAGTTTCCTTGTATAAAGTCTAGATTGGGATCGATTTTAGAAATTGGGCAAGTATTTTGATTAATTGAATCTGTGGCCCTTTCTAGCCCTGCTTCTACTTAGAGGTAGCTCTAAGCCACTGCCTCATGAGGTTACAAGCCTTATTTTCTAAAGCTGGTTGGCCAATATGCCAAGATTCTCAGCTGCAGACAACTGAAGCATCAATATGATGTAATAACTCTGGTTTTCATCTTCTTGAAAACCAACCTCCTTCAGGGTTTTCTTTATTCTTTTTGTGAACTCATCCCAGAAAAAATATTTGTTATATTTTACTCAGGATTTCTAAAGCAGTTAGTAGCAGATGAGTTTTCAGAATGTGTAGGTCACTATCTTGTTCTTCCCAGAAGACCAGTATTGTAAATTTTGCTGTAGCCTATGTGCATTTATTTACAACACAGCTATGTGTGAAAAGATGGGCCATGTTTACAACAAACATAATACAGTGAAGATATTAATAAAAGTTGCCATTAAATAAATCATAATCTATCTTTTAGGACTTGGATTTTTCTAGTTCTTTGTCCTATACCCAGATTAATTTGCAATCCCTGTTCTATTGAACAATTTATTTCAGAAAAAAAAAACTAACAAATAAAAATTCTAATAGTGGTTCCCCAAGAATTTCTTCCAGGGATTTCAATTCTTATTCTAAAACATATTTCAAAGTATTAATTCAACAAAAAAAGTGGAAATATATATATATATATGCACACACATACACACCTATATACATGCACACACATATACATATATACACATATACATACACATACACACATATATACATGCATACCCACAGAGTATTAGAAAATCCTCCTCAGCATTGTGGAATATTTATTTTCCTTTTATTCTCTGTTCAACTCTACTGGAAATTAACTAATATTTTTGTTACTTAAATTGTGAAAGGCCCTAAAACTATAGTTGTTTTCAGGTTGTCAAACAATTACAAACATTATCTCTATGTTCTGTTTTTAATTAAAAATTTGAGAGGGGTACCTGGTGGCTCAGTTGGGTAAGCATTCTGACTTCAACTCAGGTCATGATCCTGCAGTTCCTGAGTTCAAGTCCCAAGTCAGGCTCCGTGCTGACAGCCAGAGCCTGAAGCCTGCTTCCGATTCTGTGTCTCCTTCCCTCTCTCTCTGCCCCTCGCCCCCAAAATAAAATAAATTTAAAACATGTAAAAATTTTTGAGATAATTATAGACTCATATACAGTTGAAAGAAATACACTATAGTGTACCATTTACTCACTTCCCCCACCCCCCGATCCCCAGCAGCACTGTGCAAAAATATAGTAAAATAGCCATCAGGATATTGATGTGACAGAATAAAGATACCAAAGAATTCTAACATCACAAAAAGTCTTTGTGTTATCCCCTCCCTTTTTTAGTCTTATTTTGAAATGCAGAGGGGAAATATTCAGACTTTGATCATTAAGTATGATGTTAGTTATAAGAATTCATTTATTCAGAAGATTTTTTTATATAATTGAGGAAATTTACCTCTTTTATACTTTGCTGAAAATGTTTATCATGCATAAATGTCAGGGTTTGCAAATGTTTTTTGGTGTGTGCACACATCCATTGATATGAACACTTAATTTTTTCCTCTGGCCTGCTGCTGTGATTGTATTGACTCATTTTAACAGAATTTTGTTTTTTTAATTTCCCTTGGATAAACAAGCAGTAGCATTTCTGGATTTCTTTTATAAGGTACTGTCAAATAGTGTTTTTAAACTATTTATTCCACTCTACATTCCCATCAGCAATGTATGAGTGTTTCAGTTATTATTTCTCTCTAACACTTGGTGCCAGTTTTTAAAAATTTAGTCACACTATGGGTGTGAAATAGAATCTCATTGTACTTTGATTTTGCATTTCTCTGATGACTAATAATGTTGAACATCTTGTCGTGTGCTTATTGACCATTTGTAATCTTTTGTGAAGTGCCTGTTCAAGTTTGCTTATTTATTTGATTTTTGTTTGTTTGTTTGTTTTGTCATTTTACATTGACTTACTCTTGAGTATTGAAGCAGCCTTGCATATCTGGAACCAGTCTTACCTGGTCATGGTGTATACTCCACAGGGGTGTATAATTATACATGGTGCATAATTCCGTATACACATGTATACATCTATAAGATGTTAGTGTATAAGCTGGAAAATTAACTTCCAGGTCTGCTAGGGCTCCATTGAAGTTCTGGGTGTTTTTGCTTTGGTTTTTGGCAGAAGCAGGGTGGATATTGCTACACAAGTTTTCTGTTTTTAGGACATCCTTTTCTGGGCTTTGACTAGGAAAACAGACTTTACAGAGCTTTTCTTCCCTGTGGCTAGTAGCAGTTTTGGGTGGAGGCTTCTGCAGCACATCGCCTGGGGCACAGGGGAGGCAGAAGGAAAACTCAGGGAATTAACCTCTGTGTTGTTCCTCAAGTCTCTAGGTTCCCCTGGAGCCTTTCTTCTTTTTACCACTCAGAGGCCATGTTTTATCATTTCCAGGCATCTGCAATTAAATGCATCTGAAACTGTAATCTAATTTTTTCAAGACAATCTATTTCTAGTCTTATGTTACTCATCCCAGTAACATTTTTCTTGTTATATTTCACATTTCATTTTTTTAAATTTTATTTTATTTTCATAGGAACACTTAACAGGAGATCTCTCCTGCATTTCTGCCAGAATTTTGATTGCCGTCTTCACCCTTCTCTCCCATGTAAACTAAAATCAACAATTAACATTCTTCTATTTATAAAAAAGATTTATTTATTTTGAAAGAGAGAGAAGGGTGGAGCAGAAAGAGAGAGGGAGAGAGAGAGAATCCTAAGCAGGCTCCACACTCAATGGGGAGCTCGATGCTCGGCTGAATCCCATGACCCTGGGATCGTGACCTGAGTGAAAATCAAGAGCAAGAATCTGAACAAACTGAGCCACCCAGACACCCAAACATTCTTCTGATTTGACTCTTTTTTTACCACCCATTAGTCTCAACATATCTTGCCTTCCTTGATATGATAGTAGTTTCCTGGTTGGGATCTCCTTTAACATTCTTGGGGTGCCTGGGTGGCTCATTAGGTTAGGCATCTGATGCTTGATGGTGGCTTAGGTCATGAATTCACAATTTGTGAGTTCAAGCCCCATGTCAGGCTCTGCACTAACAGTGCAGATTCTCTCTCTCTCTCTCTCTCCCTTCCCAACTTGCATTTTCTCTCTCTCTCTCAAAATAAGCTTATACGTTAAAAAAAATTCTTATAATTCTTAATTACCCTTCAATCTGTGTTCATTATGAGTGATAAGATCATGGTATCCTCCTACTCAAAAATCCTACAATATCTTCACTTGATTCCAGAATACAACAGGTAAACACATTTTATATGATATGAGACCTCAAATGATAACTCTTTACCTACCTACCTCTTAGGTCTTTTGTGGGACTCTGGCTTCTCTTGGTTCTTACATTGTGCAAAGCTTCTTCCTACTCAGCATTTCCACAGATTTGGTTTCTTTTGCATGAATTACTTATTTTTTCATTTCTTTGTCTTACTAGGCAAAAAAAAAAAAGCTTCTACTTTCATTGTTATTCTTCTAAATATCAATATGACTAATCTTCCTTACTAGACTCTAGCTAACCATTCCTTTCACTCTATAATATACATTTAATGCATCTTGTAACTCTGGTTTTTATCACAATCACTGCTAAATAATTAATTTGTATTTGTTTTAAAAAAAGTTTTAACTTTTTTTTTTTTTTTGAGCAACAGAGCACAAGCAGGGGAGGAACAGAGAGGGAGACACAGAATCTGAAATGGACTACAGTCTCTGAGCTGTCAGCATAGAACCTGACATGGGGCTTGAACCCATGAACCATGAGATCATAGACTGAGCTGACGTGGGATACTCAACCAACTGAGCCACCCAGGTGTCCCTAATTTGTATTTGTTTAATGTTTGTCTGTCCTGCAAGATTATAAAGCTTCATGAAGAAAGGACCAAACTTTGTGTAATTCGCTGTTGAAAATCCTAGGTCTCAACTCAATGTTTATTGTTTGTTTGTTTGTTTTTAATGAATAAAGATACTCATAATTGAATTTGGACTTACAAATTTATATTATCAAGTATATGTTGAACACCTCATCCTCAGAGATTCATATATCAAATATGCTAGTTTCAGGAACAAGACTAAATATGGCATATTTTGAGAGCAAATTAATCCTTTGAAATAAACTTCCCCATTATTATTTAATAAATCAATTTTAGCCATTTATCAGAATTTTTACTATATTTACAAACTGGCTGTTTCAGGACATTCACATAAAGAAACACTAATTTTTAGCAATTTTCATTATTTTGGGGTAAGCTTGAATTAGATCCTTATTTTACAGTATAGTATTAATATTTTGGATATTGTGGGTTTTTTAAAAAAATTCTCATTTATTTATTTTGAGAAAGAGAAATAGAGAGTGACCAGGAGAGGGGCAGAGAGAGAGGGGGACATAGAATCCCAGCAGGCTCTGCTCTGTCAGCACGGAACCTGACAGAAGGCTCGAGTTCATGAACCATGAGAACATGACCTGAGCTGAAATCAATAGTCAGCCGCTTAACTGACTAAACTTCCAGGTGCCCTTATGGGATTTTTTGATAGAAGACAGAGTCTTATATACTAGTGTTTTTGGCATATTTTTTCTGTTTCAATGACTAAAAAACTTGGGAGACAATTGCAAAGCTCAAGTAAAAGAAATCAAGTCTAATTCTAAAGTGCTGGTATATGGTATTTCTATGAGTTTATTACTTATAATAAAATGATTTGGAATGTGTTCAATGGGTAAGAGGTTTAGCTACAGGAAATACGCTAAGAGAAAAAGTTAAAATGTCAAAGCAGTTATATTTAAGTGTCTTTTCTTCCTCAAGAATGACATGAAAACTTCTTCATTTAAATGAACTTCCTTTATTCTATATCTCATTGGCAGTTGCCAAATATTAGGCTACAATATATTGGATGTATCTATGCCTATATAATGTCATATTACTGGCAATAAGTTTTAGTGCATTTATTAGCTATTTTACCTTTTAACTGTAATGACTTATTAATTTGAGGTACCACTTTTTAAAAATAAAAATATTTAAAAATCCAGTATAAAATAGTGGGAAATATTTTTTTTAATGTTTTATTTATTTCTAGGAGAGAGAGAGAGAGAGACAGCGTGAGCAGGGGAGGGTCAGAGAGAGAGGGAGTCACAGACTGAAACAGGCTCCAGGCTCTGAGCTGGCAGTCAGCACAGAGCCCGACGCGGGGCTCGAACCCACTAACCGCGAGATCATGACCTAAGCGAAAGTCGACGCTTAACCGACTAAGCCACCCAGGCGCCCCAATAGTGGGAAATATTTTTATTGTTTTCAATAATATATTAACTCAAACACTTTCAAGAGATATGCTAACAGTATAAAGTAAATACTTATCATAATGAAAATAAAAAGCCCAAATAGTGACAGCAACAGTTAACAGATTATGAGATGGAAAATACTCACAGTGACACATACACACATTTGAAAATAAGAGAAACCAGAAAATTGTAGCCTATGAAGTAAGTTTGATATTATAAACAGTTTAGAATAGTGGACAATAAGTATGATAGAGAAGAGTTTTTTGGGACAAGCTATATGACTTAAAAAATAATCATACTCAGGGTGAGGAGTGGCTAAGTTGGTTAAGCATCCAACTTCAGCTCAGCTCATGATCTCATGGTTCGTGAGTTCAAGCCCCTCATGGGGTTCTGTGCTGACAGCTCAGAGCCTGGATCCTGCTTAAGATTCTGTGTGTGTCTCTCTCTCTGCCCCTCTCACACTTGTGCTTTGTCTCTTTGTTTCTCACAAATAAATAAACGTTAAAAAATAAAAATAATAATAGTAATAATAATCTACTGGGAAGATAGTGCCAATTGAAGAAGTAATGGCTTGGATCATAGTCTAATTTAAACACATCAAAAAACTAAAATCCTTCATATTACATTTTATGTATTAAGATGACTTTAAGAAATAAATTATTCCTTTCTCCATTCCTAGGCAGAATAAATTAATAAATAAATAAATAACTTTTTGCCATTGCCTATTGTAAAAACGACAGAATACACGTCTCCTTGTTAAAAAAAGATATGTGCTTAGGAATTTTGAGCTATATTTATATCAGCATTTTATAAGAAAGTTGAGCTCTGATTCAATCAACCACATGAAAATATAAAATATATAGGCAAAATGAGTTTTTCTTAACTAGTTTGATCACTTTATTTGCAGATTTTTCTTTAAATATCTAAAAAATTTTCCACTTGCTTTCATAAAGTTCACTGTATTTATATCTATGTGTTCACACAATGTATCTTTTAATCATTTACCCATCCTAAGATTAGTTAAAATTTTTGAAAATAGTTTAGAAAGCATTTAGAAAATGTATTCTCAGACTATCTCTTTAGTTTTAAAATTGAATCATAATGATTTGGGGGCATTTTGAGCACATATTGGAAATGCTATTTAAACCTTCTGTAGAACTGTGAAAGGAAAATGAAATAAATTTGAGCAATGAAAGGTCATACAAATATATCTTTTTCTAAGTGGTAATAATTATAATTACAATAATACCAATATTTCCTACAATCTGCTAGGTGGTATTATGTATTCATTTATAATTACTAGGATTACTATTCATATGAGTAGCCAATAGGAACTCACATAAACATTTAGATATGGATATTAGTATTGAGGGTTCTTAAATGGTATCAGAACATGGGACTAAGGGGTAGACTCATGCACTGAAATACATTTCCTTGAGCAAATGAAAGATTATCTTAGCATCCATCATGTTCTGGCTTCTCAGCAGACCCATCCCTTCCAATTCCTTGGCAGGGCGAGGGAGTTCATGGTCCCACTAAACCTTGAGTTATAGCCCCCAGTTTCACTGCCATTGTCCACAACATCCTCTAAGCTTCTGATTTCCTTGGAGGAGAATATAGAATACACAAATAGTTAAAAAAATAAAATAAATAAGATAATAAAATAAAATAAATTTAAAAAGTAAAATACAATACAATACAATACAATTTTCCTTGGGCGGCGGGGGGCAGGGGGAGCGCCTCAGTAGCTCAGTCACTTAAGTGTCTGACTTCCAGTTTTGGCAGGTCATAATCTGACAGTTTGGAGATCAAGCTCCAGGTCTAACTACCATTGATAGTGCAAAGTTGGCTTGGGATACTCTTTCTCCCTCTCTCTCTGCCCCTCCCCTTCTCACATGTGCAAGCTCCCTTTCTTTCTCTCTCTCTAAATAAATAAATAAACATTTAAGAAAATTCCCCAAACATCTCATCCATTTATATTGGCTCAAAAACTCCTAAAACAAGTAAGCTTTAGAATTGTTTGTTTAATTACTTAGAAACCATTTATGACTTATTTTCTGCTTCATAGGGTCTGACAAATTTTAGAAATTATGTGCCTAGTAATCTCCTGTGAACACTATATAGAGAGTAAGCTATTCCATGAAAATCTGACATACTCATGTATGTACCATAGAATAAAAGCATATAAACATATCAAAGAAAAGTAGTTTAGTAAATTCCAGTTTTCCAGGTAAAGGTTTTTATTTTTCTTTCTACTCTTTGCTTGCCTTTCATCATATTTTACTTCACTTTAACTCCTACTTAAATCTACTATATATAGTTTGCTATCTATTTTATGATCTATTGAAGATACGAAGCAATTTTCAAGTACCTATTTATAGAATTCTGTGCTACTCAACCTCATAGAATGTTCTCTTAAAATATAGAAAGTTGCCTTATTCAGGATGTGCTTACTGGTTTACATACTGAATAGAATATGGCAAAACTCTATGAATAATATATGAGGAAAGAAAAATAATATAAGTCCAAAATTCTGACATAAATTGGATATTCCAATTTATTGTGCAGGGTTTAAATTTTAGCACTAACTCTTTAGATTTTAGCACCACCTCTTTAGGTTGGCATAAGAGGATAAAAACTTTTTGAATTTAAAGCTTTTTTCAGATGTCATGAAGAAAATTCTAGATATATAGATAACAAGAATTAATTATTCCAAAGTGTCTTAAAAATCAGGCATATGGAGGTATCCTATGTTATTATGTAAGAAGCAGACTAAGTCTGGGTGAAATTTTGCAACTCTTAAAACGTTTTCAAAACATGTTCTGTAAATAATGTAATTGCGAGACTAAAACAATCTGTTGCAATAGAAAAGAAAATAGACAGCACTTTAATACATAAAAATAAAGTTTAAGTCTCTACTGGGAAATAGTCTGGTACATTTAAAATCACGAATTTGAAGGAAAGCAATTAAAATCACAAATGTCCATTCCTGCAACAATAATTTCTTGTAAAATCTCTACCTGGCATGGTAACAGATGTTCACAGTCTTCTGTTCATTCAGTACTTATTTCACCTACTAATTGTGGGGCCTCTAGTGTTCCAGGTAATATGCTGGGATCTGGAGATAAAGCAATGACCAAAATAATCTCCTTAAGCTGTGGAGCCGGGGTTCTAGTGTGCTCATGTATATCAGTGACTCTTTAGAACATTTATTTATCTACCCATGTAAATAACAGCAAATTTGTGCAATTTTATTTTTCCAAGAAGAAATTGGATTAAATGTATTTATTATATATTGCAAAAAATAAGCTTACATTTAAATAATTCTAGTAAATACACTTTAAAAATTACTCAACTGATATCTAGAGTGTGGTTTTTCAAAGGATATATTGGAATCTTGCAAGTTCATCAGTTGAATGTTCAGGTCAACATGTTCTCCATCTATAATTCTGTTTATGATAAATTTGAGTTGGAAAGATAAAATAGAAATAAGTAAATGATAGATAATTGGTAGGTAGGTAGCTAGATGATAGATTCATAGTTGTATATATAATAAATATACTGAAATATGATAATTCTGTAATTTTTGATAGCTTTCCTGGATATGCTTAATAAAAATACATAATTTATTTCATTGACCTTACTATACATATTTCAAATAACTTTTGGATACAAACTTTGTTATAAATCAATCCAATAATTATCTCAGTCATAGTTTAATCTGATTGACTTTCAAATGAATCACATTGCTTTTGTGTCTGCAGTATCTAATCTGTTAATTTCATTCAATAAATTTTCCATCAAAGCCAAAGCAATACAGTAACTATGCCTACAAGTATGCTTCTTCAAATTGTTGTGTCCAAATTCCTCATCTGTAATTGTCCTCAGTTAGTGATCATTGTGAACAAGCTGCTTCATCTTGGCCCCCCAGAATGTTCTCTTTATCTCTACTTTGCCCCCCTTCACTCTTCCTATCCACTCTACCAAGTAAACCATTTCTGGGTCTTTAGATTTATCATATTCTTGCTTTAAAAAATATATATGCATATGTATGGAAAAAATATATATTGTTAAAAGTCTTTTAACTTTGTTGAAAGGATAACTTTATTCAATATTATATGGCTAATAGTTATCTACATTTTTCAATTAGTTGTAGCTCATTTATAATAATATTCTATTGTGTGACTTTGCCACAGTTCATATTCATCCTTCATATACAGAAATAAAGTTGATATTTTATGACATTTGAGTTAAGATTAGATTTACAACATTATAAATAGTGCTGCCATAAACTTTTTCAAATATATTCTGGTGAAGATGTCTAAGAGTGTCTTTTAGGTTTATATAAATGTGAGTATAATGAGTCATATGGAATAAGAATGATCAACTCTATACAATATAAAGAATAGAGGCACCTGGGTGACTCAGTCAGTTGAGCATCAGACCCTGATTTCAGCTCAGGTTATGATCCAAGTGTTGTAGGATTGAGACCCACATCAGGCTCCATGTTGAGTATGGAGCCTGCTTAAGATTTTCTCTCTCTCTCTCCCTCAGCCCCTCTTCCCCACTCACACACCCTCTCTATATGTAAAAAATAAAAAATAAATTAAAAAATGAACAAATTATTAATAGCAGAAAATGCAATAGAAGAAAAGATAATTTCATAAGAATGCCCAGGTGTGAAGCAAAACCACAGTAAATCTGTTTCAGGCAAATACTTTCCACAACGGTCTAACAGGCAACAATTTATTCCTTAAATTTTTCTCTTTTTTTCTCAATATTAAAAATTGGATCTTTCCTACCCACCATCTTACCATTATGACAGAGATCTAGAAGAGATGTCGTCAGCTTTACTACATATTTAGAACATAATGTCAGGCAGGCAAACACATATATCATATGCTTTCACTTATAGGAGGATTAGGAGAAACTTAACGGAGGACCATGGGGGAGGAGAAGGGGAAAAATAGTTGGGGAGAGGGAGGGAGGCAAACCATGAGAGACTTTTGAATACTGAGAACAAACTGAGGGCTGATGGGGGTGAGGGAGAGAAGAAGGGGGTGATGGGCATGGAGGGGGCACTTGTTGGGATGAGCACTGGGTGTTATATAGAATTCAACTTGACAATAAACTATGAAAGAAAAAAATATTTATATGTACATATGAGTATCAGTATATATATATATACACACACACACAGAGATATATATTTATTTCAAAAAATTTTAATGCTTATTTATTTTTGAGAGAGAGATTGAAAGAAAGAGTGTGAACAGGAGGTAGGCAAAGAGTGAGGGAGACAGAATCTGAAGCAGGCTATAGGTTCTGCTCTGAGATGTCAGCCATAGAGCCTGACTTGGGGCTTGAACTCACAGACTATGAGATCATGACCGGAGTCAAAGTCGACACTTAACTGACTGAGCCACCCATGGTCCCTATTCATATAAATTTAAATGAGTTAAAATATGATGAGAAATATCAGTCTCATCCTGGTAAAATAAACATCTAAATTATGGTTTAAAAATAGTTTAAACCTTGAATTGTCATTTTTACTCTTCAAAGAGCAAAACTAATAAAATAATAGCTTAAGGATAATGAAAATCTATGTCACATTTTGTTAGAGAGTTCTAAGTATTACAAAGTAATATTGAATATAAATTTTAAACAATGTATTAAGTACCATTTCTATTAACTAAAATAACATTTTAATTTGAGACTGAAAGAATCGGATCACTTGTCAGACAAAAGTGTGCCACATGATTGAAACGAATAACTGTGCTTTGTGTTCAAATAGACCAGTTACTTAACATCCATATGTAAGGCAACATTTTCTGAATCCACTACAGGACATTTTAATATATTTTTCAGGCTTTAATAAGTTATTATAAGGCTTAAATAAGGTAATATATGCAATCATAGTTGATGGTAGGCTATATAAATAGTTATTTGTAGCTCTCATAAAATTTTATTAACAGTATTAAAGCAATAACAAATTTTAATAAATCATTATAATTTCTTAGTACAAATTTTTATTATATCATTTCTGTTGCTCAAATTTGGACTTTAATAGCCTCTCAATTGATGTGACAATAAAACTTTGGAAATGGAGCACATGGCAGGTTGTATTTTAAGAAACATTTCTAAGAGCCATTTTCCACTATGAAACTTATGTAAATTATAAAGAACACAAAACAAACAAAAATAATCACATGAAGCACTAATTTCAATTGAAACATTTAGGAATAAATTCTAACCTGCAAATAAAAAAAACTAATTATAAGAATTGATACTGATATTTTGCAAAAAAAAAAAAGAAAAAGTATAATATTTCCGGTCTATAGCTATTATAGAAATAATCATTGACAATGGTTTATTTCTATATTTTAAATGTAAAGGCTTTAAAATATTGAATTTAAGTTACAGTTACTATATCAGCGGGGAAGTGGAATACATGATAAATATTTAAACAGAAAGTATTTCATTTGACTGTAAGTTACGCACCTGTTATAGAACAGAGACCAGAACAAAAGCACAGAGGTATCCCGGAGGTAATTGAATGGAGTAGCTAATAGCCCCGTGTCCGGGAGAATATAAGGGGAAAACGTTGAGTTTATAAGATTTCAGAGGGACAAAAAAAACAGCATTCCCGACTGGAGCTCAGGCTGCTGCGGGTCCTTTGAGAGAGTCCAGGAAAGCTGGCTGTAGGAATGTCAAAAGAAGCTAGAAGCGAGGACCAGGAGACTGCTGAAGAGATTTGTTGTGGGACCAACAGCAAGCAAATAAGGAGCGAGCCTCCTCTGTTCCCCTTTCACCTTTCAATCCCTCTAAATCCCCTGTGTTAGCACAATCTAACAAGAAGTCAGTGGTCAAAGCAGACCTGTCGTTTGCAGAATCTGAGCCTCAGCTCTCACAAAGCGGAACCAAGGATGGAATAGGGACTTAGAAGCAATAGTTTCCTAAGCTGTAGTCTCACGTAGGTTCCTATTATATTCTTACAGTTTGTTTCTACCCAAATATAGAGAAATACATTGCTTTTAAGATTTGACCCTCATAGGTCCTTGAATTTGTGACTCCACCTGTCCTCATCTCTTCTCAATATTTCTTTTTCCTCTCCCCAGCCAAGTACCTTTACTATTTTCCAGGCACATTAAGTTGCACAACGTGTCATTCTCTTTCACATGTTGGAGCATTTGCACTTCCTGGGTGCCCTGGGTCACATTCTTTTCCCTCTTCTTCAGCTGGTAGGTAAACTGTTACATGTTCTTCAAGAGTCAGCCAAGATATCATTTTTCTTTCTCTTTGAGTGACAGGTGCCCTTCTTATTGACTATGATGGCACTACTTGCTTACCTCTACTGAGGAACATAAAGCACAGTACAATAATGGACTCATTTTTAGCTATGTCAATAGACCATAAGCCACTCGAGTGGAGCGACTATTTTCTGTCCCTCCTCATTTTGGAAAATAGGATGTGTTTAATATATATTTATGGGATTTTATTTGAGAAGGCTATAGGCACACCGTGATGGGGTTAATATGATTGCTGTGTTTGAGCACTAAAATTTGATCACCAGCTTTATAGAAGTGAAGAGGGGAAGGGGAAAGCAGCAAGATAAATTGAAGCAAGACTTTTACCTTTACTGTGAAATGTGAAAAGAATACCAATGTGTAAACAGCCTTAAAAATGTGTTATATGTCAATGGGCAAATCGATCTGCATGCAAGAGCAGAGGAGCAAAAACTGGATTATAATTAAAATGTATTATCAACGTTTTTGATTTACTGTCTTGTGGAACTTAACTATCATTTGACAGCTCCCAGAGCAGCAAAACATAAAGGGGAATCAACCAAACGAGCTGATGAGAGAAAATTACCAGCTAATATTAAAGTAGACTTCTGATCAAGTGACAGTTTGCACTTGGTTAAAAAAAAAGAACTAGTAGAGAAATGACAAAAAGGAAGAATAACAAACAGCCTTAGAAAGATTTTAAAAAAGAATGAAATATCAAGAGAGAAAAAACGGATAACTTGGTATTTCTGATGGGCCATACATAACTTGAAAGAATGACAAAATCCATTTAGATGAGACCCTGAGAAGCTCTGGAGCATCTGAATAGATACGTTATATCTGATTTTACATAAATTCCACTTTATCCATATTACCTTTATGGGCAATATTAACTGTTAGAGTAATACTAGTTCTTAAACTATTTCATTTCTTTCTCTCAAATGTCATATAAAATCTAAACAAATGATATTCTTTTATCTTGATTTATAACTCTCATGTAAAATGATAGGCTTTATACTTGAGGAAATATGTTATTCCATTTTATTGACATAAGTCAGGTCATAAGAGAGTTCATTTTTGCCTCTATAACAAAGAGAAAGAAAAGTAAAATTTTGCATCCAATGAAGACTTTCAAAAACTAGGATGATAGACAAGTCCTGATCCTTAGAGAATAAATGGGGATTGTTAGAGATAAGAACATTCTCAGGAACCTTGACCTTCTTTTTCTCTCTCACCTCTAATCCCAAACTGGCGATTTCACTTGCAAATATCCTGAGGCTAATTATTTTCCTGATTGATCTTCTTAAATGAGCTTTTCACTGCTTCATCTAAAGGATGTGTGCCCCTCCCTAAATCTTTTGTCAAACTTGCTCATGTAAAGATTATCTCCCAGAGGTGATTTTAGATTTTTGTTAAATAGGTCAGCCTGAATCAAAATGGAGACCAAAACTCAAACCTTTTATGGGTTTGAAACCAACAGATTTATGTAACGATGGTGTGTATTTCTGAAAATGTGAATGACTATGGATTTAGATTCCTGTAACAGCAATGCCAAATTACCTTAGGAATTAGTCTTGCATTGGCATTTCTATACTAGTCACTAAATTAATGGAATAACCTTCAGTGGCATAATGTACATTTGCCTTTCATGAAGTTCAACTTTGAAATTCTATCATTCATACTTCAAGGCTAAGTTCAGAGCAAAAATTTAAAATTCCACTTTATGCTGAATTTTATTATACTTTTGCATAGTTTTAATTCTATACTTTGTTAAATATGGAAACTTTATTTCAAAAAAATGTTTCCCTGTACATGTGTACAGTGTATATGGTTTTCCATCCAAATACTACATGAGTTACATTATAGAGATTCAGTTGTCCTAAAAGTTTAATAGAGTGAAATATTTGCTCTTAGCCCCATACACTTAAGAATCAGTGCTGACTTCATGAGCCTGTAAACAATGCAGATGCACAGGGCCCCACAGTCTAAAGGGCCCCATGCTTGTGATTAAATGCTCTCTGTCCATTTTCTTCAGATTCTTCATCTAGGGGCGCCTGGGTGGCTCAGTCAGTTAAGTATCTGACTTCAGCTCAGGTCATGATCTCACAGTTTGTGGGTTCGAGCCCCGCATCGTGCTCCAGGCTGATAGCTCAGAGCCTGCTAGAGATTCTATGTCTCCCTCAAATCTCTGCCCCTCCCCTGCTCATACTCTGTCTCTCAAAAATAAACATTAAAAAAAAGAAATTCTTCATCTTGCCTTTCAATTTCTTTAAGTGAAGCTCGATGAAATAATGAAGCATCCTCCAGGTCTCAGCAACTGGGCTCACATTTTCCAATACCACATGCTGCCTTACCAGGATGTATTCTTCATGCTTTTGCCCCAACACCTAGTATCTCAGGATTTTCTTGACCTACCCC
This sequence comes from Crocuta crocuta, assembly GCF_008692635.1. Classification (NCBI taxonomy): domain Eukaryota; kingdom Metazoa; phylum Chordata; class Mammalia; order Carnivora; family Hyaenidae; genus Crocuta; species Crocuta crocuta. The sequence goes on from NW_027529607.1 coordinate 1,816,116, forward strand.
TCTTTTTTTCTCTGTCCCACCATTTCTGCCACCCTCCACCCCTGACTTATTTGTGTAAGCAGAGGGGAAGAAAGGAGAAAGACTATGTTCTGTTATTGCCCTTTATTCCTTGCATTCCTTGCAAGGATCTGAGGATGAGAGGGAGGAGGGATAAGGCCGGCACACACCATGGCGTCTCAAGGAGGAGGCACTGGCCATCCTTACGCTGGCCTGGTAGTGCCACAGGACTGAGTTTTTTACCTATGTTTGATCCAGGTGTTGAGCTTGGAGGTTGCAATCCCTCGGAGGTCACCCTTCCACCGTGTATTGAGGTGGTGAGTTGTTGGAAGTGGAGATTGATTTCACAGCCCTCAAGTGAGGCATTATGCCTTAGTCTAGTGTCTGATAGGAGGGGGAACCTGGTAGCTGGTGGGTCAAGTGCATGCATGTGCGCATGATCAGATCCTGTGAGAGTCTGCGCTTGCCCCATGAGTATCCTGTGGCTGAAGAAGTATAGCATTAACAGCAAATAAAAACACTGACAAATGCTACAAGTAGGCACTAAATGCTCTATCGCTAATGATTAAACACAGTAGAAATCTATCATTAAAAACATTTTTTTTTTTTAAAAAGGCGCCTGGGTGGCTCAGTAGGTTAAGCATCCAACTTCGGCTCAGGTAATGATCTCACGGTTCATGAGTTCGAGCCCCGTGTAAGACTCTGTGCTGACAGGTAGCCCAGAGTCTGGAGCCTGTTTCGGATTCTGTATCTCCCTCTCTCTCTCTGACCCTCCCCTGCTCACGCTCTCTGTCTCTCTCTGTCTCAGAAATAAATAAAACATTAAAAAAAAAAGTAGAAATCAAAATCCTGTGTAAAAGGCATACATTAAAAAATATAGATATTATCAATATCAGATTCATATCATGTGGAAAATCAACATTTGACGTACATAACTGTGAAAGTTTGATCAGGAAAGTAGAACCAGTATGAGTCTTATGTAATTTTCTACAATATAAAAATTATACATATTTGGTATTTGAATGATTATAAAGATTAGACTTTATATAGTTGTGGGAGCTGATAAAAAGTCTATGACAGGTTTTTACTTTTGTGTGTGTTGGTGGGCCTGAAGCCTCAGTCCGGAGGGCTGGCAGTTGGGGAAAAAAGTTGGATGTGAAATAATGGAGAATTAGAACCCACAGAACAATCTAAAACCTACAAGGGCAAAGTGAATTTTTTTAAACTGCATCCAATATCAATGACATCATTTGACCTGCAGAAGGGGTCCTTTATACAGCGTTATACAAGTACTCAACCTAGAACTTGAATTACCTAAAAGTTAAAGTCAATTGTCTATAGACCTAACAACTATCTCCTATGAACAAAGTGAGCCAGTACAACTGCAACAATGTATTAGTTACAGGGACACCTGGCTTTGAAATATTTTTCATAGTGTAATGGCAGCATTTTTGCTTCCAACTAAAAATCCCCCACAATTTCTCTTGTGATCACCTTGCACATAGAACCACAAAGGGAAAAACAATTATAATTACAGTTACAGTTTAGTTAGATGGACATAGGGCAAAACCATTATAGATCCCATTGTTTTCTATATCAAGCATATCAATGTTTTGAAATATTGGTAATTAAGTGGATTTGATTAGGAAGATTCCTTTCAAAAGAATTGTGCTGTGAATCTCATTTTCCTACCTCTCAATGGGAAGATATAAAGGGTACTAACTCTTAAACTAAATATTACTGAGAGGGGTTTCAAATGGACCACTCATTGAATTTGGTACAATGGTGGATTTGATACAATGATACAATGGTGTGTGTGTGTGTGTGTGTGTGTGTGTGTGTGTGTGTGAGTAGAGTTAATTCAGGAGTCGGTTACAGGAATCACATTTTAGAAAAGTGAACATGATTTGCATCAACAGAGTAAAAGCTGATGTCAGGGAAATAACTGCACTACCTTATGACAGGGGGCCAAATACACATGAATCCTGGAGACCAGATGAGCAATCATAGTAGAAATGAAAAGAAATCTCATTTAAGCTGATGTCTTAGTTTATGTTCCTGAGAAGAAAAATCTAGGATGAAGACTCTTGTTCAAGTGATTTATCAGCAGGGTATCTTCAATAAAAAAGAAGTTGTATTAGTGTTCTATGCTGTGTAACAAATTATCACAAAATTAGAGGATTAAAACTATACCCATTTATGATCTCAGGTTCTGTAAGTCAGAAGTCTGGGCACAGCTTAGTTGGGTTCTTTGCTCAAGGTCTCAGAGGCTAAAATCAGATCCTGAATGATAATGTTTCATTTTTATGAACTGTTGTCTCTGTGCTGATCCCCTGCTGCATCTTTAAGAGGCCATTCTTCTGTACCCATATTTTTGTCTAGTAGATTCTGAACGGTGTAATATGTAGTAGCACCAGTTGATCCCGTTTTGAAGGTACTGCTTCCTTTCCTTAGCTGTAAATTTTTCCTTCAGGCCTAGCAGATATTATGCAAGATCTCATATCATAAGATCCTCTTTATGTCCACAGATAGTGGTGCTGGCTAAAGTACTATGGGAAGGAAAGGCAAACCCATATCTTACCCTAGTCAGTAGAAACATTGCCAGTTCTAGGGATGAAGGTGACTGATGTTAGGCACTTTTACAAAATAGTTGGTTGATCTCCTCAAAGTGTGGTTTTATGGACTCAGTATTTTCCTCTATTACTTATAGATCAGGAGTGGCAGTCAACAAATCAATTTTGGTCAAAGAGCTGATGCTATTGAGCTCATGCATAGCTTCCAACTCTGCCACCATGGCAAGTCCACTCTAGAGAATCAAAGAAAAGCCCAGGACAGTCCAACTTTTAGAGGCTATAGGGTTTACCAACAGAGGCCGAAGCTTAGGTGGAATTGGAATTGGCTAGCCAAAAATACTAGCACTTTTTTATGTAGGAACTTATCATGAAGAGGTCCAACAAGAAAATCTGTGAAAAAAACTATACACATTAACATGAGATAGATTATAATCTTCAAATAAGTCTTTGCTGAGAAGAGGGCGTTGTATCTAGACTTATTTAGATTATTCTCTTCTCTATGCTTCAACTTCAGAGATATTAGGAAATATGGTTAGTAAGTGAAAAAAAGGAGATATTAATTTAAATTCAAGCTAGGAGTTTTGATTATCAGTTCTGGAAAACTTTACTTTCTAAATTGAGAGTATATTTGCAATTTAAATTGACTGTAGGTTTCTGAATTGCTCATGAGTGACCAGAAAAGATATGAGAGCATATGAGAGATTTTATTCACTGTCAGGGGAAGAACTACCAACTATGTCCTATGAGTCTTTAGTTCAAAATATCGACTACCTTAGGTATGTCCTGCAGATTAGAGGTTGACAGCAGTCCTGAAAATAAAGAGAAAACATAGGTGTAAATGTGTTTGTTGGGCAGAGTCTAGACTGACACAGAACAAACACTATAAAATATGAAGCCAAGAGGTAGTTGACCACGATCCCACAGAACAGGCTATGACCTCACATCAAATAGGATTACTATAGAGAAGGTAAAAAAACAAAAACAAACAAACAAAACAACAACAACAAAAAAACTGGGGTAACTGGGTGGCTCAGTCAGTAAAGCATCTGACTTTGGCTCAGGTCATGATCTTGTGGTTTGTGGGTTCAAACCTGATGTAGGGCTGAATGCTGACATCCTGAAACCTGCTTGTGATTCTCCATCTTGCCTCTCTCTTTGCCCGTATCTCTTTCATGCTCTCTCTCTCTTTCAGTAAATAATAAGAACTTTAACATTTTTTTCTTAAAAATATGTTGTCATAGAGAACACTAAAATTAGATTTTGTCAAAAGGCTTTGATTCTTGGATATATTTTAGGGAAAGGTCTCATTTTTCTTGTAAGCTCTCTCTCTCTCCTTTTTTTTTTTTTTTTTTTTTCNAGATTTCTAGATGATTCCTTACAACTTCTGCCATTCACTATATACTACTATCAATATATGACTTTTTTAAATACAAAGCTTTTAATTTGTTTTTATTTATTTATTTAATTTGCATTTATTTATTAAATTTATGTATGTTTTATTTTTTTATGTTTTATTTATTTCTGAGATAGAGAGAGAAAGAGAAGAGAGAGACAGTATGAGCAGGGGAGGGTCGGAGAGAGAGGGACACACAGAATCCGAAACAGGCTATAGGCTCTGAGCAAGCTGTCAGCACAGAGTCCGACGCGAGGCTCAAACCCACAAACTGTGAGATCATGACCTGAGCTGAAGTCTGACACTTAACCTACTGAGCCACCCAGGCACCCCTGTATTTTTTTATTTTTTAAATTCATTTGTGCTTTTATTTATACTCTTAAAATAAACTGGATCCAAAGAACTTTGATAAAAGGGGCTACTTAGTAATAGTATTTTTAGTATTGTTTCAATAAGAAGCAATAAATATATAATATTTTTCTTCAGTGTTTCAATTTTCTCATATATTTTGCTTTGTAGTTTTTAAATGTTTTGCAATACTGCTTATACCTCTTTCAAAATGGACTTTATGATTTAAAAATAAAACTGTTTAGTTTTTTTCATTTAGTCTCATAGATTTCTCAAATCTTATTTTCATAGAATGTGTTGTATAAATAACCAAGTAATGGCTAATCAGTTGAGAGAAACATATTTAGTCATACACAAAGGCTGATCTAAGATTTCTGAGGGCCAACTTTGTCATCCTGAACATGAACTGATAACAATATCACAAGTCATTACCCAAGAAAACAAATTATTTGAATAAGACCCTTATTCCCTCAAGAACTACAGCTCATATATTTGAGTTAACCAACTTTTGTACAGGAAATTATTCATGGAGATAAAGTTGATTTTTGTGTGTGTTTAAAAGGTGAATATGATTAATATCCCTGACTGTACTTTGGTCATGTAGTTAAATTAAAACATGTTTCTAGCAATTAATTCATAGTGTCATAAAAATAACTTTTACATCACCAATTTATGCCCTAAAGAGCAATAAAACACATGCAAATTCTTCTGAAGACTATTAATAATAAAAAGACCAAAAAAAAAAAAAGAAGGTAAATACTTAATTACATCTGTTGCCATGGAATAAGACTTTTGTGAATTAATTCCATCTTCTCTATTACCACTCACTTCAAATTATAAACTCCTACACAAATGCATGTCTGTGTTTTCTTTTCCTAGGGATAGAAAAATAATACAAGATTATTTCATCATTGTACCTATGCAATAAACACTGATTTTGAATAAAAATATATGGTAATATTTTATAGAACATAAAGGAGACGAGGTAATACCTGATACACTTATATGTTGTTATACTTGACATTGAGGTAAAACTTTTATTAAAATATTATTTTCCAGACTAATTGTCAAAAAATTGTTAACTTTTTTACTTTTCTACTCAATTGACTTTGTTACGTCCAAAACCATTATTTAATTTCTAATACTAATTAGTATATCTGTGAATTTAGTTAAATATTTTTCTCGATTGCTCTTTTATATTTAGATTTTTTACTCTTTTACATTTAGTTTTTGACAGGAAATCCAGAATATAAGGATAAATAACTCATAGCTACCAAATTTCATGATCTTTGACTCAAGTATAAGGGATAAAAAATATAATATAAGGGAAGTATGATAATTTCCATGAAAATCATATCATATTTTATAGGATTTCAAATAGCAATAAATTTTCCTAGTAGGCTTATCAGTGAATGTTTGAATTTAAAGATACCTTTTGAGTAAGACCTACAACAATGGAATAGATTTTACTAATGGATATTGGACATTCCCCATAGAACAGAAGATCAAGAGATCCCACTTGTTTGACCTTTATAATACATTTCAGAAAGCAGGACTTAAGGCTCACAAGATAGTTGGACCAGATATGTGGAGGTCCAGTAGGGATGGGATTTATATATACTCGTATATATTTTAACTAATTATATACTGTATGTATTTTCATCTAAGTAGCAATATACAAAATAGATTTGGAGAGAAACAAGAGACAGAGAAAGTATGGAGACGAATTTGCAATTTGCAGACAATAGTAATGTTTTTATATTAATCACATTCAGGATAGGAGGAGAGGGAAATCCTACTATAAAAGGAAGCATCTTCTTTGTGAAAATAAAAAAGATTTTTAAAATGATAGAGGTACTTTATGATGAGAGGGCAGGATTATACTAAATTGTTTGAAATGAGAATGAAGATGACCAAAAAATTTTTGCTATAATCAACTCTATTCTTTTTAAATATGTATGTCTATGTATATACATATTATTTATGGGTCTTACGTGTGTATATTTGTTGCTATATGTGGTGTATGATTAAAGATAAGCTGTCGAGAGCACTCTTTTAAAGTCTACTGGGAGTTGGGGTGCCTGGGTGGCTCAGTCAGTTAAGTGTCTGACTCTTGATTTCTGCTCAGATCATGATCTCATGGTTTGTGAGGTTGAGCCCAGCACTGGGCTGACAGTGGAGAGCCTGCTTGGGATTTCAAATACTCAAAAATTAAAAATATAAATTCAGAGAGAGATTCTCTCTGCGCCTCTCCCACTCATGCTTGGTCTCACTCTAAATAAATGAATAAGCTTAAAAATAAAAAACCCTAAACAAACCGAAATATCAAAAACTTTGAAAAATTATAATATAAAGTCTGCTAACCTTGGGACGCGTAGGTGGCTCAGTCGGTTAAGCCTCGGACCTCGGAGCAGGTCATGATCTCGTGGTCCATCAGTTCGGGCCTCGCATTGGGCTCTGTGCTGACAGCTCAGAGCCTGGCTACTTAGGATTCTGTGTCTCCCTTTCTTTCTGTCCCTCCCCCACTCTGCTCTGTCTCTCTCAAATAAATGTTTAAAAAAAATAAAACATAAAGTCTGCTGAGAATAGACAATTTGTCAAAGCGGAAGGATTTAATGAAAGTTTTGAGAAATATGAGTACTCCTATGAAGATATACAAAACTAAATTACTGCTTTTTTGGTCACTCTTCACATATGTGATGTTTTTATGTCATTTCTTATAAGTTCATAATATTTAAAATGATGTCAGCATACTGTATTCTCTCTACCTTTTCTTGTGCAAGCTTTCCTGAGTTCCACCAAGCTGCTTTTGTCCACTGGGATGTGACCAAAAATAGATGGAAAGGAAGAAGTTCTGCATTCTACTGCCAGCCCTCTCTATCAACCTGAGAAAAACCTGACTTTATATATTTATATAATGAGGTTCTTTAAGTTTTCCTTTGAACATAAGGGTGTGTGACTTAAAAATGAATAAGCATCAAAATTTTGAAAACTACTGCTGACAGTTTCTCTATAGTAAAGATGTGAAGCCCTCAAAAATATTAAGTAATAATTACCTAACATTATTAGGTAAATGTCATCCATATGAAAGAGAAACGTTCAGGGAAGGACAATAATTTGGACCAAAAAAGCAGCAGAATAACTGAAAATTACTGTTATTGTAAAAAAAGCCTGGCAGAATGATGTCAGACCATTCTTTCATCCTAACCCAGAAGCACCGGGGTCACCTTTTACAGAAGGTTAGTGCAAGGCTGAGGACCCTTCAGAGGCCGCTGCCCACCAACATAATTGGTGGAACAGCCAGCGTGGGTTGCTATCTTTGTGTGACACATGTGGCCTGCTCCCAATGAAGCTATTATATTGCCCGCAGGGCAGGTCATACAACCAAGCTGTTTTGTGTGCGCATCACTTCAATAAGACATTTGCTCATAATTACTCTAGGGCACATAGGTTATGTCATATTACACAGTTGAATCAAAGTAGTTTTGTAAAACGATTTCTAAACCTGTTTCTACTGAGACCTAATTAAACATCAATGACTTTACTAAGGAAATGCCATAATACAAACATGGACTAGTGCTACCCATGAAGGTACTAAACAAGCCATTCCAGGCACACGTACAAACTAAAAAGCTAAGGTTTTCTTATTAATCACCCTATGGTACCTATTCTTTTCACGACATATAAGGAGTTCTCCCTTCTCTATATAATCTCCTTAAGTCATATTTTGTTTGGCATTAAAATTTTCCCTATAAATCTACCCAACTATAATTATTTTTCTTTTACAACCTACCAGTGATTTCTGAATATTTTATCTTTTCTGTATCACTGATTTGGAATATTTACATTAAGAAAGTTAATTTCAGGGAAACTACAAGCAAATAAAATGAGAGAGAAAGTATTACCTTGGATAATCTTGAAGGACAAAGGATATCAATGCTGTTTAATTAACAATGACTAAAAATCATATATGTATGATTTAAGATTGTGTTGGGTATCAAATTGGACTTTCTGGACATCAAATTGGACTTTTTGAACTAAGTAGTGTTTGGGTCACAGAGATAAACACATGTAAACAAGCTATTGCTGTTGTGGGGATTGGTGCTTTAATTTTTTTAAAGTTTATTTTTACTTACAAACAATGCACACATATATACTAGTTTTTAATTTCAAGTTTTAAATGAAATATATCAATTGCTATAATTCTTCCATTCATCATAATGTTTAACAGTAAGCTTTTTTATTATGCTATTTTCAAGTTTGAAAGCACCTTTCCTTTTAAAATATATACCACTCAGTGGACTCGTATGAACATCTGTACTACCATCTACTGGAAAGGTAAGCATATATCAGAAATAATATTCTTTCCTTTTCATCCATTCAAAAAAGAATACCACTAATTTGAAAAAAATCAAACCTGTTATTTTTTATAATCAAAATCTACCTCAAGTAACAACAGTAATTATTGTGTATATCTATTATACTAATAGATATATACACGCATATGTATACTGTATATCAACTGGATGTGTGCCCTGATCACAAAATTTTAAATTAAATTTCATAATTACTTAGCATTTATTCACTAAATGTTTCATTTTTATCCCACAAGTTTACTATTAATTTTCAAATACTTTCTGAAGGTAGAGGTCAAAGTTTATATATAGTGAATTAACTTTTTTTCTTCCAAGATTTTATTTAAATTCAAGTTAGTTAAGATAAAGGGTAGTATTGGTTTCAGGAGTAGATTTTAGTGATTCGCCATTGACGTATAATACACAGTGCTCATCACAACAATGTCTTCCTTAATGCCCATCCCCCTTCCAGCCCATTCCCCACCCCCCATCTTTCCTTCAGCAACCCTCGTTTTGTTCTCTATAGTTAAGAGTCTGTTATGGTTTGTCTCCTTCTGTTTTTATCTTATTTTATTTTTCCTTCCCTTCCCCTATGTTCATCTGTTTTGTTTCTTAAATTTCACATATGAGTGAAATCATATGGTATTTGTCTTTCTCTGAATAATTTATTTTGCTTAACATAGTACACTCTAGTTCCATCCACACATCATTGCAGATGGCAAGATTTCATTCTTTTAGATGGCCTAGTAATATTCCATTGCATATAAAGCCACATCTTCTTTATCCTTTCATCGGCTGATGGACATTTGGGCTCTTTCCATAATTTGGCTATTATTGATAGTGCTATGTAATCATTGGGCTGCATGTGCCCCTTCAAGTCAGTCTTTTTCTATCCTTTGGATAAATACCTAGAGGTGCAATTGCTGGGTCATAAGGTAATTTTATTTTTAACTTTTTGAGGAAACTCTATACCATTTTCCCAAGTGGATATACCAGTTTAAATTCCCACCAACAGTGTAAGAGTGTCCCTCTTTCTCCACAAACTCACCAATATCTGTTGTCTTCTGAGATGTTAATTTTGGCCATTCTGACAGCTGTGATATGGTACCTCATTGTAGTTGGGTTTGTATTTTCCTGATGATGAGCAATATTGAACATTTTTTCATATGTCTGTTAGCCATTGGTATATCTTTGAAGAAATTTTCTGTTTGTGACTTCTGTTCATTTTTTAACTCGATTACTTATTTTTTGGCTGTTGAGTCTGATAAGCTCAGACTTTGGATACTAGCCCTTTATCTGATATGTCATTTGCAAGTTTCTTCTCCCATTCTGGAGGCTGCCTTTTAATATTGTTGATCGATTCCTTTGCTGTGCAGAAGCTTTTTACATTAATGAAGTCCCAATGGTTCATTTGTGTTTTTGTTTTCCGTGCACCCAGAAATGTTTATAGTAAGAAGTTGCTATGGCTGAGGTCAAAAAAGTTGCTGCCTGTGTTCTTCTCTATAGGTTTGATGGATTCCTGTTTCACATTAGTTATTTCATCATTTTGAATTTATTTTTTGTGTATGGCATAAGAAAGTGGTCGAGGGTCATTCTTCTGCATGTCGCTCTTCAGTTTTCCCAGAACCATTTGTTGAAGACACTGTCTTGTTTCCATTGGATATTCTCTCCTGTTTTGTAGAACATTAGTTAACCACATAGTTGTGGGCCTATTTCTGGCTTCTCTATTCCATTCCATTGAGCTATGTGTCTGTTTTTGTGCTAGTACCCTGCTGTCTTTATACTTACAGCTTTGTAATACAGCTTGAAGTCCAGAATTTTGATGTGTTTTGCTTTGCTTTGGTTTTCAATATTACTTCGATTATTTGGGTTTTTTTTATGGTTCCATACAAATTTTAGAATCATTCTACCTCTGTGAAAAATGCTAGTGATTGCCTTGCATGTGTAGATTTCTTTGGATAGTATGGGCATTTTAACAATATATGTTCTTCCAATCCATGAGCATGGGTCATTTTTCCATTTTTTTGTGTCTTCAATTTCTTTCATAAGTGTTCTGTCATTTTTAGAGTACAGATCTTTTACCTCTTTGGTTAGGTTTATTTCTAGGACTCTTATGGGTTTTGGTGCAATTATAAATGGGGTCAATTTCTTGATTTCTCTTTTTACTGCTTCATTATTGGTATATAGAAATGCAACATATTTCTGTACATTGATTTTACATCTTATGACTTTGCTGAATTCACATACCAGTTCCAGTTATTTATTTTTCTTTCAGGTTTTCTACACAGAATATACCATGTAATCTGCAAATAGCAAAACTTTGACTTCTTCCTTTTATTTCTTTTTGTTATAAGATTTGAGGCTGGGACTTCCCATATCATGCTGAACAACAGTGATGAGAGTGGACATCTCTGTCGTGTTCCTGACCTTGGGGAAAAGCTCTCAGCTTTTTTGCCATTGTGGATGATATTAGTCGTGGGTCTTTTGTATATGGCTTTTATGATTGAGGAATGTTCCTTCTATCCCTACTTTCTTAAGGATGCTGTATTTTGTCAGATGCTTTTTCAGCATCTATTTAGAGGATCATATGGTTCCTTTCCTTTCTCTTATTAATGTAGTGTATCACATTGATTGATTTGCAGATATTGATCCACCCCTGTAGCCCAGGAATAAATCCCACTTGATTGTGGTGAATAATTCTTTTAAAGTACTATTGGATTCAATTTGTTAATATCTTGTTGAGAATTTTGGCATCCACATTCATCAGAGATATTGGTCTGTAATTATCCATTTTAGTGGTGTTTTTGTCTGGTTTGGGAAACAAGGTAATGCTGACCTCAATAGAAATAATTTGGATGCTTTCTTTCCATTTCTATTTTTTTTAACAGTTTCAGAAGAATAAGTATTAATTCTTCTTTAAATGTTTGGTAGAATTCCCCTGGGAAGCCATCTGGCCTTGGACTTTCTGTTGGGAGAACTTTGATTACTGATTCCATTTCTTTGCTGGTTATCAATCTGTTCAAATGTTTCTATTTCTTCCTGTTTCAGTTTTGGTAGTTATATGTTTCTAGGATTTATTCGTTTCTCCCAGATTGCCCAGTTTGTTGACACAGAATTGCTCATAATAGTCTCTTATAATTGTTTGTATTTCTGCAGTGGTAGTAGTGATCTCTCTTCTTTCATTCTTTTATACTTGGGTGTTTTTCTTTTCTTTTTGATAAGTCTGGTTATGGGGTTATCAATTTTGTTAATTCCTTCAAGGAACCAGCTCCTAGTTTTGTTGATCTGTTCTGTTAAGATTGTGTGTGTGTGTGTGTGTGTGTGTGTGTTTCTTTGGTTTGGTTTGATTTGATTTGGTTTGGTTTCCATATCATTTATTTCTGCCCTAATCTTTACTTTTTCCTTTCTTTTGCTGGCTTGGGGCTTTATTTGCTGTTCTTTCTCAAGCTCCTTTAAGGTGTAGGGTTAGATTGTGTATTTGAGATATTTCTTGCTTCCTAACAAGACTTCCCTCTTAGGACCACTTTTGCTGAATCCCAAAGGTTTTGGACTGTTGTCTTTTCATATTCATTTGCCTCCATGTATTTTCTTATTTCCTGGTTTACCAATTCACTTCTTAGTAGGATGTTCTTTTTTTTTTTTTTACATTAAAAAAATGTTTATTTCATAGGGGAGGGAAGGCAGAGAGGGAGACACAGAGTCCAGAAGCCAGCTCTAGGCTCTGCAAAGCCGGCTCCAGGCTCTGAGCTGTGAGCACAGAGCCCAATGAACTGCAGTCTGTTAGATCATGACCTGAGCTGAAGTCAGATGCTTAATGGGCTGAGTCATGTAGGTGCCCCTCCTTAGTAGGATGTTGTTTAACCTCCATGTATTTATGGTCATTCCAAATTTTTTCTTGTAGTTGACTTCTAGTATTATAGCATTGTGGTCTGAAGATATACATGGTATTATCTCAATCATTTTGTACTGGTTGAGGCCTGATTTGTGTCCCAGTACATGAGTTATTTTGGAGAATGTTCCATAAGCACACAAAAAGAATGTGTATTTTGCTTCATTATGATAAAATGATCTAAACATATCTGTTAAAGACATCTGTTCCAGTGTGTCATTCAAAGCTATTGTTTCCTTGTTGATATTTTGCTTATATGATCTGTCTGTTGATGTAAGTGGAGCATTAAAGCCCCCTACTATTATTGTATTATATCAATGAGTTTCTTTAAGTTAGTTATTAGTTGGCTTTATATATTTGGCAGTCTACAAGTTGGGGGCATAAATATTTATAATTGTCAGACATTGTTGTATAGACCCTTTAATTATGATATAGTGTCCTTCTTCATCTCTTGTTTCAGTGTTTGGTTTAAAATCTAGTTTCCCTGATACACATATGGCTACTCCAGCTTTCCTTTGATATCCTTAGCATGATAAATTATTTTCTATCCCCTCATTTTCAATCTGGAGGTTTTTGGGTATAAAATGACCTCTTGAAAAAGCATATCAAGGTTATTATTCTTCTAATCCATTCTGATACCTTATGTCTTTTGATTGGCACATTTAGTCCATTTACCTTTATAGTAGTTATTGATATATATGAATTTAGTGCCATTGTACTACCTGTAAAATCACTGTTCCTGTAGATTGTGTCTGTTCCTGTCTAGTCTTTGTCACTTTTGGCCTCACTTTCTGGCATAAGGGGTCCCTTTAATAATTCTTGCAGAGCTGGTTTAGTGTTCATGAACTCCTTTGCATCCATTATGATATTCCTCTATCAGCCAGCACTCCTCAACTAGGCAACATATGCTAATAATTGTGATTAAATTCATAGAAGTACTTAAGCCAGTAATGAATTGGTTCATTTGTTGAAATATAAAAGAAAATCAAAGTTGAGTTAATTTTTGTTTTTAATATATCCACTCAATGAGACAATGTATGTGCTTTATTCTACTTCTTTTAGTTCTGTTGATAGATTGCTTGAATAATGCAGTAAAATACAGAAGCCACAAACAAAAAATATAATGGATTCTGTATAGACAGTGATTAGTTTCAATAATTAAAGATTATATCCAATTAAATGGTGGGGCAGCCAAGTCATAAATTTTATTATTGCTGTTAGTGTTGGTTCTTACTGTATACTGTTAAATAAGATTTAGTAAATAAGATCAACATACATTTGAATTGAGAAGTGATTTGTCAGAAATTGTTTTTTCTGGGTGAACAGAAATAGATATTTATTGGAACTGTAGAAATGGTAAAAATCAGCGGCTTAAAGTCAGGCATATTTAAGGAGTTCATTATTTCTACTCAAGTACTCATTAAGTATAGTTGGAAATGAACATTTAATGATTTTAGTTAAACATTAGAGTAAAAAGGTGTACTCTCAAATGATAAAATCTGTCTTTTCCTTTACTAGGAGTTAAACTATAGGTAATAGAAAAGAAAAATTACTTGTTATAAAGTTTAGCTCTTGAGATTGGCAAGTAATAAAATATGCTGATTTAGAATTATTTGCTAGAACAATGGCATCTGTATATCTACAGTTGCAGTAATTTTAGAGCTTTTCTGACTGCTATTGAATGTTTCAAATGTGCTATAATAAATTAAACATTCATGTTTATGCGTAATTCACAAAGTTATTTTATTCCACTTTGTAATAAATATATCTTGAAAATACAAATCTTTACAGGTAATTTATGTAAAACTCCAAGAATTGAATTTTTAATTCATATAAGACATTATAGCAGTGTAAAATATATTATAGAAGATAATATTAAAAAGTAAAATAACTATAAAATCATTAATTATATATTTTTTAAATCCTTAAAATACTTCAAAAACATTATTTATGTAAGTGAAAATAAAAAAATCACATTTCAAAAAAAATTCATACATTAGCACCTGAAGTTTATGCTATTATAATTAATGAAAAAATGTGCTAAGTATACCTTTGTGAGTTTTGCACAATGAATTTTGATAATATAACCCATTTGAGAAATAATATTTTATGAACTTATTTGTCTTATAAATACACTTTTATGAAATTTTATACTCATATGTTTTGTGGTTCTTACTTACATGCTCAAATGTTTTTCCTATAATTTATCTTTTTTTCCTAATTTCCAATTATTCTTAATTTCTAAATACATGTCAAGAAAAATAATAAAGAGTAGTAGACATGACTAAGTGTGACCAGCATGTTCACACAACATACAGATGACAGTTCAATGATTATTTAAGCTTCATATTCCAAAATGATAATGTGTAGATTAAATTTGCTTCTAAGCAATTAAATAAGATATCATATGTAAGCTATCAGAGTTGCAATCTAATAATAGTTCTGTTATGAATGTTAGTTTTATCTTTTTATTTCTGGGTAGAAATTATCTGAACATTTTGTGAAATGATTCAAGAAATGTACTGTCCTAATTTATTGCTACCCATTCCGTGGGCATACAAAAAACATGGTAAGTGACCCCAGCATTTGGGAATCTCTGTCTAAGAAAACCAGTGAAAAAAATATTACAAGCAATGGGTCCATAGTTAAACAGACAGGATACATACTTCCCATGTTAAAATTATTGTTTTAGTTATAAAACCTCTTCATTTAAGGATCGAAATAATATTGGCTTGAGTTAAATTAAGCTTACCCTTGTTTTTTTTATATATGTATATAATGTGTATATATATCTATATCTATCTATCTATCTATATATATATCTTCCAATGTTACCTCCAAACTTGAGTAGATTACAGTTTCTTGTTCCTGCCCATAAATTCGTAGTTTCTTTTTCACTTAGGCATTCCAAGAAACAGTTAGTCTTTCACACATATATCTTTAATATATCTGAAGAATTCTAATAGTGAGGTAAAAAATAAAATACATCAGAAAAACACTAGGTTTGAGGCTTGACAATGCATTTATTCTGACCATGTGTTAGTGTATGTATATATGTTTGTTTTCTTTTTATATTTGAATGTTATCTTTGGTTTTCCCAAGTATACACATGGTAATTTTGTGATCTTGTGCCCTTAATAAAAAGAAGTAAAGACAAAACTGCCACAATCATCATCCAATCTTAGTGTGAGCAAATTAGTTTCTAGTGATCACCCATGAGAGGCAAACATCTTCTTCCAGAACACTGGGGTTCCATTTCTGTTACCACTTCTGGTACAGCAAATGACACTTCGGTGCCTGATAGAGCTTATTTGCCTCTTAGGTATACCACGCTCACTGAAGCATTACACAATAATATTAACTTGGATTGTAAATTCAATGAACCAGTGGACATGATCCCCAGTTCTATGCTATGCATAGCACCTAATTCACTGTAGGAAACTGTTTTCAGTTTGAATATTATTCAAGAAAAATAATTATAAGAACAAAAGTAGAAAATTATGAGCAATAACATTAAAAATTAAGGTATATTTTAGTTTTTCTTATCAATTGCATATCTGCTACTTCTAAATTTTCACTTTCCTAGAATCTAGTTCTATACAACTAGTTTATTATTTTTCTTTAAGCATGCATTCCCCTCCCTGCCTTTTTTAACTTGGTAGTTGTTTTATTTTGTTTTTATATTTTATACTGATGATCTCACACTCTCTATAGCTGATTTTGCTTGCAAGCTTCCTCACTTTTCTTTGTAGTCACAAGAAAGGAATGTAGCAAGAAACCAAAATAAGAAAAATAATTAATACTATAAAAGTTAGTTTTTATCTCATAATCTTAACTTATATACCCCTTTGCAACTTCAACTAGAAAAGAAATTATAGTACTGGGATTTATTTATGTTCTCCAAACAGGACAATATATTTACAGAAAATTTATGTCACATTTTAACTCTTGTCTCTGTATCTGTATAAAATATGTTAAAATAAAAGAAGAAACACTCACACACACAAATAAAAGATCAGAAACACCAATAAGTTCAGAATTTTTATTTTTTTGAAAAACAATATGTCTGTAAAATGACTACAGTTAAGCTAACACAATGTTAACAACATAATTATATGTGTATGTGTATGTTTTGAAGATAGTAATTAAGATAATACAGTAGAGAACATTTTTAAAAATCATTACAGCTCAGTTTGGAAAAAGAAGATATTGTTTACCAGCTTTTTACCTTCACCTACTCAGCTATCTTGGGTCCAGCTTGAGGCTGAAGAAAAGGCAAGATCTCAACAGACCTCTCTGGTCTCTCAAAGAGAATCTCCCCCATATGAGCATCAGAGAAACTGGATACTGCAATTATTACAGGATTTTGTAGTGGGAGGTAATTTTCCAGGGATCTATGTTGCCCAGTATCCACTAGATACAGATGAAAGAAAAAAAAATGTCAAATGAACAGGCTGTTCAGATAAACCCTGAAGGAAATCTCAATATAATGCAATTTCTCAGCAAGAACAGTCAAATTACAAAGTCAGTTATGGTAAGTAAAGTGACCTGGTTCCCAAAGAAGCCAAGAATGCAGATGACCCAGACCTGCAGACCCAGATCTGATGAAGAAGCCATGAAAGAGATACCAGAAAAGACAAGGGTAGCCCTAGAAAAATCTGCATCATAGAAGGTTGCTGCAGCCATGACAATTTGAGCTGCTGATAAACTAGCTCTTGTTCAGTATATTTCATACTCACCATCTCAGTCAAGAATGACTTTCGACTCTGGAGCTAAACAGAAAGTTATTCGGATGGTGGGAATGCAGAAAGATCCAGTGGAACCTCCAAGGTTCAAGATTAATAAGAAAATTCCCCAAAGACCACCTCCTCCTGCACCTGTTATGTATCCTCCATTAGCCAAAAGATGACCATGAAGGGGCAATAAGAATGGAAGTCCCCTTCTTGTATTTCAAACTGGAAAAATGCAAAGGATTGTATAATTCCATTAGACAAACATCTGACTGTTAACAGGAAGAGGCTTGCAGACATTTCACATCAATGAGAACATTGCCAAGCCGGGGAAGCTCTCAATATTGCTGATCAGAAGGTTCATGAAAGTGTAAAAATGCTTGCTCAAGTAGAGAAGAAGATGGCTCAAAAAGAAAAGAAGAAAATGAAGAGAAACTTAGAGAAACAGCCTAGAAAGCCAGTCAGAGAAGAGTTGGGATCAAAACCCACGTGGAAAAAGAAGATGGGGAGGCACATGAGAGGGATGAAATCTGGCATGGCAGGCAAAAAGACAGACAGCATGACTGGAATCTTTGCAGGGAAGCTCCTAATAAGAGGTCAAAAGTACAGAGAAAAGAAAACTGAGGTATCAGTGAAGTCATTGCTCTTCATGTGCCCAATCCTCAGATGTCCAATAAAGTTCAGTACGACCAAAATCTTTTCAACAAATCCAAGAGTGTGAACAGTGGTTTTGTAGGTGGAAAAGATGAAATTTACAAAGCTTCTGATCAAGTCTGTAGAGTGCCAAAGATAATGGTCCTTAATATTTACAGGCCCAGTAAAAATCTGGACAAAGACAGGTATGATGATGACCTAGAAGCCAGAATAAAGACAAACAGAGTTGTTCCCGAGAAGGACTTTTCTGGCTCAGTACATAGGCAAAGAAGCCTAGAAGAATCAGTTCAGTTTGAGGAAGGCCTTTTTTATTTGACCATGTTTTTGGAACAAGTCAAACAGCAAAGTGGCCCTAAAAGACCCTCAGATAGCAACCATATCAAAGAACATGAGCCTTGAAAGCAAAAAGAGGAAGAAGGAGTAGTTACACCTTTCTCCAAAGTGAATGATCTTTTAGGGTACCTGGGAGGCTTCGTTGGTTGAGTGTTCAACTTTTGATTTTGGTTCAGGTCATGATCCCAGGGTTGTATGATACAGCCCTGTATCGAGTTCTGTGCTGGGCATGGAGCCTACTTAAAATTCTCTCCCTCTCTTTCTCTCTCTCTCTCTCTCTCTCTCTCCCTCCTCTCTCCTTCCATTTTTCCTTCCTTCCCTCCCTCTGCACCTCTCACTGACTCTTGTGCTCTCTCTCTCTCTCTCTCAAATTAAAAAAAAAAAACGTATATCTCTCTCTCTCAAATTAAAAAAAAAAAAACGTATATGAAGTTTTATCCATAACCCTAATGATACAAGTGAGATAGGGAAACACTTTGTAAACGGCCAGAATAAAAACCAAGTCTACATGTCAGACCTCAACACTACTTTTTATTACAAGAGGAAGAGGGGGGGGGGGGGANATTTAACTTATTTTAAAAAGAGGGTTGTGTTTGTGCTTCTACCTTTTAGCACTTATAAAACATACTGCCCCATGCATGAAATTAAGACCACTTCTTTTTATGTGACGTTAGTGCTTTGGGGTTAATGTTTTGTGTAAGAATGACTGCTGATGAATAAAATTGCCCCGACCACAGTGAGTGAAAGAATATCCATGCACATACTGGACCTATCCTGACAAAAGACATTTGCCCCTATTATGCTGTGTAATTTGGAATGGGGAAAGTCAGCTCTTGCTTGGTGCAGTGATTTGTTTTAAATGAAAACATTTAGACAATAAAAATAAAAACAAAATAAAATCACTACAGATTTGCTTAAGCTACTCTTGGGGAAACTTAATGTTAGAGAATATTATATATCTATGGCCTAGCATAACTCACAATGCTACAATCTTTTTAATGCCTCCCAAAAATGATTGTGCAATACTGACAGCCCATTTCTTCATGAGATCATCCTGAATGTGGGCCACTTAGGTGGAACTTTGCAGAAGCTTAGCAAGACAATTTGGAAATGAAGCTGAAAGTAATCATTAGAAATATAAAAATCATTTCTTTGAAGTTGAATGGAGGGGGATAAAAAGACGTTAAGAATCAGTACAGAAATGAAAAAGAAGAAATGAGAATGGATATTTAGACACAAAGGGAAGAGAAGAAGGAAAGAAACAGGAAAAAAGAAGGCAAAGGAAAGGATTTAGTACACAGCTATCCTTAATTCCCTTTGAAGTATAATTCTCACGTCTTAACACAGTTGGCTTCCACATCTTAATCGATAATAGCTCATCTTGTGTTAGAAGGTCTTCCTTACATTTATTGAAATGCACAAACTCTCCTCCTGGAGGCTTGTTTTCCTATAACACCTTGCTACCTCATGTGGAGTCTTTAGACCATCAATGGTAACGTCAACAGGGAGCTTGTTGGAAATGCAGACACTCAAGCCCTTCCCTGGGCTTATTGAATCAGAATCTGCAATGTGACAAGACCCTAAGTAATTTGTAAGACACAAAATACTTAAGAAGCACCACATGTTATATATTATTAGATTTTAAATATAAGAGCACTTTAAAATATATGAAATTTCAAACCAGAATGATTAAGTATGGAAGCGATCTTTCAGTGTTTGGATGAATTTTACACTGGGAATTTAGGACTGTAGCAGGACAGCAGAGAGGCTGCAGAACTAAGCGAGCACGGGGATGTAGGACAGACTGTTGGAGGCTGATTGAAATGTTTTGGCAAAGGTGGCAGTAACAGTATAACACATGGTTCCATCTGAAAAGCTTTGAAACAAAACTTAATCAAGATTTTACTGGAGATGTAGACAGTCACTCATTACCCTGAATCTCTTGTGTGTCATGTAGGAGTATTGGGGCCATAGAAATATTTTGGATTATAGTAAGGTGCCTTTACTGAGTCCTAGTTGGAGTTTTAGTGTAATAGATGGAGCAATTAATCCCTCAGGCATTAGTTTGTAAAAGTTGATATCTATGTCTTTTGTTTGTGGATTATGTGAGTTTTTGCAGAGCAATAGGAGAAGGAAGTGAACGGTGAAGGAGCATGGTGCTTTCTGAACCTTGACTACCATCAAGGTGCTGTTCTGAACTTGCAAGGACTGAATAGCTGAGGTGATTTTCTCTTCTCTTCTCTTCTCTTCTCTTCTCTTCTCTTCTCTTCTCTTCTCTTCTCTTCTCTTTTTCTTTTCTTCACAAAACCATTGTGAAATTTAGTACCATTGAATACTGGTTCTTAAAAATGTCACCAAAACAAACTATTAATAACAGGAGGCTAAATTTACTGCCTATATGGTAAAGAAGTAAATATATGCTTATGTTTTATTTTATTCTGACAGTATATACCATGTTTCTGGATCAAAAGCAAAACTGATGATTTGTTTATGCAACCACTTAATACTGTTGGTCCAATCTCCATTTTCCTCCAGGGGGCAATGTGGTGAGCGCCAGAGTTGAGGGGACCCATACTATAGGAGAAGAATCAAAATTATGAAATTAGAAGCTTAGTATATTGGTGTTGGCATACTTACCCCACTCCTTACTCCAGTCAATGTAGAGATAGATGAGTCTTTTTTATTTTAGAATGTAAACAAATCTTCTTTTTGGGAGAGGAAAGGAAAGCCACCGACATTCTCACATTTTAGAATGTAATCAGTGGCTCTGGGTTCTTTACCATTTGAAATATAAACACATGGCTGCAAAACTATCACCTTAGAATATGAGGAATAAATGATTTTAGGGAAAAAGAAGATACATTCTTTATCATTATAGGGTTCTGTTTATCTCTATCAGAAAGTTCTGTTTGTGCAGAAAAATAAAATTATTCACATTCAGCAGGAGAGCACCACTTTGACAGTGTCTTAGTAACATCTCCGAGAAAGAATGGAAAAGTTGGAATATTTGTTAAGATATTAATATCTTGTTTATAGAGGATATTTCAGGGGAAGGGCTCAATTAGGATGAGAATTGTGATGTAATAATTTAGAATTGTTAATAACAACCAGGCAAAGATTTGTAGCAAGGGATTAAAAGAGTTGTAAGGTGTCAACTATTATTTGATGCTTCTCAATTGAAGATATGCTGTATCTTTCAAAAAGTTCCTTAAATGAAACTTTTTGGAACTTGACCTTGTTGAACGAGAGTTTTTTAGCACAGTAACTCATCTTAATGAAGATAATGGGATAGTATATTTATGTTAATGTAAATTGTAAGCTGTGTAATTCATTTTGACTTTCAGTCCATTGCATGTATCTTTGGTGTTGGCTAACCGATTCTCTCTCAGGTCTCACACCCCCTTCATACCACAGCAGGATACACCTGTTGAGATGTCTCAAAATTGGATCCCTGCCTCTGGTAGAGCAGCAAATCCATGGTGTGGGCAATACATCTAGATAAGGAGACTGGAAAAACAACAACAGAAAATAAGAGTCTGAGTATTTGTGAGATATAAATTTCTTGGGGAAGTTTAAAAAATTTATGACCCTTAAATAATGTGGTGTGAGGAGTGTTATGGAAGATGCCAAAGTCCTTCCTACATGAGGCTGCAAAACCTAAGACTCATTGTCATTTGAGCATCTGTGTTCAAGAGGTGAGCTTTTATGTTCACCTCTAGGCCGGTAAATCCAGCAAGCTAGGGTTTGGTCACTGAGATTATGAAGAGGCAATGAATTTTGTTGTGGTCAGTCAGAATTCTCATTTACATAAAATTGGTCTAATTATTATTTAAGAAAATTTACAACACTTATTCCTGTTAATGAAACTTCAATATAACTTTGTGGGAATATTATTTTTCTCTTTTATTAATTTTTAAAATATTTATCTTTGAGGCAGACAGAGAGAGAGTGTGTGTGTGTGTGAGCTGGGGAAGGGCAGAGAGAGACAAGAGACAGAATCCCAACCAGGCTCCAGGTTCTGAGCTGTCCACACAGAACCTGACTAGGGATCTAACTCATGAGCTGTTAGGTCATGACCTGAGCCAAAGTTGAAGGCTTGACTGACTGAGCCACCCAGGTGCTCCAAGATTATTTTTCTCTTATTTCATGTATTTCACAAAGTGTTGGTAAATAAAAATACATGACATATAATAGAACGTGAAATTATGCAAAGAAAATCATAGGAAAATGTATACATAGAAACACTGTAGAAGAGAACAAAGAAAAGGAATATTCACTTGTCAAGCATTTTTAAAGTATAAACAAAGAATGATGTGTATGTACAACATAATCACTTTAAAATCTAAAGCCTGATTAATTTGTTTTTTGTAAAACTTATTTGCATTTGTAAATAAATTAGAATAATCAAGTTGTAAATCAGATTAGGAAACTGAAAACAAATCAGTTAAATGGATGTCTCAGTAAAATTTTAAGCTTTTAAGAAAGTAGCAAAGATTAATTGAAGATAGCTCAACCTCAGCATTAGTACAAGATAGTGAGTTTTGCAAATTGCTAATCCTGTAACATGCTCCATGAAAACGGGATATAGGAAAAAGAAACTTTAGGAGGGCATTAGCTATGAAAAATCTTGCAATAAAGAAAACTCTAACCTTGTTTAACTCACTGCTTGCCAAACTCAATTAGGAATTAAAACTTTTACTTTGTACATCTTTTTAATACAGAATAGCTAACACAAATTGTTTACACTCTATCACAGACTTGAATAGCAGCAGCACCTTGCTGTGTAAAATGTGTACCAGCGGCAATGGAGCCAGCTAGGACATTGTTAAAAATACAAAGTTTATCACCTTGAAAAACTGAATAAGAATTTGACTCTTTTTTTTTTTTTAATTTCTTTTTTTTTTTTTTATTTCTAGGAGAGAGAGACAGCGTGAGCAGGGGAGGGCCCGAGAGAGAGGGAGATACAGACTCTGAAACAGGCTCCAGGCTCTGAGCTGGCAGTCAGCACAGAGCCCGACGCGGGGCCCGAACCCACGAACCGCGAGATCATGACCTAAGCGAAAGTCGGACGCTTAACCGACTAAGCCACCCAGGCGCCCCAGAATTTGACTCTTAAAAGATCCCTAAGTGATTCATAAGCACATTAAGGTGAGAGCCGTAATAGTACAGAGCATTGTTTTCCAACTGTGGCTGAACATGAGAATAATGTTGAAATCTTTTTCAGACTCCAGTGTCCTGGTGCCACACTAAAAGAACTTCTGCTGCAAGTGTTTGTGAGAAATTCAGGAGTATTGTAAATCAGCTCACTCACTAGCTGATTCTAAATTGCAGCCAGATTTGAGAACTGTAGGTGAAGTATAACACCACCTTTTAAGGAGCATCATTAAGGAGTCTTTTCTGCCTCAATTAATAGCAACTTCATATTTACAATAGTTTAAGCCAAAACCTTGGAGTCTTCTTGACTTTTCACATGATACATTCAGTCTATCAAAAATCTATAGGCAGGGGACTTCCATTTTTAGCCAAGGTGGATTATCAGGAATCAGTACATGGTGTTTACCCTCATGTACTTGGCTTATAAAAACCAAACAACTACACTGAAAACTAAACAAGCAAACAAATAGATATATATATATATACATATATGCATGGTTTTCAATACACTAGATATCAAGAAAGGACAGTAATCCCTGAAAAGTGGAAAAATGGAAGACAAATGAGGGGAAATCTATAATTGTTTTGATTGAACTTGTGGGAGTTTCCAGGCTCAGGATCAAAGCTTTTTTTTTTAATGGTACTGAGTTAAAATTGACATATATTATGTATATATGTATAATGTATAATTGACATACATTAATTTCAGGTGTATAACAAATAATTCCATATGTGCAGGTATTGCCAAATAAGTCCAGTTAATATCTATCATCACATTTTTTTCTTGTGAAGAGAACTTCTAAATTCTACTGTCTAAGCAAATTCACAATACAGTAGTATAAACTATAGTCTTTATGCCGTACATCCCAGGAGTTATCTGTTTTATAACTAGAAGTCAGTAACTCTTGACTACTTTTACACATTTTGCCCATTCCTACTCCCTGACTCTGGCAACCACCGATCTGCTTCCTAGATCTATGAGTTTGGTTTTGTGTTTAGATTCCATATAGAAGTAAGATCATTTGCGTTTCTCCGACTCACTCAAAATCTTGTATTGAGTTTTCTAAAATTCAGTCTCCATCTTCACAATTCCCTTTACCCATCAACCTTTGGCAAAGCAGGTTCTGGTTCTATTATTTCAGGAAATCACAATGCACTTTGATGTGACTAAATCCATTCGGAATTTTTCCTTCTTGTGCTTGACTCTGGAAAATTTCCTTACTTGTCAGTGTTTCTCTTTCTCTAAACTGTCTTCCTTTGGCTTTATTCATATCAAATGCTCCCTACTTTGTCTTTATCCTTATGAATTCTTCTGTTTGAAAGCTTGTTCTCCTCTTTAGTGTAATTACAATCTGTATTCCACTATCATTCAAATTAATTAGTGGTCGTAGCTTTTATCAATGACTTCAGTTCTACTCACGCAGAGATGCTTCCAGCCTAGTACTCTTTTTTCTTATTTTGTAATTCCTTTTGATATTTTAAACTTAACCAAAAATGTTTATAATTGATGATAAGACTATCATTTCCAAACCAGTTTTATAACTTTTCCATTCATTTCATGAATGAGAACCAATATGCATCCACTTAAGAAAAAAAAACATAGAAATAATGCTTGATGCCTCCTTCTTCTTCAAAAACTAGATCAAATACTTGTTGATTTTACTTCCTCATTTCACAAATTGATCTCAGTTTCCATGACTCTCACAGCACCTTACTTCCAGCCATTAAAGTGTTTTCTTTTGAACACTGTAGTAGACTTTCAGTTGCCCTCCCTTGCTCAAATCCATTTTGTATATGGATTATTTATTTATTTATTTTTTTGCTCAGACAAAACCTGATTATGCCACTCCCTGATTAAAACTTTACAGTCACTCTCATTGCTCGCTCTATGGACATAAATAAAAGTTTTGCTGTAATTAAGAAAGCCCCCATTCTTCTACTAATCCCTCCAAAGTTATTTACATTAAACTCACTATCGTCACTGGAGTTCTAAGCCTACAGTGCTGGTCCCTCATTCTTTGCCCAGAAAACTCACACATATCCATTTTTATTCAATCCAAACATCTCTTACTCCATGAAGCTGTCTTTTGTCTCTCTGCCCAGATGGCAGCTCTCCATTGCATGTCCCAGAGCTCAATGTACCTCTTTCTCATGGTATATCACATGTATACTTTTACATTTGTTTGCATACTATTTCAGTTTCTACATAATTTTTTAAAAATTTTTAATGTTTTTTTTATTTCTGAGAGAAAGAGAGACAGTGTGAGCAGGGGAGGGTCAGAGAGAGAGGGAGGTACAGAATCTGAAACAGGCACCAGGCTCTGAGGTAGCTGTCAGCACAGAATCCGATGCTGGGCTCAAACCCACGAACCATAAGATCATGACCTGAGCCGAAGTCAGACGCTTAAACGACTGAGCCACCCAGGTGCCCCTCTACATATTTTTTTAAACCTGATGTTTGTTTTTTCCATTAGACTTTAGGTAATATGAGGGTGAGGTCAGCATATGTTTTTGCTCATCATTGCATCCCCCCCATTGTGTTTGACATATGGTAGGCACTCAATAATTATTTGGTAAACATATAAACATATTAATTGAGACAATAGATGGAAACTTGAATTACACATTTTTTAAATGTTTAGTTTTGAGAGAGAGAGAAAGAGGGAGGGAGAATACGTGCATGTGGGGGGGGGGCAGAGAGAGAGGGAGACAGAATGGGGCTCGAACTCATGAACTGTGAGATCATGACCTGAGCTAAAATCAAGTCAGAGGCTTAACTGACTGAGCCACTCAGGCACCCCGAATTACACATTTTTAAGGCTCATATATTCCCTGTTCTTTTATTTTGAGGGCTGAACATGTTTTTTTTGAGAGAGTACACTAAAGTTTCCCCTCTACTACCCCTTCAATCTGTCTATCTTTCCTAAGGCACATTGGAAGCTCTGCATATCTAGGGATAATTGAAGGCCTGTGCTTTTGAAAGTTCTGGTAAACAAAACTTGTATGAGTTCTTTGTCTTTGAACTGGGCATGCTCTTATTAGGTCAGCATCATAAAGCCCTACAACCATAAAGCCATGGATTCTGAATTCATGTTGGTAAGTTGTACATCAGCCCATGTACCTAGCTTACCTTCTTCCCATAAAGTGACAAAAGGTGTTAAGGATGTTGGCTGAGATATTCATGAGTATGGAGGCTGCGGGAATTAAAAGAGTAAAGATTGCAGAGAGACTTCCTCCGGAAGTATCAGCAGGGAACTTTTAGCTGGTTTCTTATATTCACCACTCACATTCAACACCTAGCAGCCTGCTGGCATTATACACTCTAACAATTGGTGAAACAAAGCCTGGAATGACCAGAGGGTAAGTCAGAATTGACAGAAGAAATGATTAGATAATTCTTTTGAGAAAGACGGACAATACAACAGAAAAGTAATAAGCAGCAAGGGAATAAAGTGAATTGTAACATCAAAAAGGGGTTTGTATGGGTGCCTTGGTAGCTCAGTTGGTTGGGCGTCCGACTTCAGGTAGGTCATGATCTCATGGTTCCTGAGCCCCAGCCCCATGTCGGGCTCTGTGCTGACAACTCAGAGCCTGGAGCTGGCTTCGGATTCTATGTCTCCCTTTCTCTCTGTCCCTCCCCTGTTTACCATGTCTCTATCTCTCTCAAAAGTAAATAAACCAACAAAAGAAAAATTTTATAAAGGGAGTTTGTAGTTCGCAGTAAAACAAAGATAAAACAACACACACATACACACACAAGACCTTATTTTATACCTGAACGACTCAATAAATAAATTGAAGGAGGACATGGACACCCAAATTAGCGACTTGGTAGATCCATAGCATAATTTTTAAAAAACTATGTTTTGTATATTTTTGAGAGAGAGAGAGAATGAGAATGAGTAGGGTAGGAGCAGAGAGAGGAGACAAAGAATCTAAAGCAGGCTCCAGATTCTGAGCCATCAGTACAGAGACCCATGTAAAGCTTGAACATGTGAACCATGAGATCATGATTTGAGCTGAAGTAGAATGCTCAACCGACTGAGTCACCCAGCTGCCTGTAGCATATTTTTAAAAATGTTTACTTAGTTATTTTTGAGAAAGAGACAGGGAGAGGGAAGGAGAGAGAGGAAGAGAGCAAATCCTAAGCAGGCTCCATGCTGTCAGCACAAAGCCTGACAGGGAGTCAGTCTCACAGACATGTGAGATCATCAACTGAGTGGAAACCAAGGGGTCAGATGCTTAATCTACTGAGCCACCCAGGTACCCCTAGAATAAAAAAAGAGTTTTAAGGCACAAAACAAGAATTGAACAAATGGATTATGAAATGTCATAAAGAAAGAAAACTTAAGTGACATGCTGGGTTGATTCAGAAAATATGAGCATTTCAAATGTGAAGCACTGTACTACCAGGAGGAGAAAAACAAATATATGGACAAGAACTAATAAATAAAGAATGATAGAATAGCATATGCCTCTGCAAACTTGAGTGTATAAATTGAAAGCTTTCAAGTAGTTCTATGTAAGTCTGGTAATAAAAGATCCCCATTTGAATGGGTTAATATGCAAAATGTGTAACAGCTGGCTGTATATAGACTCCAACAAATAAGAATGGCATTACTGGTATGCGTGTGCAGTATTTAGCCTGGAGTTAAATTAATTTTATTCAATAATTCTATCTCTTTCAATAATTCAGACACAAAGAGCTACTTCTTTTAGATATCCCATTTATGACAAAAGCAGGAGCGATCCTAGACAACTAAGAGAAAAGGGCCACAAATACCAAAATGTTGACCTAGTTAAGGTACTATTCATCTGTCAGAGAAAATGTGTTTCAATAGCTTTAAAGGTTTTATGATTGCAGATAAGATACTCAGAGATCTTTATTATTCTCATTGAAAACTAAAAATACAAGTAGTATATCTGATACATAACATGTTATAAGATTATTCATTACAGAAGACATTTTAAGTAATTCCGTTTGAGTTAGTACCCTGGAAAACCATATTTAGGAAAATGTTGAATTAAATTTATAGTTTTTAGTAAAGAAAAATTATAATTTGGTCATTAGAGTTTCTGGGTACGTGAAAATAATTTCTGAGGCAAAAGTCCTACTTTTATCTTTGTATCTAGGTAGGCCAGAACATCTTAAAATTTTTTTTATAATATTAATTAATTTTGGAGGCTTCAGTTTCCTGACCTTAAACTGTAATAGAAAAAATTTCTCCAAATTAATGTATTAGGCTGTTAATAAAATTTTTGATATTAAGTTAATTTTAAGGTATTATTATATGAACTAGTTTGTTGGTTTGTTTTTTTATCCTGATAGTGAATAGATAGGTTAGTATTTTTTAAAAAAAATTTTTAAATGTTTTATTTATTTCTGAGAGAGAGAGAGAGGCAGTGTGAGCAGGGAAGGGTCAGAGAGAGAGGGAGATACAGAATGTGAAGCAGTCTCCAGGCTCTGAGATAGCTGTCAGCACAGAGCCCGATGCAGGGCTTGAACCCACGAACCCTGAGGTCATGACCTGAGCCAAAGTCGGACACTCAACCGACTGAGCCACCCAAGCGCCCCAGTATTTTTTTTAAATAGATCAATGGATCAGTGAACAAATAAGGTAGTTTTTTAAATGAATATCCAAATTATAAATTATAAATTTTATAAATATGCTAATTGTTCAAACTATCTCTGCTTTATTGACTCAAAAATTCTCTTAAGTAGTTTAAAAGATGAAAACCAGAGAGCCAAATACAGTCTGTAGTCAACACTTTTCTTCTTAGTTACTACCTATTATCCTTTGATTTAACTTTCAGTGTTTGGCAACACTCCAATATTATGAGTTTCACTTCTTTTTAACTTGGATTCACACAGGTGACCTATCATATACACTAAGTTGAAATTCCAATTTAGAAGTGAGGAATATAACTGCATTTGTCATATTACTTTTCCAGATAGTGGCAGAGGTATCTTGCTTTTGGAGAAATCAGTAATTGCAAACTTAATCTTTTAAATAATGGTATCCAAAATTATGGCAGATGAGCCACTGTAGTCAAATCTGGTTGTTGGGTTTTATTGTTTGGGACTGTGTTCCTGATGGAAACAAAATAGTTTTTGACGCGACCTTAGAACTGGTCATTGTTCCTGAAACCTTAGTCTTTTTCCCCCACGGCTTTGTTTCCTACTTATTATTCTTTACTATAAGAGTTTATTTTCTACTCACACTGGCAAAAGTAGATTCTGTTATTTGTAACTAAACAAAACTCCAAACAGGCTACAGATCTCTAGTCCTGAGCTAGGCATTTCCTAGGTTTTCATGCTTGCCCATCCAATGGTGTGGGTGGAATCTCCTGTCACTAAACAAGGGCATTTTCTTCCTTTGACAAACATTTGTGGATATATACACAGTTTTTCTGTTGATTGAGTGAACTGACCAAAGTCCTTAATTTTTCTGTACTTGCTTTTCACGAAGCTACCTTAAAAAGAGGTCAACAATATAATATACTTGCAGCTTAAAGTGTGGCAGGGGCTCTTAAAATAAGTAACTTCTTAAAATAAAAAATAAGTTAAAATTTTGGTGAATTTCTCTTTAGAAAAAAAGAAACCATGGGGGAATATGATTAGAATGACAAAACAAATGGGATAATAGATAACAGCCATGGCAGTTTATAAATAGAAAATAAGTTCATTAGAACAATATTGGATGAGAATATAAAAAGCAAATTTATAGGAAAAATCAAATGATCAACAAATATGTGAAGCTTAATGTTTTTGCTGAGCATTTAAAATAAATGCAAAGCCATTTTATACCCACCTACTTGACAAAAATGTAGAAGTAAGGCACTAGCAAATGATAGTGAGGATGTAGGAAAACAATACTCGTAGTACACAAGTAGTAAGTTAGTGAAATTATGGATAGTTATACTTGATGATCCAGCAATCCATACATGGATATTCATTCTGGAAAAACTTTGGGTTTAGCACATAAGGGGACATAGTACAGGGGTTTTTACTACAGCAATGCTTGAATACTAAGAGTGAACCCAATGTAATATCTATTAGATAATCTATCAACAAGATGGTAAATGATATCATGGATACTACTATAGAAGAAAACCCCAAAGAATAATCAAAGGAGAAACTTTAAAATATATGCAGTAATATGGATAAAACTTAAATAAAATATGACATTACTGAGTAAAAGTGAAGGGGATAATGTCTAGAACATAGTATTTACTTAATGTAATACACATATTTTATTTTGTGAATTTGCTTATACATTCAAGGACATTTGTTGATATATAATTAGAGTCTATGGAGAAGAGAAAAAGAGTAAAAATAATGATTATTTGAGAAAAAATTGGAATGAGACAAAGGGAAGGAAAGGGTAAGGAAGAAAGGGAGTGGGGGAAAAAGGAAAGAGAAAAAAGAAAGCCCCTACACATACCTTAAAAATAAACATTCACTCTGCAGCCAAGGGTTTAAAAATGAGTTAATTGCTGTATCTAATCACTGATATCCTAGGCACCCAGTATTTAAATCAGATACTCCTTCTTTTCCTTTCCTTTCCTTCCTTTCCTTTTCTTTTTTCACTGTTATGTTTTCTTAGATTGGAATACACGATCTATATTTATATATTTTATGGAAGAAATATTTCCAATAATATTTTCACAAAATTTTCTGTGTTGTTTTACAAGATTAGGGCAGGTAATTACCAGGCCAGCTGTGGCTAAAAAGAATAATATAATCAATATTAAAACATATTTATTAGACTTGTTTCTGGAAACTATTGATTTCCAAGTAATTAGACACACCCTACTGTTTTTAAGCAATATTCAACTTCAGCATTTTTTTTTCTAAAATTTGATTCTCTTCAAACTGACCAGATTTTCTCACTTTAACAAAATTGCATCTAAAACCGATAGAAGCGTTGGAATTTCAAAGTATTCTATTTCTAAACCAACAAAGGTGAGCACACACTCAATTAGATTAAGGACTTGCTCCTGATTCTCTGGAGGGAAAATACCTCTTGCCAATAATTTCAAATCGTGATTCATGCACTCCTATCAATCTCGGTCTGCAATAAATATGTAAAACACTGATGACAGCAGATTAGATCAGTATTTTCTTGTAAATGGCCTTTATGTTAATCTCATAGTTAAAAGTCCTAGTAAAACTAACTAGTTGCAGTAATTCTTGTGATGTTGATATTAAAAGAAAAAATTGAAGACTAATAGATTCCTTGCTTTTAATTTTATCTGGTTATAGGTCCTCTTCCCTGGCCACGGACATCCACCTGCTACTGGTGCTGGCAGAGTTAACTAAATTTCAGGATCCTCAGGAGCGTGCTTTACTTTTGATTATTCTTTTACCCTGAAAAGCTGACTTTAAAGAATTTAAATGACAATGTGACCTATCCAGTCCATGGATATATCCCATGGTGATAACAAGGAGAAAATTATTTTTCTTACAACAGTCTCTTTTTCAAAGGCAAACTTGAGCTTTGATCTTTTTAGGTCCTGTTGCTGTTCATATTCAGGGACACAATGCCATAGATCTGCAATGTTATAACTCAGACATTTCTCTGTGGCAGGAGTACAGATCTATAGCTAGTCAATTATATTGCTTTTTTTTAGATATGGAAGACATACAACCTGCCTTTTTTTGTGTACTCTCAATTTATATCATATACAATGTACTCCTGCAGCATGGAACATAGACAGCTTATATTTAATTTGACTTAAGAGAGTTGCATTGTATACTCATCAAGTCATCTCGCAGGTCTTTGAAGAAGTACTAAATTTTGAAGTGCCATAACTAGTGGGCCAATTTTAATTTTAACCAAGCATGATATGAAATAAACATGCAAATGGCAAACAGAGAGCTGTTAATTTGTGTGAGAAGTTAAAATTAAGGAAACAAGAGGATAAAAGCAGTTAGTTTGTGCTACTACAACACAGAATCCACAATTCACATCCTGGGGGAGTGACAAACCAGTCATTTAATGCTATGTCAACACATGTATCTTGTCTTTCATTAGTAAACTCTCCTGCTGGTTTGTACACTGTCAGAAGTAGACCTCCTATTGACTTCCATAAAGGTGTGGGAACCGGGATGGTTTAATAATTCTGTTTTGTTTAACTTTCCTCCTTATCTTATTTGAAGTCATTTTTTTCCCCTTCACTTTTAGAACAAGTGCATATTAACTTCATTTCTGAAGTAAATGATAAAAATGTTTATGATTCCAATGACCTACTTTCCTCTTAATTCTTTAGAGCACTTTGAATATCCTAGCCAATTGAGGGTTACATCTGCCTGTAAATTACCCATGCTTTCTCTCTGCACACAGTCTGCCCACATCATCTGTGAATAAATAACCATAAAAAATAAATGGAGAGGAAAGACGACAGCATCCATCTCCCTTTCCTACTGAAAAGTGTTCTATTGAGATGTTGGTTAATGACCTAAGCAGCATTATAGATCCAAAGTATTTTTCACCAAGCCAGCCCACCCCTGCCCCACAAACCTGTTCAGTTTAACTCATTTGTTTTTAGACAATGTTGCTCTTAGGCAGTGTTTAAGCAAATAAATATTTAAATAGTTACATATGAAATTTCTGCAAAACAACCACAATAAAAGATTAGGAAGTACACAGAGAACTTGATATGGAATTTTTATCTATAATTTCTACAAACATTACCCAAACACAGTCAAGATTCAAAGAAAACCTGTGCCAGTTTTACATTTTAACTGACAAAGTCGTATTTATTTTAGGAAATGATATTTGTAAAATTAATTCTTGGGATTATTTTGTAATAATATAAAACATCTTGACTTATTTTATACTAAGCTGCAGAATACTTAAAACATAAATGTTTTTGTAAGGCTGTTTCAAATTGTAAATAATGGTGCACATGAGTTACACATCTATGAGCATTTGATGTCTACTTCAAATATTATTCACGCTTAAATTGTTAATCCCTCTTTTTTTTTTTTAGTAATCCTTTTTCTAATGAAACTATATTTAAATTGTTTTGTTGTCTTCTTGGAACTACCTTAAAACACCAATTCTTTTTAAAAAAGGATTTCAATAGTTTTGTTTGTTAGTTTTAAAAACAATCAAGTTTAAAAGTTATATAGCTCAGTAAAATGCGTTTGGGTGAAATCAAGGACTGCCACAGTAATTTTATGCATTTAATTATGTGCATTACTGTCAGAATGTAAGGGAATTCTGAAAAGAATATAAAAAATTTTAAAGAATTGACTGAACTGTTGAAATATGTATGTAACCATCTATAATAACTGATTCAAAGTGCAATAGATATTTAAGAAGATAAAATTCTATACATTTCTTTACATTTTTTAAATGTTTTATTTATTGCTGAGAGAGAGAGAGAACGTGAACAAGAGAGGTTCAGAGAGAGAAGGAGACACAGAATCCGAAACAGGCTCCAGTCTCTGAGCTAGCTGTCAGCACAAAGCCCGATGCGGGGCTCGAACCCAGGAACCATGAGACCATGACCTGAGCTGAAGTCGGATGCCCAACCGACTGAGCCACCCAGGCACCCCTGTTTAAAAATAATCTTACATATGTTTGGTGTATTTCATATCAGTTTTACTAACGGAGTTTTAAAATACTTCATGTTTTGCAGAAAGTGAAATTTGTACTTTTGAAGAATACAAGCAACCACCCTACTCCAAATTAAAAAACACAAGTAGGTTTTAATTGAATATTAAATCTCTAGATTTAAGTAAAATGTTAATTAGTGCTTGGCTTTAAAGTATTGGAATTTCTTTTAAAATATGATTTTAAGGGACTATGATTTTAAGAGACACCTGGCTGGCTCAGTCCAGTGGAGAATGGGGCTCTAGGCCTCAAAGTTGTAAATTCCAGCCCCACGTTACATTGGGTGTAGAGATTAACTTCAAAATAAAATCCTTAATTTAAAAAAACCTGTGATTTTACAATATTAAACATTTTATAAAAGTATTTTCTTCTAAGACCTTTTTTAAAATTTTCTCTTTGAGCCAAACATTCATAATAGGAAACTAAAGTTTTTATAAAAATGCCTTACTTGATAATAATGTGTAAAGTTGTTAGAAGAGAAAGCAAAATTATTTAAAGTACTAAAATTTAAAAAGAGCTTTAATTTCAATTAACTGGAGGGAAAACACTTTTTGATACTCATTGAATTACAAACTTTTAACTGGAGAAACATCTTAATAATTAAACATTTGCTTAATAATACTTGCACCATTAGCTTGTTCAAAAAAAGATGTATGTTTAGTTCAAAACCATTACTAATTCTGATTTATTAGAAATCCGTTATAAGATTTGAGTGATAAAAAATAGTCCAGATCTATAAACAGATTTTTAAAATATCAAAAAACAGGAGAAAATACTTTCCACAGTTCAAGAAAATCTACAATTAGAAAAGATGAAAAACATTCATTTCAAAAGAAGTATCCAAAGCTACTAAGATTTTGTCGTTTCTCATATGTTGGAAATCTGTTATGGTTCTGTGTTTATGACTAATTGCCTTAATCTGTAAAAAAATATATATAACTATCTTGAACTATTATTTCCAAAATGTATTTCATATACAATTTGTATCCCTCATATTTAATATACATGAGAATAATTATTTCTAAAGTGTCACTCGATCTTGTATCTAGTTCTTTAACACTGAATCTGTAAAGAAAAATGTATCTTAATAATTTTAAAATGACAGCTTTTCTTAACATTCTCATTTTACAGAGTTGAAACATACACTGTTTGGGTTAATGTTTGTTTAGTTTAGTTTTCTTCCTGTTTTAGCATGGGAAGTTTGTGGTTTTATCTTTTCCTTCTGTTTATGATTCCTTAAATTGTTCTTAAACTTCCCAAGAGAAACATATTGCATAAGATTATGATGATAAAGTCTTAAGGTAATTACGTTTCTTCAGCAAGAAGTAAAATGACTGTGCATGCCTATGTGTTTATGATTTCAACCCCTAAAAAATTAGGAAGTATCAGAAGCCTTTGGAAAAGACTGTCATCAGAAGATCTGTCAAAATACAGCCAGGAACGTTTCTTAGAGAACCGCAACTCGATTTTTACACTTAATATATCTGGTTTTGGTTGACTAGAAGATGTCTGTAACAGAGCATTAACAAACACTGTAATTTGCTGGGGTCAGCCAGGTCTGCAGCCTTGAGATTGAAAGTCATCTTAAATTATGCTATCAGCTTTCCAAACCTCATTAGACTTAACCCATTTAGGTGCCACTGACTTCTCGGAATCACCAATAGAACCCTAATCAGAAAACCGCAGAGCAGCCAGTCGACTGCTATCAGAAACCTCAGTACAATTTTGTATATTAATATTTCAGAAAGTTTGTAGGAACACGTACTCCCTGCTGAGCAGCACAGCCGGTTCAGACACTGTTCCAGGCAGTCAACCCGCCCAGCGCGGCTGGCTGCTCCCTGTCTGTCTCTGGAACTGGCAACTGGGGAAAGGAAAAGACAGAAGAAAATGAAATGAATGCCTTCACTTGATTTATGATTAATAAATTCCCATAATTGGAGAGTCAGGTAACCAGTAAATAGAATAACAGAAGGTTACAGGAAAATGCCAATTTTATCCTGTAATGTTGCCATTGAATTTTGAATACAATACCACTTTATTTTTCTAGGAGAAGCAATTTTTGAGGCTGTTTGGAGAACATTCATTTTCTCTAATGTTCTTTAAAAGAGTTAATCAAATTTTCACCATGTATTGGTTAAAATAAAGCCTAAAAGAGAGGCAACAAAGTAGTGCAATTAAAAATGTTTTATAACAGACAAATCAGATTAGCAATGAGAACCAATATGAATTGTTAGTGACTTTGGGAATGTTTGCAGTGGAGAGAAATATAGTTTCTATAATGATAAAAATGACCAAGGTTCAATGAAATACAGTAAAGTTAAATGGCAAAAATAGAAAGAAAACAGTAAATGCTACTTAAAGGATGCTTGAATAAATAATTTCTCGTAAATAATCAGAATTATGTACATAACCGATCCTGTTTGTTTATAATAGGAAAGGCCTAATGTTTCAATTTACTATACAATGACATACGTTTACAGATGCACCAGAGGAAAAATATTTACAGAAACTTCTAACAAGTGAGAGTTTCTTACATTTAAATTCAGCAAAACGTTTAAAATGAAATTGTACCAGAACAATTAAATATCCTTTTTTAATTAAAATGTTAATACTTAGCATATAACCTAAAGTAACTGACCAGGGCAGGGAAATGGAAATCAGAGTTCCGTTTCATTTTTCTTTGAACAAACAAATTATTGTGACAGGCACACATTCTGTCATATACTCAAAGTTGAATCTGGCATTTTTCTTGATTTACATAATTAGAAATGGAGAGCATTAAAAACATTTGGAGCCTTAGTTCTTATCAGAAGCGCTTGAATGGTATCCTTCTCCACTGTTAACAGCATGGCAGCACTCCGGCCCTAGGAGGAGTTCAGGTCCACTCTAGTGCCACTTCTGCCATGCGCTATGTGGGTGGCACTGACAGGCTAATCAGTTTCTCCCTTTCTTGTCAACGTACATCTGAGATTCCTCACAGTCCCACTGCTGTATGACTACATTGAAATTGTACATGTGCACACACACACATTAATACAAATAGTTTCTACTGTCATCTAAATCTGAGCCTCATCAATATTCATAAAGCATCATAACTATTTTATTTAAAATGATATAAGAATATTGACACACAACAATATTGTCAGTTCTGATTTTGTTTACTTTATATTTATTTATCTGATTTTTTAAAAATTTATTTTGAGAGGGAGAGAGAGTGAGCAGGGGAGGGGCAGACAGAGAGGGAGAGAGATCACAAGCAGGCTCCATGTTGTCAATGCAGAGCCCAACTTGGGGCTCAATGTCATGAACTATGAGATCATGACCTCAGCTGAAATCGACAGTAGGACACTCAACTGACTGAGCCACCGAGGAGCCTCTGATTTTATTTATGATAAGAAATTTTATTGTGATAAGAAAACTTAATGGGACCTGGTCTCTTAATAAATTTCAAATGTGTACTACATTATTTTTTACTATAGGTACAATGCATACAGCGGGCCTCTAGAACTTATTGGTCTTTCTTAACTGAAAATTTATGCCTGCTAATTAATTACTCTTCATTTTCTACTCCCATCAACTCCCTGGTAACCACTATGCTGGACTTTGATGTTATGAATTTGATTATATTAGATACCTTGTATGAAGTGGAATCATGCAGTCCCTTCTGTGTCTGGTCTATTTCACTTAGTCTAATGTCTTCTAAGTCCTTCCATGTCGTCACATAGCTCAGAATGTCCTTCTTTTTAAAAGCTGAATAACATTCCATTGTACATGTATCCCACAGTTTCTTTATCCCTTCATGTGTTGTTTTAATTGTTTCCAAACCAAATGTTGGCTGTTGTGAATAGTGTTGCAATGAACGCAAAGGTCCTAATATCTCTTTGAGATCCTTGTTTCATTTATTTTGGATATACACTCGGAATTAGGACTGCTGGATCAAATGGTAGATATTTACTTTTAATATTTTGACAAACCTCTAAACCATTTAGCATAGTGGTGGCATCATACGACCCATCCTGACATGTGGGAAGTGATACTTCGTTGTGATTTTGATTTGCATTTCCCTGATGATAAGTGATGATGCACAGTTTTTCATATAATTGTGGACAACATGTGTGTCTTATTCAAGTCCTTTGTCCATTTTTAAAACTTGAGGTATAATTGACACACATTTTATTAGTTTCAGATGTACAACATAATAATCTGGTATTCGTGTACATAGTGTGATAATCATCACAAGTCCAGTTAACATTTTTTCTTGTGATGAGAACCTTTAATACTTAGTCTTTTAGCAACTTTTGAATATGCAGTTTAGTATTAACTATAGTCATGATACTATACATTAAACCCCCATGACTTATTTATTTTATATCTGGAAGTTGGTACATTTTGACTCCCTTCACCCATTTTGGCCATTCCTCAATCCCTACCTCTGGCTACCACCAATCTATTTTCTGTTTTCATGAGTTTGTATGTGTGTGTCTATTTTTTAGATGCCACAAATAAGTGGTATCATACAGTAGCATTTGTCTTTCTCGGACTTATTTTGCTTAGCATAATGCCTTCAATGTCCATCCATGGGGTCACAATGGCAAGATTTCTTTTCTTCCTATGACTGAATATATCATTATATTTGTATATCACATTTTTCTTTTTCATTTTTTTATGTTTATTTATTTTTGAGAGAGGGAGACAGAGAGAACACACAAGCAGGGAAAGGTCAGAGAGAAAGGGAGACGCCTAATCAGAAGGAGTTCCCGGCTCTGAGCTGTCAGCATAGAGCCCAATGTGGGGCTCAAAGTCATGAACTGTGAGATCATGACCTGTGAGATCATGACCTGAGCCGAAGTCTGATATTCAACCGACTGAGCCACCCAGGTACACCGCGTGTATCACACTTTCTTTATCCATTTATTTGTTGACGGATAAGCAAGCTGTTTCAGTATCTTGTCTGTTGTAAATAATGCAGCAAACATGCTTTCATTATGCTTAGATTCCTTTTTCATTAGTTTTTTTGCTTTGTTATTACCATTAGGTTTACATATGATGAGTTATATTAAAGCAGTCTATTTTAAGTTGATAACTTAAGACTGAACACTCTATATGTTTATTCTCTTCCTCCATGTTTTATATTTTTGGTGTCAATTTTAAATGATTTTACCTTGTGTATCACTTAACTAATTATTCTAGTTACAGTTGTTTTTACTACTTTTGTGTTTTAACCTTCATACTAGCTTTATAACTGACCAATCCACAACTTTTACTATTTACCTTTATCAATGAGATTTATACTTTCACTTTTTCTTGTTACTAATTAATGCCCTTTCTTTTCAGCTTAACGAAGCCCATTTCACATTTTTTGTAAGGCCAGTTTGGTGGTGAAAAACTTTTTCAGCTTTTGCTTTTCTGGAAAACCCTTAATCTCTCTTTCAATTCTATGTTTTTATTTCTAGGAGAGAGAGAGAGATAGCGTGAGCAGGGGAGGGTAAGAGCGAGAGGGAGATACAGACTCTGAAACAGGCTCCAGGCTCTGAGCTGGCAGTCAGCACAGAGCCCGACGCGGGGCTCAAACCCACGAACCGCGAAATCATGACCTAAGTGAAAGTCGGACGCTCAACCAACTAAGCCACGCAGGCACCCCATCTCTTTCAATTCTAGATTTCTATCTGTCAGGTAGGATACTCTTGGCTGGAATTTTTTTTTTCTTTCTTTCTTTTCAGCACTTTGCATACACCATGCTCTTCCATTCTGGCCTGCAAAATTTCTGGCAAAAAAATCTGCTGGTAATCTTATGGGGGTTCTCATGTATAAGTTGTCTTTTTCTTTCTGCTTTTGAAATTTTCTTCTTGGCTATAACTTTTGACATTTTACTTATCATGTGTCAGAGATTGGGTCACTTTGGGTTTATCTTTTGTTCGAGCTGTCTGGGCTTCCCGGATCAGGATGTCTGTTTATTTCCCCAGGTTGGGTAAGGTTTTCAGCCATTATTTCTTCAACTGTTTTTACACCACCCATGCCCTCTTCTCCTTCAGGGACACAGATAACACAAATGCGGGTCCATTCAATGTTGTCCTACAAGTCCCTTAAGATAACTTCACTTTTTTTTCATCTAGCTTCCATTTATAATAATGAATGCTTCATGACCATTCTCCATCATGTTCCCTTATGGACTTGCATGAGAATTTCTCTAGGATATGCATCCAGAAGAGAAATCGCTGGGCCATAGGAGTTAATAATTAATTTGTGCCTCTGGCACCAGACTGGCATTCCAAATAGCTATGTCATTGCACAGTCCCAACTGCAGTAGAGAATGAAGATGGCCATACCTTACAATAACCCTTGGCATCTTACAGTTCTCTAATTTCAGAGCGACTAGGGAAAAGTGAGAGTCTATTTTCAAAATTTTGCATTTCTCTGATTACCACTGCTTTTGTGGATATTTCGGAGGTTTGTTTAGTCTGTTGGTTATCCTCTTCTATAAATTGCTTGTCCATATTTTTTTGCCTGTTTTTTTCTTTCCACATTTCTCTCTTTCAAGAGGCTTTGCATGTTTTAGAAGACAGATGTTTCTCACCACCTTTACTGCTACTCTGGTTAAACCAATAGTGTTTTCCTTGGTCTCCCTGTCTCCACCCTTGCTCCTGACTCCTACAGTCTATTCTCAACAAATTTGCTAAAATAACCCTATTAAATTGAATCAAATTATGGCATTTCTGCTCAGACTTCTCCATGTCTTTTCAAATTGCTTCTGGCTAAAAAACAACAAGCTGTCAGACCCTGTATCCTCTCCTCTTAACCCCCTCTTCAATCCCATTCTCCCTACTTATTACCCACTTTTGCCATATTGATCTTCTCGGTATTCCTCACATAAGCCAGGCACACATCCCATCTGGGGCTATGGCATCCTCCTGTCCTTTGTTGCAAAGACCAATCAATTGCTCTTGTCTTCTTCGATCTTTGCTCCTGCTACCTTCTCTCTGGGTCCTTTTCTGAGCAGCCATTTAAAAATTGAATTTTTATCCATGGAATTTTCTATCCCAATTCTCTTTTAAAAATATTCTTGGCAAGATTTGTTATGTTCTAAAATATAATATAATTAAATTATTCATCATATTTTTGTCTTATTCCCCATACCTGAATATACATTCCATGAGGGAAGACCTTCCTTTTATTTTACTTTGTCCATTTACTTCATCCTGCTTTTAGCGCCTTATCTAAAATGTAATACATAATCAAAAATTAATTGTCAAAATAAGTAACTTATTTTCTCTTTTACATAAACTTAAGACTGGGATAGGCCTAAATATAGTCACATCCCATCAATTTCATATTATATAGCATTTATAAAATATTCAGGTAGTTTATGAAATCATGTAATGGGTTCTACAATGTTGGACATACCAGCTTGTATGCAATGATAATGGCATATCACTTGTTATAAAAATACAGCTGAGCAGTTGTTTCACAAGTCAAGTAAGGCATCTTCTGCTTAATAAAAGTTCAATAATATTTTTTTAAAAAACCCAAGAACTGGACAGTAAAGATGATATAAGTTCTAGATAGGAAATAATAAAAGTATTCACTCATTTTATCATATACCTTCAATATTCATATCACATCTTTAACCAGAAAAAAAGATATGAAGAATAGTTGTATATCCAATTGATTCAAGAAAATTAGTCACCTTACCACTTACTGGCTTGTTTGATTGAAAAGAGTTCAACCCTAACTATAGAAAAGTATTTTTTCAAAGACATTTACTGCTACAAAATATATGGCCCTTATTCTTATTTTTCCTTTAAGTCACTGAGCTTTTATTTAAGTATGTTTGTGGGATACCCAAACCTAGGAGTCCTAGAGAGGATCTTTTTACGTAGTTTTTCACAATAGTCATTTAGCTGCACTAAACATCAGTTCATTGTCATAAGCAAGCTTGGGCTTTAAATTTATACACATGCTCATGGGTGTGCACTCTCAGTCTCAGGATGAAGTCATGAATATTCTAATTCGTGTTAAATAGAGTTGTCTTGATTATTAAATGAGAAAGCATAAATAAGTTACCTAACACAGTTTATGTTTGATTCTCATGCTTTATGAGAATAAATTCTCACTTAATTTAAGTAAATTGTATTTTTTCTCTTGACTCCTGATGGCCTGGAATATTTAAATATTTGTTTCCCTGTTATGGAACTCATTGCTAGTGGGTCTGTATCAAGCAAAGATTGGGGAGAAAAATGGATCTGTGTTTAATTATTGTAGTCTCAGATCTAAATGCGTTTTTTTAGTCACAGAAGTTGAAAAAAGTTCTTTGCGTTACTAGTTGTATTCAGCCATTATATGAGCACAATTGCTCAGCTTGTCATGTCTCCTCAGTGCATCTAAGGTTTGAATTGTAGCATGGAGTTGCATACAAATAGCTTCTAGGGCCATCACATTAATCTTCTGATGGGCACAAAGTGCATAGCACCCCACAGATAGATCATAAAGCCAATATGGAATCCTGGGCTCTTCAAGAAGAGTGTGGTTATAATTACCAACATTCTGGTTAGTACTTGTCATTACTGTTCATAGTAAGCAAGTGGAGGAGAATTCTGACAATATCTGTTCGATCACCTAGTCAGATTACCAACAGAACCTTAAGAAGTCCTTTGAAGATATAAGGATTTTGCTTATCCCCTTTATACAATTGTGCTATTTTATTCAGCATTGGTATTTTTAACTTTCTCTGTTTATAAACATTAGAATATTCCAAAGGCACTTTCTAGCAAATCCCTTTGTAAAGGAATTTTTAAAGATTATCATTGTTTCCTGTGATGATTACAGATATGCTTTCAAATTTATATGCCAGAGAATGTTTTAAAATATTCTGAAAACTGGTTGCAATTTTCTTACTCAAGTCAAGGGCTTTAAATACCCTTGGTAACAAATTATTTTGGAGATGAGAAAGTTGTGAGTAGGTATTCTAACAAATGTGTAAGTTTACTTTCCCTTCTGTTTAAATTCTTTTGGCTAACATGTTATCAACTGCTTTGAAAGATACTTAATGGTCTCTCATCAGTAAGTTACATACATTTCTCCATTCAAAATGCTGTTTTGTAGTGCTTTTATATATTTGCTTAAAAAGTGACTACTTCTTGACATTTAAGTTAAAAGATTCACTTATATTTTAAAAGAAAATACTCTGTCATAATGTGTCACATATACAACACATAAATTTATAATCAACTCAATTAACCAGATAGCTCTGAAAGAAGTAGGATAAAATAAATGATTTCTAATGTTTGCTGAGGCATCTCCTTGATTTCTCCACAAGTATGTATGTTAAATACGTTCTTAAGTGGTAATATGCCTTCTATGCAACTCTGTAAAAACATAGTTATGAATGTAAACATAGTTGAATTAAGGCATATCTGTTATTTTTAGCTTTGGCACTTAAAATGATAGAAAACAACACAGACTTTGGATACATTGAGACCACTTCCCTGAGTGCATGAGAATGGTGTAAAATTAATACTAAGGGAAAGAGAAGCTTTCAAAAGAGACGTACACGGAACTTTGTATTATAGCTTCTGGGTGCTGGATTTTAAGTGAGAAAAGACTGAAATTTCTCAGAAACAAATGTATGAACTTAGCCTATAAATAATTTTCAATTTCATGCACCATGTATAGAAGTTTTTGCTTGCCAGAAATGTTTTAAACATATTGATTCAGTTTTAGAGATAACACTTGAGGCTTTTATTCGGGAAGATTAAATTAGCACAGGTTTGCCAAATGATGTACCCAGTGTAGATGGAGATTTAACAGAAATCCATGCTATAAGTTTTTTTCCAGCTGTAGAAATGTCTTGCTCGACAATAACCATGCTTATCTGTTTAGGCCTACAAC
This sequence comes from Crocuta crocuta, assembly GCF_008692635.1. Taxonomy (NCBI): domain Eukaryota; kingdom Metazoa; phylum Chordata; class Mammalia; order Carnivora; family Hyaenidae; genus Crocuta; species Crocuta crocuta. Next base: position 1,860,052 of record NW_027529607.1, read on the forward strand.
TGTGCCACACAATTGGTCATTTAGAAGAGTTCATACTAAAAAAAACAACAGCAACAGCAAAGCAAAGGTAATATGTAGGGATTATTTGGCTTCATCATGTGAAGTTTTCTCAACCAATTGATTCAAGCAGGAAGGGCCATCTATTCACTATGAATCATTGCAGCATGACTGTGTGGAACCAAGTCTGTTAATGACCGGCTGGGGGCACTCCTTGGGCACAGTCTTTTTTTCATCTGTAAAATGAGACAGCTGACTTTTGTAATATCAAAATGCTTCCTGGTTTTTGATTCATAATCTAACTTCTTGATTTAGTTTTTTGAAAAGAATAGAAAAGAGAAGTAAGAGTTGAACATCTTCTGTGTGTTTAGAAAATATAACATTCTTGGGGTGCCTGGGTGGCTCAGTCAAGTGCCTGACTTTGGCTTGGGTCATGATCTCATGGGTTCATGAATTTGAGCCCAGTGTTGGGCTCTGTGCTGACAGCTCAGAGCTTGCAATCTGCTTCAGGTTCTGTGCCTCCCTCTCTCTCTGCCCCTCCCCCACTCTCTGTCTTTCTCTCTCTTTCTCTCCCTAAAATAAGTAAACATTAAAAAAAGAAAATATAAGATTCTATAGTAGCCCCTTTTCTATCTTTGAGGGATACATTCTAAGACCTCCCATGGATTCCTGAAACTAAAGATAATAAGGAACCCTACATATGTTTTTTTTTCTATACATACATACCTATGATAAAATTTAATTTATAAATTAGGCACAAAAGAGATTAACAACAAAAATGATAAAATGGAACAGTTATAACACTATGTTGTAATAAAAGTTATGTGAATCTGGTCTTTTTCTCTAGAAATATTTTATTGTACTGTACTCACCCTTCTTTCTGTGATGACATGAGAAGATAAAATGCCTACATGATGAGGTGAAGTGAGGTAAATGACATGGACGTTGTGGCTACTGTTAGGCTACTGTAAAATGTCTAACCATATGTCAGAAGGAGAATCATCTGCTTATCACCTGGTAGATTTGATTTTATTATTTATTTATTTACTTATTTATTCATTTCTATCATCCTGTAAATTTAAAAGTTCTCACTATGTGCACATGTGCACACACACACACACAAATTGTCACTGTGAGGTGATGAATAGGTTAACTAACCTTACTGTGGTAATCATTTTGGAACATGTACATTGCGTATATCAAATCATTGTGTTGGACACTTTAGACTTATACAATGCTATATGTCAGTTATATTTTAACAGAGTTGAAAAAAGAGAGTCTATGATATGTCAACAAAACCTGACCACAGAGAAATCCCCAATAACTCATTAAAAGGAAGCAGTACAGATCACACTTATTTCAATGCAATGAAACTAGAAGTTAAAGAAAAAAATGGGGAAGAAAGTCAGAAAAATCAGTACAATGGAATTTAGGACACAAGGGAGAAAAAAGAAGGGGCATTTACTAAAATGAGATGTGTTTCACTACTGGAATCACAGATCGTAAGAATATTTTAAGCATGCCACTTGCCTGACATTTGTAGAAAAGACAGGGAAGAAAGAATTGTGTTGATCTACATTATTTGGTTGCATCATTATATTTCATAAAATATGCGCTTGACTTGCTATCAGTCCTATTACATGTATTCATGATTCAAAAATATAATTTCAGATTCTATTATATAAATGCCTAGATCATTGTAGGATACTACAATTACTGACAAATATCATTTCTTTGTATAGCAATCAATATTGAGATAGTTTATATAAATGTGAAGAGTAAATTAAAAAATCAATAGCAGATGCTATAAATTACTATAGAAAATGAAAATAAAAATAGGAATGAGTTTGCATTTATTATTTCTGAACACCAGGGTATTCATTTATGTTATGGTTGATACTTTCTGGTTTAAGTTGAAAGAGTAGAAATTTTCCCAGTCAATTCATTAATCTGTAAAAATCACATTCCTTATCTGAACTAATATTCTGTATTATAGACAGAGAATATGGTAATAATCTGTAATGGATAGTATTTGCAAGTTAGTCCTTACTAAATATGGTCATCTTTACTTTTTCTAGGTCTCCCTGATTAAAGTATTTCAAGTTATAGAAACTAAATAAGAATCCTAGAAAATAACAGGTGGTGGGTGTCAGGTTAATAAGTGAGATTTTTATCAAATAGCTTCTCATCTTGCACATTGAGATTTTGACCTCAGCACAAATTATAGCACAAAGAGGATTTCAAGATCCATACTTTAAGAGAAGAGTTACCTGGATTGTTTATGTTATTCCAATTCAACAAATAAATTTAAATGTTGGCTTTGCTTTACCACTTTTTAGGAATAATTTATTCATCTTAGATGTTGAAGCACTATAGAAAAGTATTAGAGTGGCATGCATTTTTTAAATTGTGCTTTTATTCCCAACTCAAAATAGAAGACTCCAAAAAGAGCACTCGATTTAGAACAAGCACTCGTCATTCTCTTTGCCTGTCCATAGTCTTATATTTGGTGTTTGGCCCTGTGGGCTAGACATGGTGCACCACAGGAAGACCAGACCCAGTCAATGATCCTGAAATTATCAGTAGGCAGTAATTGCGTGATAGAGGAAGTCTATACTCTGTGGGGGACACTCTCTCTGCTCTAGGCATTACATTCACCCTCTTCCCTTACTTTGTAAGCCTTGAGAATTTAGTCAACTAAGGGAATTCAGCAAGAAGTATGTGAGAAAGTCTTATTGGGTACATGTGCACAACACACCCCATGCCTGTCTACTCCACTTCATCTTCACCAATCTCTCTTTGATCCACTGTTGGGCTAAACTTTTGTGTTGCTTCCAACATGATTTTTCTGTTCTTGCCTCAACCTCATTAACTGATTCTCCACATGGAACCTAAACATGTCCTTTAGGTTTGAAATCTTCCACTGTCTCTAAACTCAGAATAAAATCCAAACTTCTCCCACCTGTACCAAGCTCTATACAACTGGGCTTCTGCTGGACTTTTCAAACATGTCTCAAACTCCTGTCCTTCTTGCTCACTTTTCTCTAGCCATCATGGCTGTTTTCTTGTTCCTGTGGGCCTTGAACTTGCTATCCCTTCTTCCTAGAACATCAACCCTAGAGTATTGCATGCCTGACTCCCCTTTTTTTATTCTTTTATTTTTTTTAATGATTATTCATTTCTGAGAGTCAGAGAGTGAGTTGGTGACAGGCAGAGAGAGAGAGAGGGAGGCACAGAATCTAAAGCAGGTTCCAGGCTCTGAGCTGTCAACACAGATTCCGACGCAGGGCTCGAACCCACAGCCCTGAGATCATGACCTGAGCCGAAGTTGGATGCTTAACCGACTGAGCCACCCAGACGCCTGTGACTCCCCTTCTTTTAGGTCTCTGCATAATTGTTTCACCCTCTGCAAGACTTTCTTTGAAGTAGCTCAGACCCCAGACATTCTATTGGATCATCTTTCGTGTGTGTGTTTTTAAAGAACACTTAAAAATATCTCAGAATGTTTTATTCTTTTTTATATGATTATATTTTTTATCACCCACGTGAATATAAATTCTAGGAGCAAAGGGACATGATTGTTTTCCTCACTATGCTTTCTGCTTGGCATGCAACACAGTAGGTGATCACTAAATACTGAATGAAGGATTAAATTTAAAAAAAAATAGAAATGTTCCTCTGTTTTCAGCCTTAATTTTTTTTTTTTTTTGCCTCCCAGTGGTAAGAGTACCAATTACAAGTGTCTTCCCAGTGCTGTATGGCTGTTCTTATGAAAGGCCAAACTACCTATTTGTGAATCTGGAAGTAAATTCTCTAGGTGAGACAACGACTTAATTCAAATGAGAGAAATCTGAGGATAAAAATGAGCCCTACTCTTTACCAATTTGGAAACAAAAATTGAATCATCTGAAAAAGTCAAAGAGATAATAGAGTCTAGTGTCTAAAATTGGATTCTAGACTCAAACTGTTTGAGTTTACATTATAACACGGCTATTTACAAGTGATGTTACTTTGAAAACATTGTTACACCCGTCTTCTCTGCAAGCTGGTTTGTTGTCTGTTTGTTTATTTATGTATTGTACACCTGGGTGACACTACAATATCTGCCTCGCAGAATAATTAAAATAAAATGAGGTAACAAATATCAAACTCTTTGAACAAGGTCTGAAGTACTATAATTCACTAAAGCTTAGATACTACGTTTTCACAGCCCCACATTAGCTCCATCATCTGGGCTATAAAGAGCTACATTGAATGCTCCATTCAGAACAGAAACTCTGACAGCTATTGGCTTAGTTGCTTCACACAGTAACCCAGACGTACAAGGGAGAAAAATCCGATTCTTCAGCACAATTATACTTGGGTATAATTTTGATCTTGTATCTATCAAGAAGATACATCATTCCTCAGGGTGTCGGAGTGCATTGGTTTTCTTTGTCAGAGATAAGGTCAGGAATGAGGATTTGTGTACTGGTAGTTTATTTGGGATGTACCAGGATTCCCTGCAAAGATGTGGGTAGTGATACAGTGAAGGGAGTGTAACCAATAAAGAATACACTTTTAAATCAACTAAAATGACAGGGAAATGGAGTTCACTTTCACAGAGGAATTCTGAGATTTTGTGTAAAACATCTCAAGAATATCTCCCCAAGAAGGGTGAAGGAGCTGAAGTATTTATACTCATTGGCTGAAGGCTACTCCTGGGGAATGTTGATTCCCTGGTTGTGTGTGGGTCAGAATGACTTTCTATGGCTCCAGGGCAAGAAAGAAAGAAAGAGAAAGAAAGAGAGAAAGAGAAAGGAAGGAAGGAAGGAAGGAAGAAGGAAGGAAGGAAGGAAGGAAGGAAGGAAGGAAAGAAAGAAAGAAAGAAAGAAAGAAAGAAAGAAAGAAAGAAAGAAAGAAAGAAAGAAAGAAAGAAAGAAAAAGAAAGCCTTCAGACCACAGATGCTGGTAATAGTGGGAGTCATTAGCTATAAGAAACAGAAAGGCCCAAGGAATATGGGCAAGTGTCATGGACAGGTCTGCTATGGAGGAAGAGAGTATGCAGTCAAAGCTGGACGAGCCAGCTCATGACTCCAAAGAAACCACATGAGACTAGCTCAAGGCTTCTAGTATTCACTTGTCCCATCGTACATACTGAACTGGGATGGGGCTTTCCCCTCTCAGCATTAGGGAAACCAAACCCCCGCACACTTACAAAAATTTCTCTGAGTAGAACCTTTGGGAATTCAGAGTGCATTAGGAAGTTCCATTCATCCAGGACAAGACCATTCATACTTCTTGGAGCCAATACTTGTCTCCAAAGTACCTAGATTAGTCTGCTTGAATTGCTGTAACAAAATACTGTAAATGGGGCAACTTAAACAATAGGCATCTATTTTTTATAATTTAGGAAGCAGGAAAGTCTAAGATCAAGGTCCCATTAATTGTTTTGAGGTAAGAATTCCCTTCTTGGCTTGCAGATAGTCATCTTCTTCCCGTGTCCTGCATGGCATAGATCTACAGTTCTCTCTTCCTCTTAGAAGACACTAATCCCATCCTGAGGGCTTTACCCTCATGATCTCCTTTAACCCTTATTACTTCCCAAATGTCCCATCTCCAAATAGAGTCACCTGGGTGGGGGGATGGGGTTAGAATTACAATATATGAATTTATGGGGAGACGTAGTCATACCTGATGGAGAATGTGCTAGCTTTATCATGTCATTAGTTAGCAAGACCTTTTTTTCACTTGGAGACCCCTTTGTAAAGCTTCACACAGCAAAGGTGTTGATGGTGTTGAGTCTCCTACTACACACAAGCGGCTCATTGCTATCTCATAACCAAATACACAGGAGTAGCCTAAAATAGTCATCCATTCCATTTTGTGCCAAGGAATATATTGTTGCACACAGTGATTTGTGATAAATAAATTTCTATTATCTTCATGTTTCCTTTTGTAATGCATTTCTGATCTCATCTAAATTAATTCTTTGTGGTTCTTTTATTACTATTTTATAGCACTTTGCTTTGTTTATTAACTTGATTTGACATTTGTTTTTTGCTTCATATAATTTTGTTTAGTTTTCAGTGGCTTTAAATCTATAAGTAGAATATTATTAAAAATTACGGGTTGGAGTGAGTCCCAACGCCACCACAGATAACTGAAGTCTATGTGTAGGTGTTTAAAGGGTGGCAGATACATATAACTGAATTAATGTTAGTGCTCCATATGCCAAGATAACTGTAAAGAAGTTAAACTTTCTTTAAAGAAAGTCTAAAAGATTACGAAAATTTCCAGCAGTGTTGAAATTATTTGTCTATGTTAAATACATATGAGGTTAATTCATTATACAACATTTAACCTGAAGTTTCATCCATGTTGACACATACTGCAGAATATCCTTTTTAAAGGCTGAATAATATTCCATTGTATCTATATACTCCCTTTTCCTTACCCATTCATCTGTGGATGGATATTTGGGTTGTTTCCACCTTTGGCTATAGTGAATGGTGCTGGAATAGAGAAAAAAAGCCCAGCAGCTAAAGACAGCTACTTTTCTTTTTCCTTCTTTAAAAATGTATTTATTTTTAAGTTTATTTATTTATTTTGAGAAAGAGATACAACATGAGCAGGAAAGGGGTAGAGAGAGAGGGAGAGAGATTCCCCAGCAGGCCCCATGCAGTTTGCACAGAGCCCCACAAAAGCCTTGGTCCCATGACCTGTGAGATCATGACCTGAGCTAAAATCAAGATTTGGATACATAGCCGATTGAACCAGCCAGGTGCTCCTCTTTTTTTCCTTTTAGCATCTATGATAGATATTTACTTGAAGTGGAGTAAAATTATCCTTTCTCTTAGACTGTTCTAAAAGATTTATAACTTCACGAGAAGATTGGCTATAAGAATCTTTTTTTTTTTTATCATTTTGTGTAAGCAGTGAATCCCTTAAGGAAATCCCACTTGCTTTCACTAGAAGATAAATGTGTATATGTAGATCTTTCTCTGCTGAGGACATTCTCTAAATATCTAATTAGGAAAAGCTATAAATCCATGCTATAACAAAACTTTTGTTTATTAAAAGTTTTAGTTGTAAACAAAACGACATTATGGTCTGCTTTGCTGGGTTTTAAGCCACCATTCTTAAAGGAGAAAGCATATAAAGAGATACATTTTGGGCCGAATCAAGGGACCACTTCATACCAAGAAGTAATATTTTAAAATTTAACCTCAGCACTCCATTAAGCACCACAATTGTTGGTCTTAGGGGGAAAATTCAGCAAAGAAATCATATACGCCTATAGCAAAATCCTAAAATTTTTACTAGATGTCTGCTTTCCAGGAAGTTTGGTGGGTTGCTGAGTGGGAGGCTGACAGACACAAATATCTTCATGTCAATCAGACACCCCCATGCAGAGTCTTGGCACCTCTGAGATCCAGCAACCATGTCACATGCCAAGCAGCTGAGGACTGGAGGAGCACCCACAGCCCTGACCAGAGGCCCCACTCCAGATCCTTATGGTTAGCAAACTGTTGCTATGATATAAAGGGACCTGCTGATGCCTCACACACTTATTACTCTCTATAGGCACCAGGAAAAAAAATGCTGAAATTTGTACCATGTGCAGGAAGAGTTTTGCATGGGAATTAAAAAAGAAAAGGATAGAATAGTTGTTCAAATTAATACACCCCCTTGTGATCTATTGGGAAGCTTCCTCACATTTCAAAATGCATCTTAAATTCAGATGTTACTAGAGGATTTTTATGGGAACCACAAACTCAATTGCCTATATTTCAAATATAGTTTACTTTTAGCCTTTCCCACTATTATAGTAACTTTCATATATATTAATATTAACATTAATGAATAATAGTTTATATTTTACACATGGACATGGCATGATGGTGTTTCTAATTTTATATTTAGATAGTGTACCTATACACACATGGAATGATTTCTGTATAAGTGAACTCTTCTTACCAAAAAAAAAAAAATCATTTATATAGAAAAGTAAATGTTCAGAACACAAATGAACACTGGAGAACTATAAAAAGTTTTGCAGTAGATAACATATGTATGTGACCATAGGAAACATTTTCATTTGTTAATTAATCGATAGATGTGAGTAGAAGTGATTGATTCAACAAAAAATAACACCTTCTGTGTTCTAAACATTATGTTATAGATTGAAGTAGTTGGGTCTCTAGTTAAAAAGATAGATGATTAAATAATTAACTTTATTACTATATAATAAGTGTAGTAAATATATGATTCATTCATAGTATTTGAAATAAATCTATGAAAGTAAAATGCTTGACCTACCTCCAATTTATTAAACAAGACTTTGAAAGACAGAGAAATCAACTGAAGAACTAATTTCTTGAGTCTAATGTGCACCAACCACTAGTTAATATGTGATAAAATCATTTCCAAAAAATGTTATCTAGCACTCAGCTCAAAAAAGATTGGAAATAAAATACTTGACTCTTCAAGCTTCAGGCAGCAGATTATAGTTCCTATTCATAGGACCATGTAAGTATTTAAAAATATGCATACTTCTTAAGAATATAGAGAAACACATCCCTCACATAAAACTTGAGGTAGGAAATAGCTATTATCTTTTTTTTTTTTATGTTTTTATTTATTTCTGAGAGAGAGAGAGAGAGAGCAGGGGAAAGTCACAGAGAGAGATGCAGAATCTGAAGCAGGCTCCAGGCTCTGAGCCAGCTGTCAGCCCAGAGCCTGATGCAGGGCTCAAACCCGCAAACCGCGAGATCCTGACCTGAGCCAAAGTCGGAAGCTTAAACGACTGAGCCACCCAGGCACCCATGGAAATAGCTATGTTCAACTAGGTTTTGAATAAGATTCTTTCACTTGAAGAAAAATAAATTAGTAGAAAATGTCTAAAAGCAGTCCAAATATTTAGTTATATTACCAATATTACCACAAACGATCAAGGCCATACAATGCACCACGTATTTTGCTAGATACTGGTGATGAACAGCAGTGAGCAAAACAAATTGCCTTGCCTTTTTCCAATTTACACTAGAATGTAGAAGAATATAAAGTTGTTTTTTAAGTGCAATGTAACTTAACAGCGGCACATTAATAATGATTATAATGATAATAGTAGCCAACACTCATGAAACTTCTGATACATGACAATTACTGTATGTGCTCTATGTAAACTAATGCATGTAATATAGGTGGTCAGAGAGGGCCAGTACAAAGAGAAAGGAAGGATCTGTGTTAGAGGTGCTCATTGAAACGAGGATGGCCAGGAAGGACCTCACTGGCCAGGAGACATTTAACCATGCAGCTATCTAAGAACTTTCTAAGCAAAACTTTCAGATATTAGCATAGTCAAATACTGGGTGTTTTCATGGATCATCAATGATGTTCTGGCTGGAGAAAAGAGAGAATGGTTACAGATGAAATAATAGAAAATAATTGAGTAATGGGCTCAATATATACGAACTGGTGTGTCATTAACAGGGCTATGGTATTTACTTCCAACAGTGGACAGTTGTTGAGGGATTTTTTTGAGAGAAATTGTATGGAAATTCTCTTGTGATTGCTTCTGTTTTTCTCAATGAAATAGAAAATGGATTCATCAAATAAAAGTGAGGATGGGGATATTAAAATTTAAGGAGAGAAGGGAAAGTATAAAGTAAGTGTAAGAGCGTGAGAAGCAAATGAACTTGGAAAATGTACTGGGATTAATTGTAGGAATACACGTCCACTAGAGTTATTACTAGGTAATTTAAAGTGTCATCAGCATTTATAAAATAAAAGCCGGTCAGGTGCAGAGTAGAAAGTCAGGTCAGCCAAATTATTTTGTATCTGTTTTCAACTTTTTCCAGCAATGTATGATGAAGCCAGGGAGGGGCAAAAGAACTGAGAGTGAACAAAATGAACATTTATGTTAAGGGGCTTGGGTCTGATGTGGTTAATAACCAGAGGAAATGGGGACCTTAGTATTCTCTAGCTTATATTTTGACAGCCTGATGTTTTCTTCTAAACATAGCGACATGGAATAAATACTTCTTATAGTATATCTCACGAAGATTATGATATTATACAAGAGTTACTACTTATATTTATTTTCAAGAGAATCACATAACCTAAATGCAGAGGAGTTAAAAAACCTGCAGTTTGCTTCTCATACTATAGAAAGCTTGTTGGATATATAAAGTTGATATCAAGGAACTTTTATTAATAAATCTTGAGTGAACAGATAGGTCTTTCTTGAGGATTCAGAGACATTTCATCAACATTTTCTTCAACAAAGATTTGATCTTTGATACCTACATCAAAAAGTTGTTCCATTTGGCTTGACATTTCTTTTATATTTCTGATATTCTCCTGTATATTTATACTTTACTTGTATACAGAGAACCTCTTTTATTAAAGTATCTGCTCTGATTCTCTCTTTGTTCTTTGCCTCTGTGGAGCTGAGTCAAATCTGGAACAGCTACTGACATCAAGACAAACAATACTTGCCTAACTTCAAAAGCAGTCCCAAGTCTGAATCAATAGGTACTAGAAGTAAAACAAGGCATTAAAAATGAGCAGAAATTTAACAAATTTACATCAGATTTTGAGACACTGTTATGAATACCTGAGAATATGCCTTATTACTGGGATAGTTGGTAAGGTGGCCTGAAAGATTGGTATAGGATTATTCCTTATTGTTAGTTAGCTCCTTTCACTGCCACAGAATTTGACATGGGTTCTTTTCCTTCTTTAATTCTATCCAGTATGCATCATTTATAATATGTTATTGAACCATATTCACATGGAGAAGGTGGAGGTATATAACCTCATGGCTTGTTGATTCCTGGCTTAACTTGAATTTACCAAAAATATTTGAGTTGATGCTTTTGCATTTAAACTTTTTGTTTTTTTCATGCCACCGATTGATCCATACCAAGTAATCTTCTAACATGTTTCTGTCCATGCTTACTTTGTTCAGTTTGGGTTTGAAAATGCATTTTGCTGACATATATAAGTATCTGCCTATATTATGTCTTTTGGGTTCATTTGACATTTATACTTCATTCCCTTAGCAGGTTTTTACTGTGCTCAGCTCAGAAAATTTCTGTTAAGTGATGTAAGTTAATTCTGGTCAATTACACACTTTCTTCTAGATACTCTACAAACTTTTATCAAACCATAATACCTCAGTCTTTTCATTCCTCTAAATGTCCTCTTTTTCTCCCCCATACTGCCCAGCTGAATGACTTTTGCCTGAGTACCATGTTACTAATGGTCAGTTGCTAGTAGCTTGGGAGTGAGGGGAATTCAAATTTATGAGTCTTTCATTTACAGATAATATTTCAATGCATGATGAAGAATTAAAGATACAACTATTGTTTCAGAGCTGTGTTCATAGTCACTAAGAATTTTCCATTTCCATAGGGCTTATCAAAAGTAATATCAGTAAGGAATTAAATACATAATAATTGTCTATTTTAACTTGGATTAACAAATAAGTATACTTGAGTAATTTATTAGAAAATAAATGATATTGTGTAGAATTTCAACACATAATTATTAATTTACTCTTCAAAACTCTTAAAATTTGTGATAAATTTAATAACTCAATGAAAATGTATGAAACAGACATCTCAGAAAATATTTTCATTGGATTTTTAGCCCAATCCATTAATTGTAAAACAACAAACACTATATATATTACTGCATCCTAGATGATTTTTTATTAGATCATTCTGAACCATCTACTAACCATTAATGACACTGTATGAAGTATATTTGCTTCCTCCAGTATTATTGTACCAAAGCATGTGGTTGTATGCTTTTGTTATGGTTACATTTTTTTTCAATTTGGAAAGAATCATGAAGAAATAGGAAAAAAAATATTAATTTGGAAATAAATTTCCATTATTTCCATAGAAACTGTTGTATCTTTTACTAAATATTGCTCTTCTATTCCTTATATGCATATTCCTAAAGAAATGGAAAAGACATTTCCAATAAAATGTATTGGAAATAGGAAAATCACTGTGACAACAAATTATCACTAACTTAGTGGGTTAAAGCAACTCAAAAGTGTTAGCTCCTCTAAGGTAAGAAGTCAGATACAGGTCAGGCAAAGCTAAAATGACGGTGTCAGTAGGGCTATGTTCTTTTCAGGAGAGACTGAAGAGATTCTGTTTTCTTGCTTTTTCTAGCATGTAGAGACCACCTGTATTCCTTGACTCTTAGCTTTCTTCTTCTATCTTCAATGTCAGCAAGGTTATATCTCTCTGGCCATTTTTCCATTGTCATACATCCCTCTGACGACAACCAAAAATGTCCTCAGCTTTTAAAGGTTCATGTAATTATATCAGGCCCAAAGCATAAACCAGGATTATCCTCTGCTCAAAGTCCTTAATTTAAATGCATCTGCAGGAGTGTCTTAGTAGCTCAGTCGGTTAAGCATCCAACTTTGGCTCAGGACATGATTCCATGATTTGTGAATTTGAGCCCAACGTCCAGCTCTGTGCTGGCAGTTCAGAGCCTGGAGCCTATTATGGATTCCGTGTCTACCTTTCCCACTCTGCCCTCCCATGCTTGTGCTCTCTCTCTCTCTCTAGTAACTAAATAAACAGTAAAAAGTAAAATAAATAAATAAATAAATAAATAAATGCATCTGCACAGTTACTTTTGCCATGCAGAGTAATAGACTCACAGGTATAGGTGATTAAGATGTGAACATCTTTGGTGAGTAGCTTTTCTGCCTGCCACACACTATACATAAGAAACGCAGGAAGATTTTACATCACATTTACCAAAAAATTAACAGAAAGAAAAATTTCCAAACCATAATGTGAGTTCCCTTAAAAAGGGTATGATTAAATAGAATTCAATGTTAATTATTTTATAGTCAAATAACTCCTTTTATTCCTCAAGATAAAGAGTGATAGGGAACATAAATGACTTCCCATGATAACATTCAAGAGAAAACGATTGTCTTCCTTTTCCAGACTTCTTCTCTTATCCCCACTTTCTCTATCCAGAGTTAATAATATGTTTGTGTTTGGAACACAAGAAAAAACTGTTGCTTCATAAATCAATTTATGACAATTTCTTACAAATTTTATCACTTTCACGTAAATTTACCTAATCTTAGCTTCAAATATTTTTTTCCTGAATGTATGTGATGCTAATAATCATTTCTCATTTGTCTAACTGACAAACTGGGAAGATTTTATGTGTTAAAGTAATATATTTTAAACACATAGGTTGGGCAGAGTGGCCAAAATCTCATAAATCTGCTTTCCATATATTCATGGTTTAGCATGTCACATTGAGACCAGAGTGAGCATTCGTTCTATCATGATTTAAGGTGACTCGTACAAAATATGTAGCTTTTACTTACTTAAATATTATAAAATTATAATAGTTATTGAAACTATCAGGGTAATGGGAGAAGATCAGCTGTAAGAATAGGTTAAACGACCTTTGAATATTGATTGGTCAATAGCAAGAATCTAGTTCAGCAGTTTTTTCCTTTGTAGGCATACCTTCTTTTCATTGTTCAACCATTCAGTTAAAGAGGCAATGCAGTAATTTCGCTGTATGACAAACCCTGATTTTGCTGCCAATAGTTTCAATCTCTGTGCAGTTTCACTGGCACAGTGATAAGTATTTGATTGATGTACTCCGACGTCACTCCCTGTTCCCTTTAGCTGCCTTAATTCTCCTACCACTTGTCATCACCTGAGAGATGTATTTGTTCATCTTCTGAATGCCACAGTAGATGACAAGGTCCATGAAGAAAGGCAGGTTGTCTCTTTTCTTCATCACTGTATCCCTAATGCCTGGAATAACTGTCATATAGTAGGTGCTCAAAAAACATTCGGTGAATGATTCACGAGCTTAAAGAAACATGACCAAATTCAAAGTCACAAGAGGTTTAAGAGAGTTTATTGCAGGGATCGCATCAACTTCAAATTTCCTGGAAAGAAATCTCTTTTCTGTCATGAATGTAAAACCTACTTGCAAAATGAATGCTTCCATTAGTACGTGTTTTACACATATTCTTCTATAGTAGTGATTTTGTTAACTCAATCACCTGCATGTCAATGCCATATTGAATTCACACTTGTATGCTCTCAAGCTGTAAAATCCTGTGTGAGTTCTAGTTTGTTGAAAAGTCCTTCCTCGAGAGCAAAATAATTTCTACTTGTTAGCAGTCTAATTTATCTCGGCTTCCTTTGAATTTAGATAATCCTTAATGTTTTACATAGATTTCCTACTATTTGACAATAAATTACAATCCTATAAAATCATTTTATGTCAACCTGTAAAATTGTATTGGTATAAGTTGATCCACAATTGCCATGAAATCTAGTACTGGGCATTAAATATGAGGGATATTGTTATATTAAAATTATACAAAGCATATGAACTCAAATTATAATTTAAAAAATAGCCATTTAGTATGATGCACTTTTGACAGTTAAGACTGGTAAAAATAGCAATGCAGATAACTGTATTTTAATGCAAATTAGATCTGCATATTCAAAGGTTTAATTTTCTGAAGTAAAAATCACATGAAATATTTCTCACAATGGAAATGACTTGAAGATTTTATCATTTCTTCGTGATGGAAAAATGACAAATTTTATTATAGCTAAAACTTCCTTTATTCAAACTTTTGGAAACTTAGCTTACAAGTATGGCCCATACAAATCTTAACATTAACTACTTGACAATTTAAAACTATTCAATCATGTCATATACATTTCTGAACTCTTGTCTCTACATTGATAGCATGTAAAAAATCAAATTTCTAATTTTATATTTATTCCATATCACTACAACATGTCTGCTTCAACAAAAAGCAACGTTTAACACTGAAAGCATTTCCTACTTCATCTCACTAAGTATTTTCATAAAATCATTCAATAGGGATGATATAGATTTTTGAGTGATATGTGTGTGTACATATATGCATATTTCCATTGGGATTGGAGTTTCCTCACTATTTTCAGTCTTTTTAGAATATTTTTTTTAGGTTTCTTACTCATTTTCCAAAAGACAAACTTACACTTTCGGTGCTTCCCCATTTATTCTATTTCTTTCATCTCAAACTCCATATACATACACTCCTAGCTGAAGAGTTACTTTATGTCTTTGAGAAATTATAGTTCTTCATCTTTTTTCATTTTTCTACCATCGAGTCTAGCTACAGACATGTATCTACATAGACTTCTTTCTTCTCTCAGAATGGAAGAAATTGCTTTCTTCTCAAAACAGTTTTCCTCACTGAGGATCACCACTCTGGACATCATCTTTCTTTCTTTCCACAGCACCCTGCTTCTGCCATTAGTTCTGGTTTCTCCCACATCAGCTGTCTCCACAATTTATGAAATCATTTCTAACCACATTCATATTTAATATAATATTGTCTCTTTGTAATAAACTTCTTCGTTTAGCACAAGTGATTCTCCAAATACTTTAACCTTTCTTTATTTTTGTAGTATAGTATTTTATTTTATTTATTTTTGTTTACACTGAACTTAGATTCTCTTTATTATTTTTTCTTTCAGAGTTTATTATCAAGTTGTTTTCCATATAACACCCAGTGCTCATCCCAACAAGTTCCCTCCTCCATTCCCAACTCCCCCTTCCCCTCTCCCCCACCCATCAGCCCTCAGTTTGTTCTCAGCATTCAAGATTCTCTCATAGTTTGCTTCCCTCCCTCTTCCCAACTATTTATTCCCCTTCTCCCCCGCCATGGTCCTCTGTTAAGTTCCTCCTGCCCCACTTATAAGTGAAAACATATGGTATCTGTCCTTCTCTCCCCGACTTCCTTCGCTCAGCATAACACTCTCGAGTTCCATCCACGTTGCTACAAATGGCCAGATTTCATTCTTTCTCATTGCCATGTAGTATTCCATTGTATAGATAAACCACATCTGCTAGATCCATTCATCAGTTGATGGACATTTAAGCTCTTTTCATGATTTGGCTATTGTTGAAAGTGCTGCTATGAACATTAGGTACATGTTCCCCTATACATCAGCACTCCTGTATCCCTTGGGTAAATTCCTAACAGTGCTATTGCTGGGTCATAGGGGAGTTCTATTATTAAGTATTTTGAGGAACCTCCACACTGTTTTCCAGAGGGGCTGTACCAGTTTACATTCCCACCAGCAGTGTAGGAGGGTGCCCATTTCTCCACATCCTCGCAAGCATCTATAGTCCCCTGATTTGCTCATTTTAGCCACTCTGACCAGCATGAGGTTGTTTCTCAGTGTGGTTTTGATATGTATGTATTTCCCTGATGATGAGTGACACTGAGCATCATTTCATGTGTCTGTTGGCCATCTGGATGTCTTTTTTGAAGAAGCGTCTGTTCATATCTTCTCCCCATTTCTTCACTGGATTATTTGTTTTCCAGGTATGCAGTTTGGTGAGTTCCTTATAGATTTTGGATACTAGCCCTTTATCCAATATGTCATTTGCAACTATCTTTTCCCATTCCATCGGTTGCTTATTAGTTTTATTGATTGTTTCCTTTGCCATGCAGAAGCTTTTTATATTGATGAGGTCCCAATAGTCCATTTTTGCTCTTGATTCCCTTGTCTTTGGGGATGTGTCAAGTAAGAAATTGCTGTGATTGAGGTCAAGGAGGTTGTTTCCTGCTTTCTCCTCTAAGGTTTTGATGTCTTTCTGTCTCACATTCAGGTCCTTTACCCATTTTGAGTTTATTTTTGTGTATGGTATAAGGAAGTGATCCAGTTTCATTCTTTTGCCTGTTGCTGTCCAGTTCTCCCAGCACCAAGATTCTCAAAAGATTAAACATTTGCTGACTCTGTATACTCAGAGCCTGATGCAGGGGTTGAACTCACAAACCGTGAGATCATGCCCTGAGCTAAAACCAAGAGTCTAATGCTTAACTGACTGAGCCATCCAGGTGCCTCTGACTCTGTATGGTCTTGATATATTTATTATTCCACCCACTGAATAGAATTTATGCCTTAAAATCCCACTGATGCTTATCTTGCTATATTTGTCAATTATATCCTCAGTGCAGTATTTCATTGATACTCTTCTTATACACTGATATAGCAATGGACAAGTCAGAGAGGTTTTGGCCTGAAAGGCTTGTATGAGCCAAACTCTATGGCAGGTAGGCTTCAGCATTCATCGTGTTTGGTTGAAATGATGGCTTACTGGAGAGTTTAGGTCTTTGAGTTTCAAACAAATGAAAGCACACAGGTCAGTAATCATAACACCAACAATCAACAGAAGAGTACACAGCTGCACTTGACAGGTTTGTTTCTGATTCTTATTTTTTTCTGACATGTATTATTACCAAAGATGAGTTGCCTAGTTTATCATTATTAGATATGGTGTTGGTTTTTATTTAAAGAAAAATTCTATGAATGTGAGTTTTAATTTACTTAATGGAGTTTTTAAATTTTTAAATTATTCTTTAGCCTTTTTTTTAATGTTTTTTATTTATTTCTAGGAGAGAGAGAGAGAGAGAGACAGTGTGAGTAGGGGAGGGTCAGAGAGAGAGGGAGTCACAGACTGAAACAGGCTCCAGGCTCTGAGCTGGCAGTCAGCACAGAGCCTGACGCGGGGCTCGAACCCACAAACCGCAAGATCATGACCTAAGTGAAAGTCGGACGCCCAACCGACTAAGCCACCCAGGCACCCCTCTTTAATCTTGTTTTTATTAGTTCACACTATTGGAATGGTCCTAGAGGAGTAATTTTAGTGTTTTTGGAGGAGATCAAAGAAAGAACACAGATTAACTATCTATACTTTATAACCTAAGTATTAAGGAAGGTGTTTTAAGTGGTAGAAATTTAGGCTCAAATGGGTATCATACCAGATGGGTAGGTGCTGGGACCATAGAACAATTTATGGTTAATGGATCTCAGGAACATATATGCCATTCATCTGGCATCTGGTCCTTTGTGATAGGGAAGGTATCAAAAATCCAGGGATGCCTGTGTTGCTCAGTTAGTTAAGCATCCAGCTCTTGAATTCAGTGCAGGTCATGACCTTGCAGTTCATGAGTTCAAGCCCCTTGTCGGGCTCTGTGCTGACATTGCAGAGCCTGCTTGGGATGTCGTGTCTCCTTGTTTTTTGCCTGTCTCCTACTTGTGCTCTCTCTCTTTCAAAAAATAAGTAAACTTTAAAAAATCTGTAAAAATGGAGGAGAAATTATTAACAGGCCTAACTATGTAATGAGTATTTGTATGTATGGAGGTGAGATATAATACCACCCTTTAGTATAGGAATAGGGACTGGGAAAGTATATTAAAGTTGGTGTAAGGTGTGAGTTGGCCAAGCGGACTTGAAATAAGAGAAATTAAAATCCTAGGTAAAATGGAGATCTATGTAGAGGTTGATTTGTCAGATTGGAGCTTAAGGAAGAGTTGTTTGAGGAGGCTATCATGTCTCAATTAAACCAGCTGCCTGGGACTTATCAATGTGATGAATGTTTTATTGAATGTCTTTTTCAAGAGCCCAGCATCGTGTAGTTTGAAAAGTAAAATGTATGTCTTGTCATTGTCAGGAACGTCTGGAACTTTAAGTGGGAATACATTGATGCTGGTAAAGACTCTATTATAGGCTTGGGAAATGAAGAGACATGCATGACCTTGATTTGCATTTCAGGTATTCGTGAGTCAAAAGACTTCTAGGGATATTTACTCTGCAGGAGATAACTTGTAGGAAATGCCCCGAGTTTGTGAAGATGTATAAATGAGGTCATTTGTTGGCCAAGGCATCTAGCATTGAGAAGAATGTCTTAAATTTGGCCAGTTGGGTTCACCCCAGGGTCTCTTATTAAGTACATTTTGGTAAGGGGTTGGAAAGTTGTAACATTCTACTGAGTTCCATCACTTATGATAGTGGCAATGCCATCCATAGAATCTATGAACTCTCATCATTCCTCACTCAGCTGATCAAGGTATTACCCCAGGTAAATACAGATCTTGGAAAAGGGAACTTTCCCATTGTGGCATCTGGCAGAAAACTGAGGGCAGTGGAGGCAGAGCCACAGCCTACCGATGGAATATGACAGATGGCCTGAATTGACTCTACCTTATATCAAGGAGGCCTTGGTAGCCACATCCAGCAAATAAGGTGCTGCTTTCGTGAGCCAATACATAATGGGCTAGTAGGTACGAAGGTTTACAGGCCTAGGGTCTGTGAGAGCTTCCATTTTTAAAAGAGCTTAGTATGTGACCAGTAATTGCTGCTCCAATGGTGTATAGCATGCGGACTAGTGAAATGGTTATTTGGATTGGAAGCCCATGGAAAACTTCTGGCCAACACAGTTGGCCCAGAAAGTCTAAGAGGCATAAGAAGTGGTTGCTAGAGCTCTTACAATAAAGGGGTCTCCAAGAGGACTAACAGGAGTATTAATTTTTAAAAATACTGTTTATTTTTGAGAGACAGAGAGACAGAGTGTGAGTTGAGGAGGGCCAGAGAGAGAGGGAGACAAAGAATTGGAAGTAGGCTCCAGGCTCTGAGCTGTCAGCACAGAGCTGGACGCGGTGCTGGAACTTATAAACCATAAGATCATGACCTGAGCTGAAGTTAGACGCTTAACTGACTGAACCACCCAGGTGCCCCGAATATTAATTTGGACATATTTTAGAGCTTCTACTGAAGAATATGCCATTTTAAGTGGACTGATTCACATTTAGCGGTATCAGTGAGATTAAGAAAAATTGAAGAATAAACTGCCTCTAGAACTCAAAAAGGACTACATAAAACTGTGCTTCTATGTTGTTAATGAGTGTGTCAGACAAATCTTTCTTAGAAAAGGGTGTCAACAATATAATGTCATACCTTTGCTCCCATAGAAAGATGATAGCAGTTAAGATTTTACCTGTAAAGATTGTTTGCGATGGCAAACTTCTTGAGCTATCTTAAGGGTAGCCTAGTAAATGTGTATGGTGTCTTTTCAAAGGTGAAAGCAAATTATGGCTGAAAAAGGCTGTTTGGGATAGACATTGAATAGAACATATTAGACAAATGTATAAATGCAAAATATTTATGTTATTGATTACATAGAGTTAATAATTTTAATAATATTGAGTTATTTAGTATGGGACCTTTAATGGATGAGACCAGGGTGTTAACGGTATAATAACCTACCGTGAAGCATAATTATTATTTGTTATTATTATCAATATTATTATTGTATTTTAGGTTTAAGAACATGAAAACAATGATTTGTGAAGTGGTAAGTTAGAATGGAAAGTAACTTGTTTATTAATGAGGTCTTAAATAATAAGTTAAGTTTTGAAGGCTTTGTTTTAACTTGTATTAGACCATAGTAACCTTTTTACCTGGGAGTTTGTGGGGTTCTATTTTGTCAAGCCACTTTGGAAGTGTCAAATATATGCCTACTATGATATATTTTAAGACAATGGATGCTATGACTACAGAAAACTTAGTCAAGGCTATAGTTAAGGTGAAGTTCATCTATTTTTAATTTATATTTAATTACTTTCCTAGGATGTAGGGGTAACAATGTTTAAATTTAGTGTGACTCCAAGTATAACTGTAATTTAAGTACCAGTATTAAGTACATGAAATTTTACAAATTGGTACATTACAGCAAATGTTAAAGTTAATTTAAGAACTATGCTGTAGCACAAAAACCAAATACATCAGCACCATTTTTATCTTTTCATTATATTTTAGTAAATTTTGGATTTCTATTTGGGTCAAATTATGGGAATTTCTTTTAATAATAATATATAAATAGTTGAATGTGTATTATCATTTTTAAAATTTTTTATTCAATTTATACCTAGGTGTTTTTAAAGTCTTCTCCTTCCCCTCCTTCTCCTCCTCACTTTGACATGGGAGCATGTGAGTGGTTCTCTTCACCCAGATCACATTCATGTATTTTGGCTTCAATACAGTTGAACTGTGGTGGCTAGGTGGCTTCAAATCAGTTTCATCAGTGTTTGACACCTGCCCCCTGGCAATGGGTGTATCCTTTAAGGAACCCCAGGTTAAGTTGGGTTTGGGTTAACTGCTTCACTGTGCCACAGGCATTCCATGGGTATGTGTCCCTTGTGAACCCTGAGGTATGGGCTGCCATGGTGCAGCAAGAGCCCATTGGGCTCACAGTCTAAAGGTTGGCCATTGAAACCACCCTCTGCTGCAACCTCACCTTTTCCCATCCTGTAGGCATTCCCATACTACCTGTCTTTTTGGACTTCTAGCCACCTCACTGCATGTTTTGTTTTGTTGTTTTTAAGTTTTTGTTTATTTTTTGAGAGGGAGAGAGAGAGTACACACAAAGAAGGGACAGAGAGTGAGGGAGAGAGGGAGAATCCCAAGTAGGCTCTGCCCTACCAGAACTGAGCCCCACGCGGTATGGCACTCACAAACCGTGAGAAACCGTGAGATTCTGAAGAGAACTGGTGGGCAGCTTGACCCACTGAGCCACGAGGAGCCATCACATGGTTTTTACTGTATGTCTGCATTTGATAACTCATGCTTTATCCGGGAAGGGGCAAAGAGCCCCTGTAGCTTGCTTCATAGGCAGTTGTCTCTCACCCTGTCTTCCCAATCCACCTCCAAAAATGTGTTTTGTAACATACAGAACTAAAGCAGCTCCTCAAATTACCTGATTTTAATAATCATGTTCTGGGCATAGGGGCTGTGTTTTGTTGTTTGGTACCCAAACGTGGGCCATTAAGGACAGAACACTATGGCCTCTGGATTGTGAGAACCTGATAAGGAAAGTGGTTGGCATGTGGATCTAATCAGCTGCCTCTGAAGGAGAATTAACCTGACTTTAGCCAGGACTTCAAAATGGAGTCAGACACAATTAATAACAAATAAACAAAACAAAATAAATCTATATTATGGGTTATAATTATAATAGAGGTAAATGTACACAAATATGTATATGTGTGATTTAATGCAATTTATGTGTTTTTTATGGTGTTAATTTCTTCACTTAAATATTTATTAATTTAAGTATTGTTATTGAGTATCTATTTTTGACATCTATAGTTAGGCTCTGAGGAAACAAATAGAAACAGGTTAGCCTTGCTTTCAAGAAGCTTAGGTGAAAACTTAAAAGACAATTGTTAAACTAGTAATTCACCTTTCTAAACACCTGAGAAACAAATTGGAAAAAAATATCAAGACAGTGTATAGTACAAACTTCAGCGTATTGCTGATTAATTCTAAAAAAAATTTCTTACAGTTTAGTCGATGTTTATGGTCATGTTTTCTGCGAGATCATGACCCGAGCTGAAGTCGGGCACCCAACGAACTAAGCCACCCAGGAGCCCCTAATGGTCATGTTTTCTGAAGATGTAAAGTAAATTAATTTTTGAAAGAATTAATATCAGGGGTGCCTGGGTGGCTCGGTCAGTTAAGTGTCTGACTTTGGCTCAGGTCATGATCTCATGGTCTGTGAGTCAGAACCCCTCGTCTGGCTCTGTGCTGACAGCTCAGAGCCTGGAACTTGCTTGGATTCTGTGTCTCCCTCTCTCTCTGCCCACTCCCTGACTCCTTCCTGACTCCCACTCTGCCTTTCCTTCAAAAATAAATAAACACTTAAAAATTTTTTAAAAGTTAATAGCAGAGCACTAAAATATAACCTAGTTTATTTAAATGTTTTTTTTTTTCTAGGAGAGAGAGAGAGAGAGACAGCGTGAGCAGGGGAGGGTCAGAGAGAGAGGGAGTCACAGACTGAAACAGGCTCCAGGCTTTGAGCTGGCAGTCAGCACAGAGCCTGACGCGGGGCTCGAACCCACGAACTGTGAGATCATGACCTAAGTGACAGTCGGACGCTTAACCAACTAAGCGCCAACCCAGGCGCCCCTGACCTAGTTTATTTAAAATTTCAATATTTAGAAAAATAATCAAGGTCAGGGATATAAATACCAACAACTTGTTTTGTATTAAAGTAAAAAGATTTATTTTTCTTATTGTAAGAGATATTAGTGTTCATTGTAGGAAATTAAACAAAATATATAAGGTTGTAAGTAGAATGTAAAATCAGCTTTGATCCAATCTCTAATGTGTTAGAGATAATCATGCTTAACCTTTTATTTTTTTTTTTTTTTAAACGTTTTAGTTCTGAGAGACAGAGAGAGAGGCAGCGAGCAGGGGAGGGTCAGAGAGAGAGGGAGACACAGAATCAGACGCAGGCTCCAGGCTCNAAATCAGCTTTGATCCAATCTCTAATGTGTTAGAGATAATCATGCTTAACCTTTTATTTTTTTATTTTTTTTTAAACGTTTTAGTTCTGAGAGACAGAGAGAGAGGCAACGAGCAGGGGAGGGTCAGAGAGAGAGGGAGACACAGAATCAGAAGCAGGCTCCAGGCTCTGAGCTAGCTGTCAGCACAGAACCTGACGCAGGGCTCAAACCCACAAACCATGAGATCATGACCTGGGCTGAAGTCAGACACTTAGCCAACTGAGCCACCCAGGCGCCCTCATGCTTAACCGTTTAGTTCATACTTTTTATTGTTTATATTATACACAGGTAAACATGGACATACATGTATGTTTAAAAACAAGTATATTTTTAATACATTTATAAGTAATATTATCTTAGGTTTGTAAAAAAATTATAAATATGCACCTACAGATTAACTACATGAAATTTTAAGAAAGAGATCAATATACTTTCTGCTTATATCTGTATACTTCTAAGAAAGGGGGTACCGTGGTCATCACATTCTTAAGATAAAGACTTTAAAGACTTTAAAGAGAAACTATAAAGTTTCCTTCTTTATAAAATTATATCACCTAACAATATAGCATGAAAATCTTTCCATGACATGAATTAATATAACTACCAATTTAAAGAATTTTATGTATGTTTTATTTTTAATTAATAGTCTAGTCATGATATTCTTAAGACCATAAATTATGAAAAATACTCAAACTCACTCATAAGAAAAGAAATGCAAATTGATACTCTGAAATATTAGTTCTCACTTACCATGTTGGCACAAATCCCCAAATTGGACAGAACACTCTGTTTGTTGTCAGAAGAGTTCAAAATTCTACAACTCCTTCAGAGATGAATTTGACATCTACCAAGATTACCTTTCTGTTTCTGTATAACAATTTACAATTTACAACTTATGCCAGCAAATCTTACTTCTGATAATCTGTGTTGAGTTTACATAACTGAAAACATAAATTTGTTTTGTAATAGAAAATACTGTGAACAGCCTAATTACCCATTAAAAAAGAAAAGGTTAATTAAATATGATATCTTTATATAATGGACAACAGACTATAATGTAAAATAAAATCAAATAAAAGCAATACACTGAAATAAAGTAATCCCAAGGATTTTTGGTTTAAAAAAGTCACACTCAAAGTCTGGAATCTGCCCTGGAGACTGTGTCTCCCTTTCTCTCTACTCCTCCTCCACTGTGTTCTCTTCTCTCTTCCTCAAAAATAAATAAACATTAAAAAAAGACAATCATGTATACATATTAATATTTATATAAAATATCTTTATATATCTTTACTTTTACATTAAGAAATACTGTAAAGATTAAGGAGAAATTAATACAAATAAGAGGTACATAGTATTAGGACAAAGGGGAAAAGGCTAAAAATTAGAATGTTTTAGAGGATACATTTGTAAAATATTAGATTTTATACCTACCAAGTGTTTTTTTTAAAAAATGTTTTTAGTTTTTATTTTATTTTTGAGAGGGAGGAGAGAGAGACAAAGAGTGAGCAGAGGAAGGGCAGAGAGAGAGGGAGATACAGGATCTGAAGCAGGCTCCAGGCTCTGAGCTGTGGGCACAGAGCCGGAAGAGGGGCTCGAACCCACGGGCTGTGAGATCATGACCTGAGTCAAANCGTCTCGATTTAAGGTAAACTGGAAGAGGAAAGAATTTCAGCTAGGCAAATAGAGCAATGCTGAGTAAAATTCACTCTGGAAAAAGTTCTGAGAAAGCTGAGGCCAAGATAAAGTAAACCTGTCTGCAGTACTCGAAGGCATTCATTCTGTGAGCACGTGTGCATTATAGAGGAACAAGAAAAAATTCTATTGGAAATGGGGGGATTAGTTGATTATCTGCATTGTAGGATACCTTATAGCCAGATATTTAAACCCAAATTAAAGAAAAACAAAACAAAACAAAACAAAACAATGGGCACCTGGTGGCTCACGGGTTAAGTGTCTGATTTCGGCTCAGGTCACGCATGCACAGTTTGTGAGGTCGAGGCCTGCATCAGGCTCTGTGCTGACAGCTCAGAGCCTGGACCTGCTTCAGTTTCTGTGTCTCCCTCTCTTTCTGCCCCTCTCCCACTCACGCTCTGTCTCCCTCTCTCAAAAATAAAATAAAAACATTTTTAAAAAGGCAAGTTTCTTTTCTTTGTGAATTGACTTACTTATCGTAGTAAAACTAGGTCAGCTCTTTTGTGTGCTTGAGAAACATATGGCACATTCCACGAGAGTACTGGAGGAAAGTGTATTGAAGGCCCTAATTACAAAGATGCCAACAGAATTAATAGAAACCAATTAGGGATGTTGAATAGCAGATCTAGCAACAGCGGCGAGCTATGATCACCAGGTCACTTGAAGAGCTGAAGGGCAAGAAGAGTGAGAGAGGGGTGTGGAACTAGCAAGAGCTGTGGCTGATGTAGCAGGTGTGGGACTCTAAAGAAGAGGTGGCAGAGCAAAGAGTAAAGACCCAGCAGATTCCGGGAGGGCATCCCTTTGTGTTCTGAAATGTGTGTGTCCCTCAATGTGATTGCTGGTTGCTCATCTGCTCATCCAAAGGCTGAGACAACCAGCTAACGAACTCCCTTTATTGATGCATTTAAAATTCAAAGAATCTTACTCACAGATATCTGTGGATGAACCAGAATCACTCAGCATTTACAGAAAGCTTGCACCATGACAGAAAAATATCTATTTTTCATAAATTAAAAGAAAGGGTGCCTGTGTGGCTCAGTTGGTTAATCTGACTCTTGATTTCGGCTGAGGTGATGATCTCACAGTTTGTGAGTTCAAGCTCACACAGGGGCTCTATGATGACAAGCAGGTGGAACCTGCTTGGGATTCTCTCTCTTACTTTCTCTCTCTCTGCCTCTCCTGTGCTCAATGTCTCTCTCTCTTTCAAAATAAATAAAAATAAGCTTAAAATAACTATAAAAATTAAAGGATGAAAGGGAAATATATGAAAAATCTAAAGATTTTGTAGTAATTGTAATGAGAACACATTAAAAATTAACACAAATAAACAAACCAAAATATAGCTTCCAATTATTGTTCTTATAAAGCTTTGAGTAGAGTTTGAATTGAAAGAGTCAGAAAACTAACCTAAAATAGGCTAATTCCAGAAGAAAAATTGAGAAAACAATATTATTGCCAACAATTAGAAGAAATCAATATAAAATTTAAATGTAAAAATTAATAATTAACAAAATGAAAAGGCAAAGAAAACTAGATAAAAGATACTTGCATAAAGAAATGATATGGGAAGGACACCTGGGTGGCTCAGTCGGTTAAGTGTCTGACTTGGGCTCAGGTCATGATCTCAGGGTTTTTGGGTTAGAGCCCGCGTTGGGCTCTGTGCTGACAGCCAGCTCAGGGCCTGGAGACTGTTTCAGATTCTGTGTCTCCCTCTCTCTCTGACCCTCCTCTCCTCATGCTGTCTCTCTCTCTCTCAGAAATAAATAAAAAAAAATTTTTTTTGAAATAAATGACATGGGAAACCTAATGATGAAGTGTTAAGGAGTCTAGGAATCTAGAACAGGGAAAATAGAAAGGAAAATTTATCAAATATATTTTAAAGTAACTTATTATTGAAATAGACACAAGTCTTAATATTGACATCTTTGACTTAAATAATGGTCAGGATTAGTAGGGAAATTTTTGAAAAAACGCAAAACATTGTGAATATTGAAAATTAAGAATAAGCCGACGAAACTTAAGTCTATCAGAGAAAAAACTAGTCACCTCCAAGGAAATAAAGAACAAAGTGTTCTGAGACATTTGGAAGCCAAAAGAAGAATGATTGCCTTTTCAAATCTTAAAAGTAAATAGATTTCAACTCTATATCTTCTTTATAGCCAAATTACCAGTCTTGTGTGGCTTCAGACTAAAGATATTCCAGATTTTCAAAACATTGGAAAAACTACCTCCAAAGCATTTTTCCCCCTTCAGGTGTTATGTTAGAATCTAGTATAGTTAAATGAAAGGTAAGGCCTGGAGAAAGACCTGTATCCAGGAACGAGTAAAACCATGAATGGATGTTTAACCCAGAGAATTGCCAGGTAAAATTGCCAGCTTTAGGGAGAGCCTGAGGAGAGAGTAAAAGGTGTGCTTTGGAACCGAAGAATACTGACATGAGGGAAAAGACTTCAAGGAAAAAGAAAAATGTGAATATGATGAGGATCTAAGACTGAGTTGTAAAGGTACAGGATGAGAGAAAAAGAAAATTATTTAGAAGCTCCAAGGAAAGAAAAGAAAAGCCTGTAACAAAAGGTATGGTTCATATATAAACAAACTAAACTATAGCATGATTTTGAGTGATTAGACGAGTATAAGAAAAAATAATTTCAAGTAAATGTTAGAAAATTCTTTGAGTGGATTAGTGGTTTAGACTGGACACTTTAAGATGAAATATTGGCATAAAAACTGCTCAGTACAGCGTTAAATGATATTTGCACTTTCATAGTTACTTTATGCTGTTTATTGGTTTTAAAGTATTATAATTTTAGGGGCACCTGAGTAGCTCCTCAGCTAATCGGCTGACTTCAGCTGGGGTCATGACCTCACAGTTCGTAGGTTCAAGCCCTGCGTCAGGTTCAGGGCTGACAGCTCAGAGCCTAGAGCCTGCTTTGGATTCTGTGTCTCCCTCTCTCTCTGCCCCTCCCCTGCTCACTCTCTGTGCCTCTCTCTTTCAAAAACAAATAAACATTTAAAATTTTTAAATAAAGTTTTATAATTTTAAAGATATATGATAAAATACTTAATTATCATCATTGACACGGATAAATAGGTCCTCATTGACAATTTGTTTCCCCTTCCGTCCCCATCTCCCTCTGTTGTCACCTTCTCTCTTGCTCTCAGGCTTTCTTTCTCTTTTTAAAGTGATAGGAGTAGAAAAGTAGAATCCACAAGAGAGGTAGAAGGGAAACCATACACTCATTTTTATCCTGAAAAATGAGATGATAAAGAATATTTTTACGATTGTTAGCATAAGTAATGGATGTTTTGGTAGATGGCCTCACATGCTAGAAGTGATCGTTACAAAAATATCATCTCAGAAGAGGTGATATAAAAGCAAAATCAATACTCTCTAGTTCTGATAAATCAAAAAATAAGAGAATTTGCATATTACTTAGGTGAAATGACAGCTGAAGTATTAAGAACAGATATATAGATAATTAGATGGTGAAATGTGATGGCTTCTGAGTAGTGACCCATGTTAAAACTCTTTTTTAAATATTTCATAATCTGTTTAAAAATTTAAATACAGAGAAATAATGTGAAAGACAGTGCACTACAATAGCCTATTTGAACACAACATATCTTGAAACTTTATATCTCATACCAAATTTAAAACGGATTTTGTTCAAGATAATTTCTAATCTGTATGACCAATATTTGGGCAGGTGTCTACATGAATACATTTATAATGACTGTGAGGTTTAGGAAGAAATTCTACTGAGTTACCTATCATCAAGATAAACAGCAGTTCTTTTTGATAATTTTTGAGAAATAAATGGCACGCTCTAGCATATATCAGTTGACATTTTATCATCTTGTCTTATGATTCTGTTTTACTCTACATTAAATTCTGAGAGTGCCTGGATCTCCACATGCCTTCTCTCCACTTAGTCTTATTCTTCAATAACATAGAAAACAAGGAGCTAGCAGGGTGCATTTTTACTCTGAGAATGTCTAAGTCTTTACTGCCCTTCTATTATTTACATTTCCTGTGATGCCAATATATATCAATAAAGGGCACGAGAAGATGACTTCTGCAGAGACATTTATGTTTTCACCATCGCCTGTGTGTTGAAAACCAATGGCACTTAGAAAAAAAAATGAGAGTTGCTCTTTTGTAGTATCAGTTCAAAAAAGAAATAATCACTTGGGAAATTTTACTCTGTATCTGCAGCAAAGAAACCCAGCAGAGAAGAAAGGTTTGCAAAACCATAGAAGGCGGTAAATGTCAGAAAAGGTGGGTCATTCTTGCTTGTAACCATAAGGGCATTTCACTTATACTCAAGCTCATTGTTATGCTTAGTCAACTATAACCTTATGTCAAGCTGATCTTTGCTCTGTGGAACTCTAGAAGTAACTACAGGTAACAAACTTTGAAATAATACACTGCCTCCAATTTAGACAAGAACTTTGCAGAGATATGCCCTAAATAAGGTTTAATTGAAGTGATAATATAACAGTAAAAATTACTTCTTGTTTTCTAAGTTTCATTGTGTGACTTTTTCAGATGCTATTTTCATTTTCATTCATTATTTCTTTAACTTTTGCAAACTCAAGAGTCGATATATTTTCTGATGTGCTAAGCAAATCCATATAACTATCTTAAATCTATTACATTTTTAATCTGTGCACTCTCGAAGTATATAACTATCATACAGTGTAAGAAGAAAATGAAGAGCTGTGAACATCCACTGGGAAAAAGAAAATGTTTATTTTGAAATATATATTTTATTTATTAATTTTTTTTGTTCTATGAAAAGGACAACTTTTGGTGAAATCACCAATTTAAGTGAAGTAACAAAAATATACAGATCAAATATATAGACACTTTCATCTTGTTTCACCAAGCCAATAATCATAAAACAAATTAGATTTAGACTAAACCTCAAAAATGATCAGAAAAAACAGACAGCATGATCTCTCTAGAATGTGACACTAAATCAATTGTACAAAACATTGTAATTTATATCACATTCTGTCAAGAAAGTAAACTCTACAAATGTTTGTGCAGACACCAATATCTAATATATTTTTTAAGGAAACTTTAGTGTTGAGAAGATGGTTTTGATTAACTTTGTTTTGATTTTGAAAGCTCTTTGGAAATCAATTTTGTAGAATATTTTTTCTCTGTTATGGGGATGACTGGAAATGAAGCAATATGACATGTTTAGAAAATTTGGTTGTTGGTTCATATGGTTGTTTTGACCTTCTACCTATACTCCATGAAGCACATGCATGTGGATGTTATGCTTCAATTGGTCTACATACCTATTTAGTAAGTACGTTATACTAGTGATTGGTAATGCAGTTCAAGAAAATTATACGATTATACGATTCCATTTAATACTGTATTCTATCCCTGGAGAAATCCTTTCTGTTTACACAAAATGGACATGATAAGCTAGCTAAAAAGATAAATAGAAACAATAGTTGATGGATGCAGAAGTGAACATGGGATAACATGCTTATCACATGTACCTTCTCTTCAATGTAACATTGTCTTGAAGCCAAGTCATTCATTGCTTTCATTAATTCATTAAATCAAGAATATTTCTTGGGGTGCCTGGATGGCTCAGTTTGTTAAGCATCTGACTCTTGTTTTCAGCTCAGGTCAATGACCTCACAGTTCAGTGCATGAGATTGAACCCCGTGGGATTCTCTCCTTTCTCTGTCTGCTGCTTCCCTGATCACACACACACACACACACACACACACACACACACCACTCTCTCTCTCTCTCTCTCTCTCTATCTCTATCTCAAAACAAAGAAACTTAAAAAAAGTTTCTTGAGCATGTACTAGGTGTTACAAGCTGTTCTAATTCTGAGGGTGCAGGAATAAAAAGACACAAAACTCTGCCCTCATGGAGTATACATTTTATTTGTAGAGGCAAAAGTTCCAAAAAGCTAAAAACAAGTAAACTTTAGAGGTAAAGGATGTGCAGAATGCAGTGAAGAGAGTAAGAAGAAACATCTATTAAAATAGGAAGAAAATGAGAGCATCTGATTTACTTAAAACTGTGATTGACTATTGTATTTATCATCTGGTGACCTAAAAATCAATTTGTGGAGTGGTGTGGATCAAATGAGAATTTGAAAGAGTTTAAAAACATGTCGGAGGAGAGAGGGGGAAAAACTAATAGAGACAATACTCTCAAAAGATTTTCCTCAAAGAGATTCAGAAAATGGGAGTGGTAGCTAGGCGGAAAGCAGAATTATCTGTACACAGAACCACACACTGAATAATTGTATCTTATCAATGTGAGAAAAACCAAAACAATTACTTTGAAATGATTCTGGTATTTGCACCAGCTTCAATTGTGGACAAGATACACAGGAAAAAAAATTAAAGATTTTGAGTACAAGAAAATTATTTTATGCTTATTATTTAATGAAATTGGTATGCATAACAGAATTTGTATACAAAGATTTATGTTATTTCTATTTAAATCTCAAACAACTAATGAATTTTGAAAAGAAAAAAAACTTCTACTAAAACTCAAATATGCCGAGGAAGTACATCTTTATTTTTTTCTAACGTATTGCATCCTTTTCTAAATATGACACCTTCTAGGGAGAAAACCCGAAACTATAAGGGTTGGGGGAACTATTGTGGTTCCCATGGAAAAATTAGAAAGTCCATTTTCTATAAAATTCTTCAGTCTCTCTGATAGATGATCTTCAGCACAATGTAACCCACTTTTCAAGATGGTATCTGGGTAGGGGGTGGGGCTTAGATTTCTTGGCTTGCTGTGTTTCAAGACTGTTTTCTACTGTCCTAGAGTTGCAACCCTCCTAGAGGAAGGTCTTTGGAATAACACAAGTGCACCATCCTTATACTGTGGAAACATTACTTGTTTTATGGCCGCGAGATCATGACCTGAGCCGAAGTCGACCACCAACCGACTAAGCCACCCAGGCACCCCCAAAAATGTGTACCTTTGATGCATGGAGACTTTTACACTAATTTCCCATTAATAGCAAATCAAAGTGGTATAAAATAGCAGAGAAGACTATAAAGAAGCTCCCAGAAAAATCCAGAACATAGAGCAACTCTCTGGATTTCTTTGAAAAGTCACTGTAATAAAATGAAAATAAAAGGTGGTCAGGAATGGGGGCAGGGGAGAGAGAACTTTAATCGATTAAAGTGACAAAGGCTAAATCCACATTTTTTCCACGTGAATGCAATCATTTCTTACATGATACCATTTTCAAAAAGAGATGAAGTACATCTATGGAGCAAGAAGAGAAAATAGTGCCAGTCTCAATGATTCACATGTGTTTTGTTGGAGATAAGATGTGGTTCACAGAAAGTACATTTCCTGCTATCCTAAGGCTCACTTGCTCAAATGTCCCTGGTTCCTAAATTTAAAAATAATTTTTAAAAGTATCTGGTCCTTGCTTAGCCAAGCTTTTCATTGGCTCATCATTTTGTTTACATCAAAATAATAGGAAAATACTTTTTTATATGTAGATAGAGGGAGGAGTTTTCTCTCTCTCCAAACCTTACACCATAATTCTTCCTCTAGTACTCTTTCTCACTAGATCACTTTTCCCTAATTAAATACAAATAGAAGGGAGAGAGATCGAAGTACTCCCATCACAAATACTCATTTTACTTAGGAAAAAATATATTAGAGCTGTCTCTTAACTAGTGCTTAACTAATGCTTCTAAACAGTGTTGACTGAAAGATAATCTTTGTTTTGTTTGTTTCTGTTTCTTTTCTATTTGTTTTGTTTTTTGTTTTGTTGTTGTTTGGGTTTTAGGATAGATTGAGTTTTACGGAAAAAGTTACAAAGATAGTAAAGAGATTTCTCATGTATGCCATACTGACTTTCCACTACTTTTAACATCTTACACAGTATGATATATTTGTCATAATTAACAAACCAATATTCATACATTCTTATTAACTAAAGTCCATATTTTATTGAGATTCACTTAAATTTTGCTTAATATTCTGCTGTCCCATTTCCATCTAGGAAAACACATTACATTTATTAGTCATGTCTCTGTAGATTTCCCTTCTCTGTGAGTTTTTCAGTCTCTCCTTGTTTTTGAGTACCTTGGGTTTTGAGATTAGCCAACCATTTTACAGAACGTCTCTTAATTGGGATTTGTCTAATATTTTTCTCATGATTGGACTGTATTTATAGGTTTGAGGAAGGAAGCCATAGAAGTAAAGTGTCATTTCTATCACATCATATCAAGACATATTGTCAACATGTCTTATCTATGCTAACAATTACCTTCATCACCTGGCTGAGGGAGAAGTCTGGCAATATTTTTAGATTTCTCCACTGTAAAGTTATTCTTCTCCCCCCTTTCTATACTAACCTCCTTGGAAAGAAGTATAGTTCACACTTAAGGATATGGAATTATACTCTTCTCCCTGGTGAATAGCATATTATACATGAAATATTTGGAATTCCTCCTTGTGAGACATTTGTCTGTCCTCCTCATTGATTTATTTATTCAATCATTTACATCAGTATGGATTCATGGATATGTACTTTATACTTTGAGTTATAATCAAGGCAATTTTTGTAGCTATACTTATTATCTAAACTTTTATGGAAGAATTTTTCTTTTTCTTTTTTTTTTAAATGTTTTATTTATTTCTGAGAGAGAGACAGCATGAGAAGGGGAGGGTCAGAGAGAGAGGGAGACACAGAATCTGAAACAGGCTCTGAGCTAGTTCTCAGCACAGAGCCTGACATGGGGCCCGAACCCACAAACCGTGAGATCATGACCTGAGCCGAAGTCAGATGCTTAACTGACTGAGCCACTCAGGTGCCCCGAATTTTTCTTTTTCAAAGTTCAATTGAACTTTTAGAGGGAATGTCAAATACTTATTGATCCAAGAAAGAGGATAACAGCACACTCTTAAATAAAGGAAGATTTATTCATTTTCTTTACTTTTGTAGAGTTATTTGTTTCCATTTATTCACAATTATATACAATTATCTAGTAAAACTTCTCACATCTATTCTAATTCTCATAGGCTTGATTATAAGAATATACTTAAGAGTTGAATTGCTGTTACAAATTTTAGAAAACATACAAGTAAAGCTAAATTCTACTGTAGAAAGAACAAAGCAAATTACAATCCTACAAGGTGTAATTTAAATGTAAGTACCTGTCCTTATATACAATCTCTGTAGCAGAAAGGAGAAGTTCTCTATCTAACAGTCATCTACTCTTTTTCCTCACTACCAGTGCTTCGATTTTATTCAAGTAAAAATGTCCTCAACCATGAATCAAGAACCATAATGTGTCATTTTCAGTCAGTTCAATCTTAATACTTTTGGCTAATGATTGGTCTGGTCATGCATGTGGCTCTCTTCTGTCTACTAAGATGTAAGGGAAAGTTTCATAGGACATTTCTTTTTCCTAATAAAAGAGAAGCTTTCTGATAAAGAAGGGATTTTAATTATTATAAAATACTTTTTGATGTCTTATTTATTGGTGACTTCTTTTTGCTGTGTTTTAACCTGGTTGGGTAGCCTCCAGATCACAGAAGTTCCTTCAATTATCTTACATGAAGAATAGGTCAAAACAGTCAAGGATCTTCAATGTAGTACCCTGAAGTTACCGAACCTCAAAATCAGCCCTAGGACTGATTAAATCGAGGCACACTTTTACATGAAATAATAAAATAAATTTATCTGTTTAATTGCCATTAATTATAGTAGTAGCAGTAGTAGTAGTATTTTAGCATTCTGTCACTCTCAGCAGACAACAGCATAACTATTAAACTCTCAAATCCTAGATAGTAACCAAGGACAATTTTGTACATGTTTACTAGATCATGTTAATTAGAATAAATCATTAGAAAATTTAAAATATCTTTTATCTCTGACTATTTTTGCTGCTGCAAAAAAGTGTATTCTTTTTTAAACACACTCAATTTGTGAAGGCTATTTTTGTGTATGTATAATATATACAGTTGAGATATTTAAATGGTAAGATTCAAAATATTCAGTATTAACTCTTTTATCATTGTTTACCTTCAAGATCAGGACAACACCAAATTCTGTAAATTTCCTCCCTGTGCTATTTTTTGTGTACACTTCCATGTTTCTTTTCCATAAGCCCAGAATTTTATGTTATCGCCTCATGCCTGGTGTAGCCAAATGGTACTTTCAAAAACCCATCTCCAGTCTCTGCTGATTCCAATATTCATAATACTAGTAAAACTTAGATACTTCACAATACCACTTTCTTCCATTACTCTTGTTCTTAATATTCATCTATGCAACATCAAATGAAATCATTTAAAGCTCTGATCTCATGACTCTTTCCTAGCGATTTTGTCAGCTTTTAGAAAAGAACATAAATTTGTTATTATAGAAAATTGAGAAGCTGCTGTTTTTAAAATATTTCTGTGACATTTGCCTCACTAAAATCATGTGCAGCTTATAAAGTATATACCTTAGAGATAGCGTTTCCTCCTATACTTCGTATCTACAATTCAGAAGTGATTGCCAGTGGACACTGTTGCCTTGACATACAAGAAAAATCAGGAAATTAGACTTCTTCCCTGAAAACAAAGTCAAATAGTCTACTGTGATGGATGGCAGAATAAGCAGTTATTACTGCTTCTTATTCTACAAAATTTAGATTTGCATTTATTAAAAACCCAAATGATACAGAATAAGGTTAAATATAGAGATAGAGTTGAATGGCTGAAAAGAGAGAAATTCTTTAAAATATATTTAGTATAAAAAGTTTAAGGTAAGTTCAACTTTACAAAATATATAATGCTTCCCAGGAGTGCCTGGGTGGGTCATTTGGTTGAGTGTGGGACTGTTGTTTTCTTTCGGCTCAGGTCATGATCTCAGGGTTCTTGTGTGGGGCTCAGTGCTGACAGCAAGGAGTCAGGTTGGGATTCTCCTTCTCTCCCTAGCTCTCTGTCCCCCTTACCCCAACCCCACTTGCAGATCTATCTCTCAAAATAAATAAGTAAACTAAAACAAACAAGCAAACGATATTTAGTGCTTTCTTAATTCATGACATTTCAAAGCAAAATTCTTTCTAGATTAGGGTAAAAAGAAGCGATTTATCTATGAATATGATGTAGTAATGTACATTTCCAATATTTATTTCCCCTACTACAGAAATAGCTTGAGGAAATTAAACATTATTTAAAATGAAATGTTGAGGTGATAAAATATGCTCTTATCTTTTAAGAATAGTTTAGTCTGTGTCTTTTAAGAAGATCAGGATAAACCAAAAATAATTTCAAGATTAAATTCAAAAGCTTAAGTCTTTACCTCATACTGGACAGGAAATGGCTCTCACCTGAACTGTCATAAAAACAAGTGTGCTGACTCTCACACTGATCCAACATGGTAAGTATCTCACAGCGTGTCACCCTGCTCCAGGAGTATTTGCTTTTTCTGGTCCACATGTTCAGGCTCCTTCCCTTTTATTTTTTATATTCAGAGTCCTCAGTTGATGATATAACATCTGTTGTTAACATGGATATAAATTTTACCTATATTTAATACACATTATAATTGTCTTTCTGATGGCATCAATTTGGAGTTGGACAGTTTGGATTTATAATTAGAGTGTTATGATGATATCAGCACAGATATTCTACAAAAATTTGAATTACCTATATGTCCAGATATGCATTCTATAGTTAATCAGGTAAGTTTATATTTAAGGAGACATACTTAATAAGATAATATAAGGGGACTAAAAGAATCATTTAGAACTTTATTAGTTAATATTCTGTTCACTTGCTACTTTATACTATAATGAGCAAAATATATTTACTTGACTATTATTATTAAAAAGTGGACACTAGTCAAAAGAAGTTTGGTTAAATCACTTTGACATTTATGCCTCAGTTTCATCACTAGAAAATTATGTGTGGTTGAGATGAAATTTCTGTATTTCTTCTATATCTAATTTCTAATAAAAATAAGGGGATTTTTGGCTAGTGAAAATAAAGATATAATGTACCAAATATGCTTTTTATTTTATATCAAATATATCTCCTATCTTTAGAGATGAAAGGTTTATGGATTTATTCAACGTATGTAAAAATACAGTTTACCCACATATTGGATATCATTGTACTATTCTATTTGTATATACAGCATTCCAGAAAAAAATTTTAAATTAAGAAAAATAGCTAATTATTGAATACCAGCACAGAGAAGATGTAATCAATATTACATCTCATGTAATCATGAGCTCCTATTATGTCAAAAACATAACATATTTGCCTGATTTTCTTCACCTTACAGTCTCCGAAGTCTAGCTGGGTACCCAGCACATGGTGTTCACTTTATATTTTATTTGTAAATTAATGTACGAAACATGTCAAGTAAGTTACTTCTGACAAATGTCTGATATAGTTGATATTCTCCAGTAACAGATAAGAAAACTACTGTGCAGAGGCTGGGTAAGTTTGAAAGTTTGCTAAGTTTGTAAAGTATTCAAATCTATAGCTGTCTGATTTCAAGAAATTTTTAATCAAGACAATTAGGGAAATAAGTTGTTAATCAGTTTGAAACTGTCTTACATGCTTTACCACCACTCTGACTTTCCATGAGCATATGACTTCTTTCTCCCAATTTCCATTAAGTGTGACTCATAGGAGGGGGTAGCTTGGATGAAACCTTCTTATATTGTTTCCAAAATTATTTTCTAAATTCTACATCTTCCTAATAGATACTCTCTTCTCTGGCATTTCTGTCTACTTTGTGCATTTATGTATCACATTATTTTTTTTTCTCATTTGATGCCTGTGTTACTTATTTTAGACGGCAAATGACTAAGATAATAAATTTTTAAATTAGGATGAGTAGCTAGTTATTTAATATCAACCCATAAAAGATGCAATCAGTATTTCATGTGCTTTAGTAATAGTAATGATAATCATTTTTATCTACATCATATATAATTTAGAGAATATCGAATGTATCTACATATGACATTTAATTTTATTAATTCTGTGAACTAAAACTTTGATACAATTTGTTTTCTGACAAGTAAAAAAAATCTACATTCTACCCTGTTCATTAAAGCATGTTGCGCTGCGGGGCGCCTGGGTGGCTCACTCGGTTGAGAATCCGACTTCCGCTCTGTCATGATCCCATGGTTCGTGGGCTCTAGCCCCGCGTCGGACTCTGTGCTGGCAGCTCAGAGCCTGGAGCCTGTTTCAGATTCTGTGTCTCCCTCTCTCTCTGACCCTCCCCTGCTCATGCTGTCTCTCTCTCTCTCTCAGAAATAAATATAAATTAAAAAAAAATAAAATAAAATAAAACAAAACATGATGTATTATAAATACTTAGTTCCAAATGGAAGAATGTCATATATCATAAGCATAATTTATAAATGAGTTTATCCCATTTGTCTAAATTAAAATTTTTTTAATGTTTATTTATTTTTGAGAGACAGAGACAGAACCCGAGCAGGGGAAGGGCAGAGAGAGAGGAAGACACAGAATTTGAAGAATGCTTCAGGCTCTGAGCTTTGAGCGCAGAGTCCAACACAGGGCTTGAACCCACGAACTGTGAGATCATGACCTGAACCTTTTAGATGCTCAGCTGACTGAGCCACCCAGACACCTCATTTTTGTCTGAATTTTAATAAGTTTTCTATAAGTAAAACAAACACTCAATCCTTTTCCTGAGCTCTAACTCAGGATATAATATGTAATCAAGGGCATACAAAATCCCACCCATACATTAATTTATCAGTTTCAGTGTCATTGAAGAACTTCAGATCGGGCATCCTTTAAAATGCATTTATAATCAATACCTCTGTAAAGCATGGATTGATCAATAGTTTCTGACCAAGATACTACAAATTTCTAACTTGTAAATTGTCAAATGCTGGAATATTACCTTCAATATATATATTTTATGTGATTTATATTTATATTTTGTAAGACACAAATAGAACTAAAATCTTAATTAAATTTGTGTCATTTACTTTGTTTTCCCTGCATTAGAACTATATAAGAAGCTATGGGGAACAATGCTTCAGCACAATGAGACAGAAATTGAACAAAACCCTTTATGTTTTTAGTACTAGGTCATTATGGATTTCCAAGGTACATTTGAACAGGGATCTCTACCATTATATTATACCTAATCTCTTAGTTCTCAAAAAATTAACTAATATTTTCTCTGAAATCATATTGCAGAATAGTATGTTTTATTAGAATATCCTCATTGTCTCAAAGTTTCAAAGATTTTTGCAGATAAAATATGCGATCCTGAGAACAGAAATCCTAACCAAGTTCCACCTTAGGAAACCAAAGTACATTGTAGAACTCAAAGTTAATTGAAGAGACATTTTAATGACAATTTAATGGATGAAGATAAAAATACCTAATCATTTTTCCAACTTATAATTCTGCTTTTAATAAGTAAGACACAAATTAATGTCAAAATTAAAATAACATACATTTTAGCTTTAAAAATAGCTATATTAAAAATATTTTAATGTTTATTCATTTTTGAGAGACAGAGACAGAGCACGAATGGAGGAGGGGCAGAGAGAGGGAGACACAGAATTTGAAGCAGGCTCCAGGCTCTGAGCTGTCAGCAGAGACAGATGCAGGGCTTGAACTCGCAAACCATGAGATCATGACCTGAGCCAAAGACTGACGCTTAACAGACTGAGCCAGCCAGGTGCCCCAAAAAACAGCTAAATTTTTTTTTAAAGCCAAAATATAGTAAACTTTCTCTTCTGGAATTTAAATATCAAAACCTTATTAACCGTATGCATAAAAATCAGCTTTGATTTCCATCTTATTTCTCTTTCTTGTTGGTATAAAATTCCAAACACCTTATACACTTATTGCAAATACTGAATTTGAAATATGTATGACTTAATGATTCTTTTTAGTTTTCTGGGCACTTATATCTGAGAAACTGAATTTAAAAAATAACACCCTGGCAATCTTTATTCTTATTTTTTAAATCTTTAATCTTATTGTATGAATGTCACATGATGACTAGAGTTCATTCTGATTTATATAGCAGATAAAACACATTCTTACCCATCAGGGAGAAATTTTATTTTGGTTTCATTTGTATATTTTCCATGTAAAATTCAACGAACTTATAATAATTTTATATAGTGTCTTTTCCATCAGGTGTTTAACAACGTAACTGTATTTGCAGAATAGCCCATAATCACAATTCAGCACTCAATATTTTCTTATGGGTTTTTTTTGCTATATTCCTGAAATTAAAGTATACAACATTTTTCTGTAAGCATAATAACAGAAAAATTTTCTGTGTTAGAGTAATTATAAATATCTTAAGTCATAACTTTCATCAAATCATATATTTACTCTTGGTCTAGCTTTACACAAAGTAGAAACGTGTACATACTAACAGTCCCCAGAGTGCCACTGGCCATATTTCTGAATGTGTGTACCAGCCAAGTAGTTCTGATAGTATTTTAAGTGTAATTTACATCCTCGGTGGTTGTTGAGAGTCTTCAATAAGAGGGTGGAGCCATTGCATTGATTTACAATAAGTACATTGAACTTTTTGAGGGTTAAATAATTACAGCTTGATTCTCAAGGATTTATTCTGCAGAAGGCAGTATTAGTTTTATCGTATAAAAATCAGAATTTTTTTGAACAAAATGAAAGGCAGAAATATCCTTTTTCAAAGATTTTTAAAAAGTTAAAAAATTAACTAATTAACACTAGCATGTTCTATATAATTAGTTACTTTTGCATTTAAACAAATCTCAACTTCAATTGTGTTCAGTAAACAAGAAATCCCCACTATTGTGTTTAAGTAAGATGACAGAGGTGTGGACTTTTCTGTTTATTTATAAAGAAAACTCATATTGATTCAGAGATGAGCTTTTAAACAATTTACATTACTTTCTTATAATATTTTTGCCGTTTTTGACAAGTTATCTTTTCATTAAAAAGGTTGTAAATCATGGAGCTGAATTTTAACTACTGTCACAGTTCTTACTACTTCTTTTATTTTTTGAGAGTGAGAGACAATGGTGCATGTGTTTGCATGGGAGGGGGAAAGGGAGAAAGTCTTAAGCAGGTTCCATGCTCAGTGCTTAGCCCTAGGTGGAGCTTGATCTCACAACCATGAAATCATGACCTGAATCAAAATCAAGTGTCGGTCGATTAACCGACTGAGCCACCCAGGCACCCTTACCTGCTACAGTTCTAATTATATTTACTTTTTAGCATTGTGAATAGCTAATAGCAATCTTTGATTGCTTCCATATTACTGACCAGGTTTGTTTCAGTGTTCAACATAAATTCATAAAACTGAAATAGTCACTAGAATAAAATTTATAACGTTGGATATTTTCTGACATTTGAAGCAGTAACTCAATAGAATCATAGAATGTTTGGCCCTTACAATTATTCAAATTGTTTCCCATAAGTATTGGATCCCTGAAAATCCTCTCTGAGAACTCCACACATCAGAGGCCAGTGATTTCAGAGATTTGTCCCAATATAAGGCAAAGTGCACATTTGTTTTATCATCTAAATTGCTGTTTTAGAAATGGATTTATTCTTGGGTTTTTCTCAACTTGAAATACAAGCATACAAATACAGATTCATAAGTAAATGGATTCTTTTATGCTCTTGGAGATTGTCTTCAAATCCTGACCAAGAGACTTATTGGGCCAAAGACATTCTATTTGAGATTAAAACTTGCTATTTGAGAGCTATTTGAGAATAAAACTTTCCCAGACTATTTCATGTAAAAACCTAATATCACCTTCATAATATTACATAATACCACAATTTCATTTAGAGAACTAAACTAAAATACATGTCATTTCTCAAGAAAAGCATTTTAACAGCATTCCATATTAGTATGGAATATAGATATATGTATGGAATATAACATTGTGTATGGAATATTAAATGATATATTGATAACATCAAACACAAAACAAGGGTTAGGGACCTTGAATATTAACTATTGCTTTTCCTTTTGTTGATTAGAGCATGGACAAGTATTATAATCTGCCCCAGCCATTATTTATAAGATAATATTTTGTTTTGATGATGCCATTGTTAATAGAGCATCTGTAGCTAAACATATTTACATCTAAGACTAGAGAATCTAAACTATTACTTTCATACGTGAGATGATTCAAGAGCCTTACACCAAAGACAATTCTTGGTATCGTGAGATAGATAATAAAACACATATCTTTCTATTTAGAAGTTCTGGTTATAAATGTTGGTTTTGCAAATTCTAAAACTATTAACCTTGAGCATATAAGTTAAATTCTTACATTTCAGTCATATCATCTTCTTTATGGCATAAAAGCTTTCTGTCTGATGAGGGCTTGTGGTGGTGATTTAATGAACATTTTAGAAGTTCCTACTATAGTATTTATCAAATGTCTTTGGTTCAATGAATGATCTTTATTACTTTGCTTGATTTTCTAAAAGATCCAAAGTCCAAAGTCAAAAAATTAGGGATCAAGGGACAGAAATTAATCAGAAATATATATTAAAAAAAACATTTTCTAGGATCTAAGAAAGCAGTCTAGTTCAGAAGCAATTTAAACGTCTTCTTATATCTGCTCGGCCCCAATTGCACACACACAGCTACATTGCTTCTTCTATGGTGATGCCACCATGATGGCCTTCTCTGTGTCCTCTCGTTGTAAAAATCTGACTGCCACATATGTTGCCTCATCACCAAACATTGCCAGCTGTTTAACCTTCTCCAGGAGTGAGGGCAGGGTTTCAACCTGATATCCATTATGCTCTCACAGTGGGAGAGCAGTAGCTCCAATCTAGGCCTGAACTTCTTGGAAAAACAGAAATGGTGGCTTTGTTCAAAGTCTGTCCTGAAGGGCATGTTAAGAGCATTAGAAAATGTTGGGGAGTTACTGACCCGTGGAACAGATCCAGAAGCTAGGAGAAGACTGGGGAGAAAAAACATTCTCATTACTCATTCTTTCATTAACTTTTCTAAAATGTGGTTTCATAAGGCATTTCTGGGGATGCTTTGTGTCATTGTGTCACTGAGCCAGCTTCCTCTCTTGTCAGAGTGGTAAGTCCACTGATAGACCATCTTGTACTTGCTTTTACCTTTCCCTACCTCACTTTCCTTTTTTCTTTCTTCTTCTTTTTTTTTTTTTTTGGTAAATTTCACTTCACTGTGTTGTACTTCTACACAAGATAAAGTGGTACT
Source organism: Crocuta crocuta (assembly GCF_008692635.1). Classification (NCBI taxonomy): domain Eukaryota; kingdom Metazoa; phylum Chordata; class Mammalia; order Carnivora; family Hyaenidae; genus Crocuta; species Crocuta crocuta. The sequence continues at coordinate 1,903,163 of NW_027529607.1, forward strand.
TCATAAAATTTGCCTTTGGCAATTATTTTGTCTGTTTGTTGGTATTGTTTTAGTTAACCAGAATTAAAAAAGAAGAAAAAATAAAGGGGTACCTGGGTGGCTCTGTAGGTTGAGCGTCCAACTTCTGATTTTGGCTCAGGTCACAATCTTGTGGTTCATAAGATTTAGCTCTTTGTTGGGCTCTGCACTGACAGTGAGGAGCCTGCTTATGATTCTCTCTCTCTCTCTCTCTCTCTCTCTCCTCTGCTCCCTAGTTCTCATGTGAGTGCGATCTCTCTCTCTGTCTCAAATAAATTAACTTAATAATTAGAAAGAAAGAAAGAAAGAAAGAAAGAAAGAAAGAAAGAAAGAAAGAAAGAAAGAAGAAAGGAAAAGCTATAGTTCCTAGCTAAAATAAACCCAAATCCTGACCAAGAGACTTACTGATTTTTTTTTTCCTTATTTCATTTTTTTTTTACTTCTATGGCTAGCTTTGGCTCTACAAAAAGAAAAACACAAAAAAATAAAATCATTTTTATGTGAAATTTATTAATTTATTCATTTATCCTTTCTTTACAGATTTTATTTAAATTCTAGTTAACATACAGTGTAATATTAGTTTCGGGTATAAAATGTACTGATTCAACACTTCCATAAGCACCCAGTGCTCATCACAGAAAGTGTCCTCCTTAATCCCCACCACCTTAACCCATACCCCTTCCCACTTTCCCTCTCATAACTGTCAGATTGTTCTCTGTAGTTTAGAGTCTGTTTCTTGGTTTCTCTCTCTCTCTGTCCTTTTTTCCCTTTGCTTGTTTACTTAGTTTCTTAAAGTCCACATATGAGTGAAATCATACGGCATTTTTTCTCTGACTTATTTTGCTTATCATTATATTCTCTAGCTCTATCAATGTTGTTGCAAGTGGCACATTTTAATTATTTTTTATGGCTGAGTAATATTCCGTGTGTGTGTGTGTGTGTGTGTGTGTGTGTGTGTGTCTTGTGTGTGTGTGTGTGTGTGCATGTGCATGTGTGTGTCTCACATCTTTTTTCCATTTATCAGTCAGTTAACACTTGGGCTGCTTCCATCATTTGGCTATTGCAGATAATGCTGCTATAAACAGCAGTGTGCATGTATCCCTTTGAATTAGTATTTTTGTATTCTTTGGATAAATGCCTAATAGTACAATTGCTGGCTTGTAGGATAGTTTTATTTTTACCTTTTAAAGGAAACTTTGTACTGTTTTTTTCAGAATGGCTTCAACAGTTTGCATTCCCGCAAGCAGTAAATGAAGGGTCCCTTTTCTTCACATTTTTACCAACACCTATTTTTCCTTCTTGTGTTGTTGGTTTTAGCCATTCTGATAGGTGTGAGGTGATATTTACATTTCATTTACAATGTATTTTTTGTTTGGTGTAAAAAAAAAATGGTCCAGGTTCATTCTTTTGCAGGTTGCTATCCCGTTTTCCCAACACCATTTGTTGAAGAGACTGTCTTTTTCCCATTGGATATTCTTTTCTGCTTTGTCAAAGATGAATGGACCATATTGTTGTGAGTTAATTTCTGGGTTTTTTATTCCATTTTTATTTATCTATATATCTATTTTTGTGCTATTATCATATTGTTTTGTTGACTATATCTTTGTAATATCATCTAAAGCCCAGAATTGTTATGCCTTCAGCTTTCCTTTGCTTTTTCAAGATTGCTATGACTATTTAGCATTTTTTGTGGTTTCATAAAATATTTAGTATTGTTTATTTCTAGCCCTGTGAAAAATGCTTTTGTTATTTTGATAAGGATTGAATTAAATGTGTAGGTTGCTTTGGGTAGTATAGACATTTTAACAATATTTGTTAACAATATTTGTTCTTCCAATCTAGGAGCATGGAATGTCCATTTCTCTGTGTCCTCTTAAATTTCTTTCATCAGTGTTTTATGGTGTTTAGAGTAGAGGTCTTTCACCTCTTTGGTTAGGTTTATTCTTAGGTATTTTATTGTTTTCGGTGCAATATAAACGGGATTGTTCCCTTAATTTCTCTTTCTGCTGCTTCGTTATTGATGTATAGAAATCTAACAGATTTCTGTACATTGATTTTATGTCCTGTAAGTTTACTGAATTGTATGTATATCAGTCCTAGCAGGCTTTTTTTTTTTTTCCTTTTTGGTGGAGTCTTTTGGGTTTTCTCTATATAGTGTCATTTCATCTGCAAATAGTGAAAGTTTTACTTCTTGCCAATTTGAATTCCCTTTATTTCTTTTTTTTTGTCTGATTGCTGAGACTAGGACTTCCAGTGGTGAGAGTTGACATCCCTTTCTTGTCACTGACCACAGAGGGAAAGCTCCCAGTTTTCCACACTGAGAATGATATTAGCTGTGGCTTTCTCATAGATGGCCTTATTTTGTGGAGGTGTGCTCCCTCTAAAAGTACTTTGTTGAAGGCTTATTATCATGAATGCATGTTTTCCTTTATCATAATTTATTTATTCTTTATCTATTTCTTAAGTTTCACTATATTATAAACAGTGGATACCAGAAGTCTCTTTAAACATTTTGGAAACTATTGTTTATAGAATAGTCAAAATGGCAAAATTAACTCATTTAACCCTATGTATAAGTAATCTCCAAAGTCATCATTATTGTTCATTATTTATAACTTTCTGAGAATGTTGGAAAAGTGACATATATTTTAGCATAATTTTAATCAGAAATAACATTTTGACTGGTAATTCAAAAATAGTTTACATTAAAGATTGTCACAATGATTTGGTCCATTTTTTTCCCTGAAAAATTTCAATATGTGGCGTGCACAATCTTGATATGTAAGAGATTTATGTTTATGTTAGTAGACAAATACATTCAAAAGATACCAACTTTCAAATAGATATTTGTAGTACTAATAAATAAACTTCCACATACATTTTTTCATGTACAATAGCATGCATAATGAGTAAGCCATTAAATGGTCCAAAATAAAATCAAAACCATTATTATGGATAATTTTATTGGGGATTTTAATCTTAGAAGGCAAGAAAATCATCTCAATGCAGCCCACAATCAAAAGAACAGAATTTCTCACTCTCTCATACATCCAATTGCCAGGTAATGGATCATGAATTTCTTATGATTTCATAGGTTCTGATTTCTTTGAGGAAAGATTCTGATGGGTTAAGCGATGATCATGAAAGAGACCTGTGCATGATAATCTACTAGATTTGCAGAAAAATATGTTAAAATGTTTGTTTTCTTTTGTTAGATGTCTCTTTTGTGTGCATTTGTGGTCGCATAAGATATGTTGATAACATAACATGTAAACATTATATTTAATCATGCAAATTATATATTAATGTCATCTGCAGAATAAATATATATTTACTGTGTTGGGGGCCCAGCACATTTTGATTTGTTTGTACATAACATGCAGAATAAAAAAGACTAAAGTTTATACACTCCTGGGAGATCATAGGCTACTTATTTCAAAAGAAACTGCAGTCATATTTCTAACAACTGGGGTATTGATGCTAATGGTTATCATTGGGTTGAGGACAAAATAACGTATCTGAATTTTAGATTCTCCAGTGAGACCCTACTGGTTATGGAATTTAACAGTTTTTGTTTTGTTTTGTTTTGTTTTGTTTTGTTTTGTTTTGTATTTGGGGGTTTTTGTTTGTCTGTTTTCATGCAAGGAAAGATTTTGCAGGAATATAGAGTAAATAAATAGAACACACTAAGATAAGTTAACAACATGAGTACAGCAGATAGCAAGCTTTGGGATTATGGGAAAGCATTCCACCCAATATCTGTTTTTTCCAATATTTGATGCAGAAAAAGAAAAGAGAGGTTAATGACAATTTATCACTATCTTCCCTCTGCAAAGCAAACTGACATTGACACTGTAAGTAATTCCTAGAACTCCTTCTGAAAACTGATCCCTCAGGTAACATCTATATCTATGTCTATGTCTATATCTATCTATATCTATATCCATATCTATATCTATCTATCTCTTTATCTATCTCTATATCAATTATCACCTATATCTATATCTAAATCTATCTATTCCCTGCAAAGTCTCTATATTGTCCTTAAGACTTTGATTATAATAGAAAGAAATAAAACCTTTTTTTATCAGCTCATTATAGGCATCAGCTGTAGTCACTAGATATATCTTCATAAGCTTTTCCAAATTTAGTTTGATGGGTACTTAAACCTGATTTGGGAGCATTTATTGAACATTTTAGGGGGAATATCTTTTGCCGTCCATATATTCAGTTTATGACTCTGTAGTTACATATTCTGATGCGCTGAGCAACGTGAATTAAAATATTTAAGCTGCTTTGCATATCTATCTCATCTACCAGGTGTTTAAGCATCCTGCAGGAGCTTGAGGACTCTATTTGTATGTATTTTAAAGTTTAAGTATTATACAGCTGCAAATTCACTTGTTTCCTTCTTACTCATTCAGCTAGGTTTCTATCCTCCTCTTAAACGCTGTAATTGCATCAGGCGTAAGGAATGTAAGGAATAGAACTTTAAATGAAGCAGTACTCTGCGTATTTGTAAATGTAAAACAGATGTGCAGTAAATATTGTGAGCTCTGAATCAATGGGACACCACATAAATACAAAAGAATGAAAGAAGAGATATAATTTGTCAGTGATTTTTGCAAAATGTCTCATCAGTAAGGAGAAGCTGCGGCTTCCTTACAGCACTTAATGAATAGCCTTTTGCACATGGTTTTCCTATTACTCCTGGGGAGCAACTAGTCTGCAAACTAAACATAAGCAAACTTTTAGTCAGCAAGAGGTATGCACATTCATGAAAATGAATTTCAAAATATTTCAAAGGATTTTTAAGACTCAAAATAAAATGAGAAAATATCTTTATAAAAGAAATGTTATGATATTCAAAACATATTACCAGTCTTAACCATTTAAATTATATAAGTTGTTATTCAAGTTATTACTAAATATAGGTAAATTTGGAATAGGAAACATATTAAGATAAAAACAATTTATGCTGCATTTTAGAGAAAAGAAAAGCATTTCGTGTTTCCCAAACTTTCTCTTCTCCTTTAACTTCTCAAAATCAGATGATGGCCTCACCTTTCAGTGAATAACAGGCTCAAAGCCAGCACTCTCATCATCTTTATTCAGGCACTAAGACCTATTGAAACTACACTCTGCTTATGTCAAAGGCTTCTGACTTTCCATGTCCATTGGTTGCCTTAATTAACATCAATTGCCTGACTTATTGTAATATTTTTTAAATTATATCTGTACATTTGTTTTCTTTCTAAACCAATTCACACTGAAGAGTATCATCTGATTAATATTCTTGAGCACACACTACCAGTTGTCCTTGACTTAAAAAATCTTTAATTTTTCCCCATTTCCATATGAGTAAGTGGGTCCTTTGACCTGAATTAACATGCATTCTCTAGCCCATAACAAAAATGTTTCCGATATTATATGATAACATATAAATTAGACATTCTTTATAAGATGAAGTAGCTATCGTTCCCTAATTAAACCCATTCTTATTGCCTTTAAATTATTGTTCTATCAAATTTCTATATAGCTCTTCTATTAAATCATCACTACTTAATTTTTGTTCTTCCCTTTTTCTGCTTTATTTCATCAAATTTTGTATTTTAAACTTATGAGGATACATTTTACTGTAGTTTTAAAATTGATATAGGATATAGGATACATGTATTGATTTATTTTTGTGTAGTGATTTTAAGTTTGAGTATACATATGTACACACATACTATTACATATTTCATGTGTGCTGTTAGAGATTTTAAAAGATGAATAGAGTTGTTATTGTTCTAAGCTTTTCTGATTCACTATATCTGGATGATCAACTACTCTAAAATATAGGGTACTTGAAAACAACAACTATTTTATTTTCTGTTACAACTTGGAGTTGTGAGTCAGAAATATGAGCAGGATTAGTCTTTTGTTCCCTGTAACATTAATGAAAGTAATCCATTCATTACGCTAACAGTGAAGGTTAGCTGGCTGAAGTCTGAACTGATACACACACACACGCACACACATACACACACACACACACACATATATATATATATACATATAGCCTTCTTGGTAGTAACTATAAGTCTAAGTGGCACTATTGACTGGTAGTTTATGTATGTACCTAAACCTGCCATTCCTACGTTGTAGCCTCGGGGTAGCTGGGCATCTACCTTTATCAGAAGCTGAGAGTTCCACTTGGAATATGCAAAGCTTCTTATAACTTAGGCTTTGAAATACCAAAACATTGTATCTGTAGCATTTTACTAGTAAAAATAAATCACTTATGCCAAATGAGTTTCAAGGATAAAAGAATAAGACTCTACCCCTCAGTGAGAAGCGTATCAAAATTTTGGGTTACCACTTATGTACATCTGGACATAAGGAGTGTACACTTCTCTCACATGCGAACTTCACCTCTTACAAAGCACAGAATATTTCATCTTATTACAGAATTAGCTTCAAGTCCAGTCTCTGGGCATCTAAATCAGGTCTGGGTCAAAGTACAGATGATAGGATCTATAAGCACAGTTCCCCTCAAGTATAATTTTTGTCAATCTTCAGATCTGTAAACAGATCAATTTCCCGTACCCTTCCTCTAGGTCCATCCCATGGCCATAACATACAATGATGACACAGGAAAGGGCATCTTCCATTGACATCTGTTTCAAAAAGGAGGAAGCAGTGGGCATACGTCAATCACTGCTGCATAGGAATTTTGAAAGCCTACTGGGCAAGTGTTGGCCTTGATTAGGGCACCCTGGGAATAATTCTTCAAGGTTTTTGGCTCTACTGTTTGGGCTCTTTTTTCTGTGTCCTGATGTATCCTTATTTTCTCCAAAAGAAATAACTCATTTGCAGGTGTATAGACCTGTTAGACTGTTTCCTATCCTTGGATGTGTAGGAGCCCTAGTGCTGTTTTTAACTTTGGAAGGTCACTGCTTCAGCAGAAACTGATGGTACTATGCTAATACACTGTTCTTAAAAAATTGTGAAATTATCCTGAATTTTAATGGCGTTCGCATCATTAGACAATGATGCATTCACAAATTCCTTTGATATAGTTCCTTCTTCAGAGGAGCCTATGAGTTACATTACTGTGGGACAATGACTTTAAAATACTTTTTTAAGAGATTCAATTTGTTTATGTATGGGGTCTACACCCTTTTAAAATGTTTTGAAGTCTTAAGAGTTTTCCAGCAACATTCTTGATATGATTTTACTCTATTTCTTATTTTGAGAACTTTTTGCCATCTAGAGAATTTGAAAATAAGAAAACTTTTCTTCATAAAATTTGTCAAGGTCTATTTCATTTATAATCTAAATTTTGCTTGAAAACTGAACAGTTCAATTTGTTTAATCTCATCTCTGTCTATCCAAATATTATAAAACACAGCTAAAATAAATCAGTCTGTATGTTAAACCTGTGGCTTTAATATCTCCTTAGCTTAATCTGACAGTTCTCTATAGATTCAACTCCCCCCCCACTATCAATAATAACTGTCTTTTTCTGCCAGAATTTCTGATAGTATCTATAAGAATTTTTCATCTTCCACTAACAGTCTCCTCCAGATACTCTACTTATAATTCCCTCGGATGTTTCAGCTTTTTCCCATTCCTGAGTCCCAAAGATAATATCACATTTTTAAAGTTTTTAAATTATTAAACATTTTTAAAGTTTCCATGACAAAGCATCCATCTTCCACTCAAATCCATTCCTGTTTTCTATTATTCTGTAAAGAATTATGTCAAACTTATTGGCCAACAGCAATAATTATTTTATTATTTTATTATAAATCACAATTTAATGAGTTGAGATTTTTCTCAGAGCAGGATAGGATGATTCTCTGGTTTAGTGTTGCATCAACAAAGGTCACTCAATGGTATTCAGTGGAACTGTGGGTTCTTCTGGTCCAGAATTGTTTCATTCACATCCATGGCCTCAAGACAGGGCAACATGGATGACTGTGCAAAGCTGGAACTACTGCCCAGAGTACCTACATGTTACTTTCAGGCATAATAATCTTGGGATAAGGAGACTCATTATACCATGTATTAACACCCACAGAGAATGTTCTAAGAAACTAAAGTGATAACCAAAAGGCTTCTTATTCCCTAGCCTGAGAAATCCAAGAATGTTCCTTCTTCCATATTATGTTGGTCAAGCCAGTCATAAATTTCTGTCCAGATGCAAATAGGGAAGTAGAATCTACTGCTCAGTATAACAAGTCAGGTACTTTTGCTGTCAAATTTAATCTGCAATACACACTATGGGCTTAAATACTTGGAAACTCCTTATTTCTCATCAGATATTCTGTCACTGGTTGGAATCCCTAAGAATCAGATTCTGAGATGAAGACAAGAGGACTATTAGGGAGTGCTTTTGGAATAAAATCCCTTGAAGAGGGAAAAAAAGGCAAAATTAGTGGTGGGGAAGTTGAACTGTGATGCAATCTTCTTGAACACCTCAGGTAACACTACGGGAGTTCAGAAAATGGGTTGTCTCTACAGAGCAGTTTGAGTTGAGGAGATAATTCAAGGGTTACCTGCTGGAAGCACTCTCAGTAACTGTGGTAATAAGGTATTCATTCCTAAAGGGAGAATTACAGTCCAACACATGTCTACATCCAGAGCATATTCACTATGTAATTTCTCTAAAGAGGTAAAAGTGCTACTCTGTACAACACTCAGCAGCCATGATTGAATGGTTAATAATGAACCAGGTGAACAGGTATTAAAAGAGCACTGTCTTTTTTTCTAAATGAGTGTTATTCAAAATAAAAAGTTAAGATTTACAGGGTCAGATACCAAAACCTATTAACTAAAACCACTATATTGTTTCTAGATTTACTACATGAGTTGTGATCAGTTACCACAATGCACTTAATCCATTTAAACCTCCTTTATTCATGAACTTTAAAGTGAGAAATACTGGATTATTTTTCCTTATTTGCCTCATAAAACAAAGAATTACTTTATATTCCTTTTTCTATTTCACCCCCTTTTTATCTGACAAGAATACAAATAAAAGGCATTATTAACTAATACATTATTTTCTTTCCAGGTATTTTGTATTCATCAAGCTAGGGTGCTTGAATAGCAAAGATGCTGAACAGTAAACAAATAGCAGCAAACATAAAAGGTGACACTACCTGAACAGAGATGTTAATCAACTTTATGGTATGTGAGGAAAGAAAATTGGTGTACTTGTTAAACCTTATATAAACCTTTATAAACCATAAATCCCTGAAATATGTTATAATCTGGAAATTATATTATTATTTTTTTCAGAGAAACAGTCAAATGTTTTTGAAGAAAAGTAGTAGCATAATTTCACATGTAACTCTACTGCAGCCCAATTTACAAATTTCTGTAAATTGAAATAATTTTAGGCAGTAAAATTTTAAATACGATATGACTTCTTGCTAAGGAATAAAGATACTATCTTTGGTAGATGCTGTCAAACTGTATTGCCTTTTTATGACTTCGTATGTGTGTACCTGTGTATGTTTTAAAAGTAGAAGGCAAAGGTATTTTCAAATACTAAAAAATGAAGTGACCAATTAACTAGTTTTCTTTACCATGTTTTTTTAATGTTTTCCATTTTTGATTGAAATTAATCTTTGTAACCTCATTATAGATGTTAATTTTCACTATGATAGCTAATCTAATGTGTCAAAAACACATAAGAGCATGTTGCCCTTAAATACAGAGAAAAAAATATCTGAAACATCTCAGTTAGACTCTTTTTACATAAAAATATATATTGTTATATTAAATTATAAGTGTACATTTTAAGCAGTTTTCCCAGTTTTCAAAGGCCGTTCATAATGATAATGTTATAATAATTCTTGTGGTATATAAGAAATTAACTTCACTGCAGATAGGAAACTTTCAATATTTACAAGAGTAAGACTGAGGTTTCACTTGTGATCATCACCTGCATGTATAGGTTTGTAATCTACATGAGACCAGAGAAACTACTCATCTTAATCACTTTTCTTTCTTTAGTGCCTAACAGTGTGTATGACCTTGGGAGAGACAATATATTTGCACAATATATTAAGCACCTTATGGATTTAGAGTCAAATATATTGCTTCAGTTCTCATTCGCTGATTGTTCCCATTAATCAAACTTCTACTTGTTTTTGATTAGTCAAAACAAATGATCTCTCAGTAATTCTCGGTTTTGTGTGTAGGTAATTTATATCGAGGTTAATAGGAATATGAAATATATTTCAGAGGCTAATCAGTATCCAATAATCACATATTTAAAACTATTGATTTCAGAAATCTTAGTATATTGATTTCTGCAAAGTTAGTCCTCTCTGTGCAGAGGGATAATGTATCTAGGCTGGTGGCTTCCTTGCATTTCTGTTCCTAGATTCCAAGACTTACTCAATCTTAAATATGTGACTCTTTATAAATGAAGCCATTAAAATATTTGACATTTGTTTATCACCATGCTTAACAGTATTTAGCTCTTTTTCAAATTCAAAGTTAATATAAATGGGCTAAATCTAAGTATGTTTTAGGAAAAAGATATTTTTAAATTAACAGTTGTTAAAGGATGATGAAAAAAATGACATACATTTTCGTTTCCCTAAAAACACTCTTGCATTTCTGGTTCACATATAAAAATCTTGTTATTTGATATAAAACTCAATTCCTGTATTGAATGTTTATCAATTCACTAAAAGGAATTTACCTGTAAATTAGAGAACAAAATTAGGACAAAACCATAATGGTTACATTCAAAATTTTCAACATTAATATTAGTTCATTCATAGTTTGGAAAAAATCTTTTTAAAGAATGCTATTAAAATTTATTCTTTAAATCATTTATTTTAGAAAATATGCAAATATCTACTCAGGTATCTAGTTTAATACATAGCCTTATGTTAATATATATATATAATCATCTTTAATTGTAACACATAAAATTGTCCATATAAGCTCTATATCTACTATTTGTTAAACATGTGAAAATCTGTTCATAAGTATTCATCTTTAAGCACACATCATGATGCCAAAGGCTATAATAGTATATCCTATTATGCTATCCTATAGTGAAGACACTACTTTCTTGAAATTTATTATGATCCTGTGTTTAATCATTTATCAAAAACCACAAAGTTGCAGAGCAAGCAAATTGACTACATATATATATATAACTTATTCTCCTCACCATTAAAACAACAGTAAAGGAGTATTATTTTTTAAGGAAAAAAAAACAAGGTAAGTTGAAACCTACTAGAACAAAGAGAATGAGAAAGAGACATGGTCAGGCAATGGATGTCAATACATTTTGAGGAAGATGGAAATCAACTAAAGGAGAAGACTGAGCAGGCATTAGATAATCTACACCACAATAGGCTAAAGGGATAGCTAGTCTTAGGAAAGAATTATGCTCACTTAAGTGGACTCCTGAAAAGAACTCAAAGTAACAAAGCCAGAGGTATTGTGGAAACTGGTAGTGAGGTTGGCATTTGAGAAATTTAGTAAAAGTAATTCTGTAGTGTGGTTACAAAAGCTGATCTCTCTCTGAAGTCTATTTCCTGGGCACAGAACAGTGAAGTGGTATTTTCCGTAGAAGAAAGAGGCTATGCTCGTCATTTGGTAAAACTCGTACATTGTTTTTTTTTTGGGGGGGGAGGGGTCATGGAAAAGGAGATGACTAAGAACTAGTGTATTCCTTGGTGAGCTGAGCTCTGTCCTCTCTACCCTTTCTACCCCCAGGACACTGAGAACCAGAGGCATTCTGTCTTTGCGAGAGACATTAAGTAGGACTTGTACAAAGGTATTCAAACACTTACTTACATTTGGGGGTGTGGGATACATAACAAAATGGCCTGATTGCTACCTGATCATTCTTCCTTTCAAAAGTCATGCACAAGGCTCCAAGGTTATGTAGAAATTATCCCACTTCAATATTAATCTTTGCAATGTTCATTTATAAATTGCACATATTGTAAAACAACCTTCTCCTCCTATTACTGTTGAACTCTATCATATTATCCTGCTTTATTCTTTTTAAAGTTTACACAAAAACCTGGAATGATTTTCTTTATTTTTTTTGATGTACTGCTTCTACCTCAATATGAGAAAAGCTTCCTGAGTTAGGAGGCCTGGTCTACCTTGTTCACTGCGACAGTTATCAGACTGAGTGCCCCTAGAATGGGAGAGGAGTTGCTATTTATTGTGGATTTTCTAAATGAAATAATAGATGGGACATGGGTGAAAATAAGGGGTTTTTCTTGTAAGTATATGGGTAGCAGAGAGCTCAAAAAGAAAAAGAAAACTAACCACAAACGTGCTGGGATGTAATCTAACAGATGAAAGGCTTGTGTGGTTGTAGCAGACTTGAACAAAGTGGAAAAAAGCATGACACAAGTAGAAAAGTGTTAAGAAGAAGCCAGGTAGTTTGGACAGGAGTTTCATGACACCAGAAGCCTTCAATATTGGTCTCAGCTTATTCCCATTTCCTTAAAAAATTTACATTACATAAATTGTTACATTTGTTCCAACATTGTATTTGAATGATTTGTCATATCTCAATCCAGAAAATCATCTTCCCTCCTTAGTTAAGAAAGTAAATACAGGTTCACCCCCCCCCCATAATCTTGCTTTCCCTCCTTTCTCCCCCTGCCCAAGACTGCAATGTATTCTATGCCCTCTTCTAACATCTCCCAGCATAAGATAAATTAGTGGGGACAGTGTATAATAATACTTGCATTATCTTACTTGAGGCAGTATTAATAAGACATGTCTCTCTATAATTTTTAGTAGTGACACTGAAAGGCAAACTGGTGCAATTTTTGAACAAAATATATCACCATGACTTGCCAAGAGTTACATATCTTATTTGTTGCAGTAATGTGAAATGTATATGCTAAGGGGTGTGCACACAACGTATATATCTTTATGGAAATTAAGAACCTAGGCACTTTTTATTTGCGTTCATTTTCTTAGAAAGAAGAATATAATTAAACGTATTATGGTGGATAAGGAGTCTTCAAGTCTACAAAGGCGAATATAGCCAATGACCATCTTGGCCAATACTTTGCTGTGGTCTGCAGTGTGATGTCTAGGTGTGCTCATCCTAATAAATAACATCTCTAGTCCTGTATTGAACCACAGCTTGTAACTCTTATTGCAGTGATCAAGGTGAACCTACAGAGTATGCTGTGAACTTTACCTGAAACTAGAAATCTGGACATCTCTCTCCAGGACAGGACCTCCCTGTCCAGTGCCCCCATCCTGAGTCCCATCATTGCTATGCTATGCACCAAGTTATTCCGTAAAGCAGAATCTGCCCTGAAGGCAATAAGCATAATAGTTTCATTTTGCTCTGTCTCTCTGGAGCAAAATTTTACCCATTCCTAATGTGCAATTTTACAGACTCAGGTACTGAAAAGGTTGACAAAGTGGCAAGAAATAAAAGAGCTCACATCAAAACCCATATCTAATGATATGAGCTTTACCCTGAGGACTTGCTTGTCTTCAGGGGAGAACATCAGTGTAATTGGAAGATTTTTGAGGTATCCTGTAATGAAAATAAGAGACTGATCTACATCAGTGCAATACTGGGGTCTTCTACTTGGTGCATCCTTTTTATTGCATTGAGTACCAATGTACAGCATTGTCCTGAGTGTACTTTTTCCCTGACAAATTTTTGTGCTTGATGAAAATGCATAACATTTGGACTTTGATTTGTTAAAGTAGTTTCTGTTATGCAAATTATGGTTTTAGAAACTGAGCCAGAATGAAAAAAGAAGGCCCCGGAGGGTGGGTTGTCCAGTTCCAATGATAAAAGTCTTAGACTATCTATCCATTTTAAAATTTGTAATTTTCAGTATTCTTACCCTGAATGAAGTATTTCAAAAATAGAATACTATGGAGGCAAAGCCCAAGGGTATCCACATTTAAAAGTAAAACCTCAATCAGCTAAAAGTGACAAATATTTTATGATAGTATAACATTTATTCATTTAGTGAACATAAAATTCATAAAATAAATCAGATGTAAACCCTCATGCAACTGAAAAATTAATTGTATAAAAAGTATTTAATGTTCATTCAAATAATTTCAAAACACAATGGATAAAGGTAAAGAGTAAGAGAAATACATGTGCAAATCTATAGCATTCCAGTATCTGTATACATTCTTTGACCTAAGGAATCTAAGATAACCTATGAAAATGTAGAAAAATTGTTTTGGCAGAGAACCACCCATCATTAACTCTTGAAGACCCGCACATATAACAAATATATCCATGAAACTCATATGTGGCCAGCACAATTCACATTAAGAGAGTGTTTCTCCATCTCTCTTGCAACTTTCATGGTCCTTATATCTAGTGCTTCTATGCCGGTGTCAGTTAGTTACCTTTATAAAGTATAATAAAACTTCTTCACAAGGACTTTAACAAACTGATACTATTTTTATCTGTTGGATCATGATCCAGGTCTTGTATACTGCTTTTCTACTCATTATTTTACTCGCTGCTACTCTTTTATTTGCAAAACCAGTTCCTTCTCCTCATACAGGTCTTTCTTTTAATTAACTTTATTTATTTTGAGAGAGAGAGAGAGAGAAAACAAGTGAGGGAGGGGCAGAGAGAGAAGGAAGAGAGAGAATCCCAAACAGGCTTTGTACTGATGTGAGACTCGAACCCATGAACCATGAGATCATGACCTGAAATAAAATCAAGAGTCAGAGGCTTAACAGACTGAACCATCCAGGTGCCCCCTCTTTCAGGAATTAATTCAAATGTCAACTCATCTTAGAAATTTTTCTGGACTATCCTGCATAAATTGTCATCCCTTCCTTCCATCCTAGTTGTGCTCTATTGTATTTTCCTGATTTACTCATTTAAAGCCATATGAGCATTTGAAAATAATTTCTTCATTCATTTGATTACTTATTATATCTATTACCTTCCACAAAAGTTTCATTAGTTCAGGTCTCCTTTATCTTTTTGTATTGCAATGGCATAGGATACAGCATAGGTACTCAATAGTCTTTAATGACTATATAGCCACATATCTACCCCTGCCCCCCCTTTTTTTGCTCTTGAATTATTCAGTTCCCAGCCTTGCACATACATACAAGTTTTTCTATTTTCCACAATATGTATGTAGTGAGACTATCAGTTTGAAAACAATTTTGGAGCAATCAAATCCAAGAAGGCAAATAAACCAAATGTGACGCTGATGAATAAATTCTACAGCTTTTTCTAAACAAGGTGAGGTGTTACCCAGCAGAAAAGGGAATGTTCTTTGCCATTAGTCTTACCAGGTTTGAACTTTACCTTTGTGTGATTTGAAAAAAGTTGTGCTCTTTGAAACTCCATCTCTCATCTGAAAGATGAAAAGTGTATAACACCTTTTCCAGCTGTGAGAATTAAATGAATTAATTTACGTAAAGAGATGTATCAAAAAGCTTTCTGATACATAGTTGATATTCAATAAATATTTCCTTCTTTCTTTCCGCTTTTGCCTCATTCCCGCAGGCTAATCAAAGTTTCAAACTGGAATCAGAATTCTAATTTGCATTAAGCCTACCGGGTGATGCCTAATAAGCCTGAAGGTAAACCATTTTGCCTTCGGCCTCCCAGGCAAGTATCATTTTAGAAGACTCCCTTAGAAATATTGGAGTTACAAATGCAACCACAAGAGGGAATGTTCATTAAATTAATTTCTACATCTTAATTTAAGAAAGCTAATTGATTTATGAAGAAAAAAACTCCTTGAGTGTCTGGTTTTGGAAGACATAATGCAAGTATAAAAATGTTTAAATAGAAACCATGAATATCTTTGAGATTTAAAATGTGTTTTCACACAATAAAAGACTATGTTTTCTTTTAATTATTTTATAGTTTTACATATGTTTGAATGTATTTCTAGTTTAATCTAATATTTTTTGTTTTGCTTTCTTTTGTTTCTTCCTTCCTTCTTTCCTTCCTTCCTTCCTTTCTTTCATCTTAAAAGACATATGTCTATTCTTTACATCAAAGAATGAATTTTTGTATCTGTTTTCAAATTCATTTACTGGTTTTCTATTTCATTATTTTCAGCTTTCAAGTCTCTTGCTTTTATTTTCCTACTTTTGGTTTTCTTTTTCTTTACAGGTTTATTGTTGTTAAAACCAATGTGTTGGGAAAATGCAACTAAAAAGAAAATCCCACAACCTACAAAACACCTTCATAAAGGTAAAAGAGAAAAAAAACGATTCAGTCATTGAATAAGCACTAAATAGCAATGTGAGGCACATCACAAGCCATCCACTAAGACATTTCCAAGACAGAAGGAAATCTCACCCCAAGTCAGCAGATGTGACCCATTACATACAAATTCTTAAGATAAATAATAACTAATCCTTAAGTAGAAGGATTTGACAACATCATTTGTCATACACAGTTCATCTCGATTCACCTGGTAATTGGGGTGCCCATCTGTGTTTGCTAATAGGCTTAATTAAAAGGAAAAATAAACTTCTTATATCTTTTTGACAAGAAGTAGTACTTTTGCAACTTCGAGGGGGGTAATTATGGAAGTTAGGCACCTGCTCTTCCACAGAACCTGCAAGAAAGAGCTTTCTTCTTTGATGATGATAGTATAAAAAGATGGTTCTTGAGAGAGACATTTCCTGGGTTGTAAATCTGGTGAGAAACTTTTTTACTTTTTGAAAAGACTTCCATACATTTCAAAGAGACAAAGCACTCACAATAACAATTTTGCTGAAGTAAATGCTATAAGAAAAGGGGACTTTGACAGAGGGTGTCTCTTTCTTTATTTTCACCAGGGAGATTTAAGTCTCTTATTTTAAATTTGTATTAGCCCTTTCAAATGAGAGAGCTTTTAGGCAGATGAGATTCAGCTTTGCCTGAGGCCTTGCTTCTGACTCCAACCTCTAGCATTCCCAGCTACAATAACATTAACTGGATTAGATCCAAGAAGCAAACCAGCATGGATTCACTGGAGCATCACTTCTCAGAATTACTGAAATGAACCCAAGGAAAAGAAGAAAGGTGCTACACAAATTACAGTGTGGAACACATCAGTAAACAAGGTATGAGGAAATGCCCCATAATCTGATACATTAGCTGAAGTTGAGGTCCAGGTACCTGTTTTTTTAGCATGAACCTCATTTTATAGGATTCTAATGCAAGTGTATTGAGCTATGATTTGAAAGAAACACTCTATTACAGCATTAAGATGCTGGGGAAGATGGAAAACTTCTGTCCCAGAAACATTAATCTGCCAGTTGCACTTACATGGAATGCTGAAAACAAGAAGGCAAATTTGAAGCTAAAGCAAGAAAAATCTAGACTTCAAAGCTGGTAATATATGAACACATCCATGCAATAAGATTAAAAACTGTGAAAATGTGACCAAAATGATCCATAAGAATGTTTAGCTCTCTGTTTTAACTGGCTTCTGTTGTTCTTCTTCTAAATATTTTCCACAGAATAATGATATCCAGTCATAAATTAATTTCTCACCAATAAGTTTGATGGTGATTTTCATCAGCCCCATCATCTTTAGTCTCAGTTGTCATCTGCTTTTTGATTCTGGTGGATAACACAGAGTAGTGACTCAAGAGGAAGCATTCAGGTAGCCAAATATTTTGGTGATGTATCCAATCATGTAGGCAGCAAGGAGTGAGGTTGGACAAACATAGACCTCTCAAAGTCTTGATGGAGTTGAAAACTAATGTGGGTCAATTTCAGAAGAGTTTTCAAGTCCCAAGGAAGAAGACGTGTGCAGGGACAAGCAATCTAAGAGTAAAGTTTCTATAAAAAAAGAGAGAATAGAGCATGGAAAATGGCAGCTCCATTGTTGGAAATAGGAATGATATAAAAATTCAGAAGCCCAGAACATCAAATATCAATGCTGAAATAACCAAGAGTGTGACCCGTAACTTGTTATCTAATGAGGATTAGACCAGATGTTTGTAAGGTTCTGTGCAGTACTCAAATTCTATAAATCTATAATAGCATAAAATATAGATTTATATTTGATTGGTTTCCTTAAAGCAATGTAAATTTTAGCATTGATTAATAATTTCACATAGAAATCTTGTGTCATGTAGACTCCAAATTTGATTCTGCACCCATGCAGTAGTAATTTAAAATGATTCTATAGAAACTGAGGGGTAGTAATGTTTCAGCACCTGGCTGGAACACTGATTCTCTGGGAATTGACACCTCAACCTGAAACAGAATAGCATCCTCCTCTTGTTCCAAGAGACTTACTTTCAGGGTTCTCACACATCAGGAGCACAGAATCAAGCCTTTAGGAAAGTCGGGAGTCATCAATCTTTCTTTTTTAACTCTTAAACTGACTTTAATATGTAAATATTGCGACTGCACATGGCTAGACCTGAGAAAAAAAATCTATTGTATTTTTTTAATCTCAATATGATGAATAAGTGATCATAGAGTTAGCTCAACTGCCAGCTCACTTTTATTTTTGTCTATTTCTTCTTGTATTTCTACCTCTACTCCTTTACCTCTATACAGCTTTTACCTTTCAAAATCCTGAAATTTACTTAGAAACAGATGAATATCAGGCCACTATACTGATAAAGCTTTCCAATTTTTAATATACTTTAACACAACTCAGCACTTGAAGACCTTCAATCTGTCCCATAAATGAGATATAGCACTGAAGAAAAAACATTATGCAATATACAAAATACATGATGTTTTACATTAGCATGCTATGTTGTGAAGAAAGATGGCAGAAGTCTTAGCTAAAGGAGAGAAGAAACCACAGTGTCACAATCAAAACTTTGTAATGTTCTTGAGGTAGTTTGAGTGCTGCCATGATGCACAGGGACCAAACCACAATTACTGTTAGCAATGTGGCAAATGGGTATTGGTTATACATAGTGAAGGGTACTTATGTCAGAAGAGACAGACAATGTGAAAAAAAAAAAGTGTGTTCAATGGGAAAAAGCAAATGTAAAACTAAGTCCATCTTTATGATTAAAAAGTTGTCACTCAATTGCAACAAAAGCAGAGTGCAGGTATATTTATAATGCGAGTGGCTGCAAACAACATTGGGTCATTATATATATATACTTTTTTGTTTATTATTTATTCAGTAAGAGACCTACATTACTTTATAAACATGTCTGCAAACATTTGACTCTCATTTTCGTTTTGGTAACCTGATTTACCAGCTTTTGGGGTCTCTTAATACTCAATATTTTGTTTCCCCCTGCCTACTAACTCTTAATGTTACCCTGTTTTCCTATTTTTATACTTTAATTTTTCCTCCATTCAGCAGAAAGCAAGAATTCTGGCTTTTCAATCTGTCTCAAGTCAGTATCAGTTATTCATCTATTCTTTCATAAATACTTATCACACCTTTTCTCTACACCATTTCTTGGTTTAAGCAATGAGGATACACACTGAGCAAGACTCACATGATCCCTATTCTCACAGAGCTTAGAGTTATTTGTGGAAAAATATGCAGGTAGTAATATTCATAAATTGTGGTGATATAATGAGAGAAGTACAAGGATCTTCATGACGTATAACATGTGGAACTCACCTTGTTAAGGAGTTGAGAAATACCTCCTGAAGAAATAAATGTTCAAGGTGAGTCCTAAAGGACAGATTGAAAAGAAGATGTAGAAAAGTGTGATAAGTATGGGAAACCATGAAAATACCATTAGGTAAGGGTTAGTTTAGTTTATTTAAAGAATCAAAACAGAGTGATTGTGCTTTATTCTAAAACAAATCAGAAGCCGTTAATATGTTAATTAAAATTATAGATGAAATCAGATATATATGATGTATATGAGATGAATAGGATGTATATGAGATGGTATGGAGACAGAGTGGTAAGAAATAGATGTGGGTACTTATGTCGCATTAACATACATATACCTCAAGTCCCTGCTCAGGATGTGAGGCTTAAGCCATTAGCCACACATCTGTATGACACTGGTCATCCATATTCTCCACCCAGTTCAGATATATTGTAATGGGTTTTGAAAATGTTTCCTACTCTATCAAAATGCACTTCTTAAATAAAACAATAATACATCTCTTGTAACATGGGAGGATATGAAAGACTTATATTTAGTCCAGTTTGGAAGTAGAGGAAGCACTAAGGCTACTTTGATGTCTCAATGAGGAAGAAAGATCGCATCTTTGTAAATCTAGATTCATACACATAAAGAAATCAAAACAAAATAACTGTTTTTGAAATGCAGGCAAAATCCCAAACAAACAAACAAACAAACAAAACCAAAGAAAACACCACCATGTCATTTCTAAGGTAAATCTTGATAACAGTAGTGATGGTTGTGGTGATGACAGTGGTGATGTTTTAATTCCTTGTCATGTTCTTTGAACTTAAGGGGTTAGTGTTGTGTCCAAGAGAAGAAAGCACACACTATTTACATACTAATGAGAAATTAATTTATGAATATTCTACAAACTTCTTTACTATAAAAGTAATTGCTGCGTAAAAAAGTTATTGGGGTGCCTGGGTGCCTCCATCAGTTAAGTGTCTGATTCTTGATTTCAGCTCAGGTCATGATCTCATGGTTCTGGGATTAAGCCCCACATTGGGGTCTGCATTGTCAGCCTGAAGCCTGCTTGGAATTCTCTGTCTCTCCCCCTCTCTTTCTTTGTCCTTCCTCTGTGTATATATTCTCTCTCTCTCTCTCAGAATAAATAAATAAACTTTACTTTTTTAAAGCTTATTTATGAGAGATAGAGACAAAATGAGTGGGGTAGGTGCAGAGAGAGAGAGAGAGAGACACAGAATCCGAAGCAGGCTCCTGGCTCCAAGCTGTCAGCACAGAGTCCGATGAGGAGGTTGAACCCACGAACCGTGCGTGAGATCATGACCTTAGCCAAAGCCGGACGCTTAACTGACTGAGCCACCCAGGCTCCCCAATAAGCTTTATTTTAAAAAGTTATTTGGGTGCCTGAGTGGCTCAGTCGATTAAGCATAAACTGTGGCTCAGGTTAATGTTTTGCAGTTCAGGAGTTCAAGCCTCACATTGTGTTTCCTGCTATCAGCACAGAGAACCCCTTCAGATCCTGTCTGCCTCTCTCTCTGCCTCTTCCCTGCTCGTGCTCTCCCTCTCCCTAAGAAAAATAAATAAACATTAAACAAAATTTTATTTATTTTTTTAAAATGTTTTTTATTTGTGTGTGTGTGAGAGAGAGAGACAGAGCATGAGCAAAGGAGAGTCAGAGAGAGAGGGAGACACAGAATCTGAAGCAGGCTCCAGGCTCGGAGCTGTCAATACAGAACCTGATGTGGGGCTTGAACCCATGAACTGTGAGATCATGACCTGAGCCGAAGTTGGACGCTTAACCGACTGAGCCACCCAGATGCCCCTAAACAACATTTTTTAAAAAGTTGATTGAAGATGATTTTCAAAAAAAAAGGTATAGTTTTAATTACAGACAGAACAGAATGAAGAAGTGATGATATTAGGCTTTGTTTAAAGTTGTATGTTTTCAGGGACCTGACTGATTCAATCAGAAGAGCGTGAGACAATTGATCTTGGGGTTCTGGCTTCAAGCTCCATATTGGGTACAGAGATTGCTAAAAAAAAAAAAAAAAATGAAAAGAAAGAAAGAAAAGAAAATGAACTTTAACATTGTCTATTTTCCCTGGGAAGATACAAAGAGTTGTTGGTATGAAATAGAGCTGGTAAGTTGCTGTCAGTTTGGACATTGACTTGGGGCTGCATCAGCTCAGCCAAGTTCTGCTTTTTCTTTTTCTTTCTTTTTTTTTTTTTTCACTTTAGAGAGAAAGAGCATGTCTGAGGGAGAGAGAGAGACAGAGAGAGAGAGAGAGAGAGAGAGAGAGAACCTTAAGCAGGCTCCATGCTTGGCATGGAGCCCAACAGTACGGGACTCAATCCCACAACCTTGGGATCATAACCTGAGCCAAAACTCAAGAGTGGGTTTCTCAACTAACTGAGCCACCCAGGTACCCCAAGTTCTGCTTTCTTGCTTAGAGGAGAAGCATTTTATATATAATTCATCATTTCAGAGGGAGTTACTGTTGCCTAAGCTGTTTTAGGCAACATACTAAGATGTTTTAGGTTTGTGTTATATTAGCACTCCAATTCTAGTGTTCTTTCTTAATTAGTTGCCTTTTACTGTGTACAAACACCCTAAAATTTGATACCTTAACATAATGTGATTTGGGGGGCACCTGGATGGCTCAGTCAGTTAAGTGTCTGACTTCAGTTCAGGTCATGATCTCACGGATTGTGGGTTTGAGCCCAACATCAGGCTCTGTGCTGACAGCTTGGAGCCTGGACCCTGCTTCGGATTCTGTGTCTCCCTCTCTCTCTGCCCCTCCCCTATTCATGCTCTGTTTCTCTCTGTCTCAATACTAAATCAACATCAAAATTTTTTTAAAAAATTAAAAAATAATAATAATGTGATTTTGTTCTTGTTGATATTGTTGTTGATTAACCCAAGCTAGGCTGGGCGATTTTACTGCCGAGTTTGATTAGAATCCTTAATATTTTTCCATTAATTGGCAACTCACTTGGAGAGGTGAAAACATAGATGATAGCTTTCATCTTTCAGACTCCCATATATACATCCTCGGATTACTGAATAGCCTAGCCTGGGCTTTCTTCCTTAGAGGGGACCCAGCCCAGGAAGGAGAAGCAGAATCCTTTAAGGCATTCAAAAGCCTCAGAATGTCATTTTTGCCACATTAATAAACAAGTCACAAGGGCAACCTGTATTCGAGATGCCAGAAAATAAAATCCATCTCATTTTAAAAATTCTATTGTTTATTTATTTATTTACTTATTTATTTATTTACTTATTTATATGTCTTTATTTTATTTTGAGAGACAGAGAGAGAGAGCAAGCAGCGGAGGGACAGAGAGAGAAAGACATAGAATCTGAAGCAGGCTCCAGGCTCTGAGCTATTAACACAGAGCCTGATGTGGGGCTTGAACTCACGAACTGTAAGATCATGACCTGAGTTGAAGTCGGACTCCCAACTGACTGAGCCACTCAGTTGCTCCTAGAATCCATCTCTTGATGTGAAGAACTGTATACACACATGATGATATAACGTATTGTTAGCAGCCATATTTGGGGATAATGTGCCACTTTATTTTTTTCCACTCTGTGTCTCAGCGACTCATGACAAGTTATGTAACCTATTTTGTATCTCTTTTTCTAGATCAAAAAAAATGTTAAAAAACTACTTATCTTGTGAGTGCATTATGTCTAAATTTTATTGATGTATATAACTTAAAGAAAGACCTGTCATGTTAATAATAATGATAGTAATAACAGTAATAATACATAGCCACTATTTATCATATTTTTAATATTTATTTTGAAACCTCCTCAATTTACAGGTGCTTTTTTAAATGTGTATTTATTTGAGAGAAAGGCGGAAAGGTTGCATATGCCTGTGAGATTTGGGGAGGGGCAGAGAGAGAAAATCCCAAACAGGCTCTGCTCTGTCAGCCCACACCCTGAGACGGGGCCACATCTCCCAAACTGTGAGGTCATGACCTGAGCCAAAATCAGGAGTTGGTCACTTAACCTACTGAGCCACCCAAGAACCCAAATTTATAGCAGTTTTATAAATGTTATCGTCATTGAGCTATTGGGCAACTTAACTTCCGCATTGTCAGTTATGAAGGTATTGTTTATTGTATTTGGGTACAAAGCATTGAAATAGTTCTCTAATACCCGATGTCAACTTTGAAAGTACTGTAAGAATTACTGTCTGTGCTAACAAGATTAAGCTACCACCATTCCGCAAATATTACATTTAGAATAATATTTTTAAACTCAGTGGTTGTTTGCCTTTCTCCATTGCAGACTATACACAAAGTAACTACTAGTTGTTAATTACTACTACTGTCAGCAGAAAGAGACAACAAAAGTCTCTTTTGTTGGAAGAGACATTTGTTGGAATCTCCCCCTTCAGCAGCTCTTGGCATAGATGAGATGGCATGATCATGTATATAATTTTAAAGTAATAAATCCCCTAAAATGTTTTTTTAATGATGTAAAACATGGCAACACCATTTTGCACCACACACAAAATAGAGTTAAAAAAGGAAGTCTGTGTACTATTTTTATAATATATATTTTACATATAATATAATAATCATTTTGCTGTTGTAACCCTCCATTCTGTGCCCATTTTTATTGATAAATGATTGTCAGCCACTCTAGTTCCAACCATAACCCCCCAGCAAGCCACCAGGAGCCTTATGTTATTTTATCTCTTCAATTAAAATAAAATAATTAATACTTAAAGATACATATATGTATTCTGTCTTAGAAAAATACCTAATTAATTTTTGAATATGTTCAAAATAATTGGTAACTGTTAAACTGCTAAAAATATACCAGTTCTATATTGAACAATACAAGCATTATATCTTTCAATCCCAATGGAAGATAAATGTAATAAGAATATTTTTACCCTCTTCTGACATATGAAAAAAAAATGGTTTAGAATACTTAAATATTTTTCTCAGGTCATATAACTAGATTATGACAAATTTGAGTTTTAAACCCAAGTTTAACAGACTGCAAGGCTCAAACCTTACTACTATTAAGTTTACCCATTATGCCAGATTATTTACAATAAAACATTCTCAATTCTTCCAATAAAGAGAAAATATGATAATAAAACCTCAAATATCTATTATGAATAAGTAGAGTTACTACTTATACGCCACTTTTTCTTATATGATATCAACCTCCCACCACAATAAAATTGAAAAGAAATACTTCAAGATAGAATTTAAAATAAAACACATGTAAAGTATATTTTGGTAGTAGCAGAGGTAGCAGAGAATGAAGGTCAAAGCTGAACCAATAATGACCTCTTGACTCTATTTCCAACTTGTATTTTTCACTCTAATCTACCAGTGGTCTTTACACCCCCGACAGGCGATAATTGCTTTTGCTAATTGCAATTGCTCCATCTTCAACCCTTTGGACCTCTCTGAAGCAGTTGCCAAAATTAATCCCTTCCTTCTTGGAAATCTCCTCCTCTTGAATTCAGAAATTAATGAATTCTCCAAGTTCTTTTACCTCTCTGATCATATGTTCTCGGTCCTTTTGTGTTTCCAACTCTGTATATATGACCCAAAGTACTGTCTTAAAACCTGTATTTCATTATATTTTTTAAATTAATTAATTTATTGTTTAATTTATATCCAAGTCAGTTAGCATATAGCAGAACATGATTTCAGTAGTAGATTCCTTATTATATTCGAACTGATCTTCAAGTTTTGTGGGGAATTATAATGTATTAATATTTTACATATACATTAGCTGACAACATTATGTATCATTAAAATAACATATATCTGATTACTTTCATAAATGTTGAATTAAGTCCATATATGCATCCCCAAGCAGTTAGCTTGGTTATAAGTGTCAAGTTTATTATCTTTACCTTGAAATTACTTTGGTCTCACCTAATTTGATCTCTACTACATGGGTCACTGTGAGGAAAGGAGCTGTGGCTCATTCATATATATAGCACATGTAATTCATATATAACACAGCCCAAAAAGCAGTCATTAAATGTTGCCAACTGAAAGAAAAAAGTGATTTTTTAAAAAATGTCTTTAAAAAAAGAATTTAATGAATTTGAAAATCAGTATGTTTGAAACTAAATCATGGAAACAGAATTCTAGAAAGCATTTTTATCTTCTTGTTTTCTTAAAGTATTCTATATTGGGTACTTCAACATTATCTTTTACCTTTTCTTCTCTACTCTAAATATGTTTCTCACATTCAGAAAGTCTTGATGAGCTCATATTTGGCTATAGGCTCTATTTGGCTAATTTTTAAAATATTTAAACTCCTATTAAAGATATGTTTAATCAAGCCATATTTATTCAACATTATTCAAATAATTAGCTAGCTCCATTCTATTTTTAAAATCTAAATATTCCTCTATGTTTGAGTTTTTGCTTTTCCTACAACTTGGAATTTTCTGCCTATTTAACCTCTGTCTGCATGTCTACATCTTGCTAATCCCTTCAGACAGTACTCAAATGCTGCCTTATTCTGTCTTAGAATAAGAAGCCAACATATAACAACCTGATAACATTAAATTGGTAAGAGTAAAGAATAATTACATGCAGAGCATAACAAAGAAATTATTCAAGAAATGATTGAAAAATATTATATTTTTTCACATGTGAATGAATCTTAAATATAGCCAGATAGAAGCAAATTCATTTTGTTTGGTTTGATGATAAGATTACTAAATACCTTTTAAAAAATAAATTGCAATTTTGAAATAAGAGCAGTGAAATATTTTGAAGTACTCTTTAAAAAAGTATTCTACTAGCCATTGAATATTTTATTGTACTTAATACACATAAGAGATGTTTAAAGATATTAGAACATATATTTCTATTAAGAAATACTATGAAATAATAAACATTTCTAAAGGTCTTCAGTAGTTAAGTGTAATCAAATAATTCACTGTACTGACATGCATTCTAGAAAAAAATTCCAGAGAGCTTTTCAAGCTTATAAGTTTATTCTAATGCCTTTTTTGCTAAGTGTTCACTAATTTTGAAGGTTATCAGCAGTTTAAAACACTTGAAAAAATTTAAACATGAGAATTCACAATGCAATCATGGCTACTTAAGATCTCATATAATCATACTGTCAACCACTACAACAAATACTCACTTCAGGATATTTCAATATCAGTAGCATTGGGGTAAGAATCAGTTCAATTTTCCTCTTTGAAACCAGATATAAATAACAACCCATACAAATCTAGGAGAGAAAAGATATCTCAAGTACTTCCTCTTAGATAGTCTCTTGAGCTATATTTTTCTTGGCAACCATTCAAGGGGAAAAAGTTAAAAAGGATTCTGTCTGTAAGCAAGATCCACAATCATCAGATTTATAATACATTATTAGCGATTTAGGTATGAAAAATTGTTAATGGACAGTATTTTTAAGTAAAGACATGAAACTTTCTAAAACTCATTTTTTGGATGAAGCATATTCATTTTTTTAATGTTTTTTAAAATTTATTTCTGAGAAAGAGAGAAAGAGAAAGAGACAGCATGAGCAGGGGAGGGTCAGAGAGAGGGAGATACAGAATCTGAAACAGGCTCCAGGCTCTGAGCTGGATGTCAGCACAGAGCCTGATGCGGGGCTCGAACCCACGAACCATGAGATCATGACCTGAGCAGAAGTCGGATGTGTAACCGACTGGAGCCACGCAGGCGCCCTGGATGAAAAGTATTTCTTAACATCACTTTTACAAACCAGTAATATTAGTTGTTTAGACAAAAAGTTTATAAATGAAAACATAGATTTATATCAAATAGAGTGGGACAATCTATTATAAGAGCTATACAATATTAAAAGTATACCACAAATATTTATTGAGCATCTGCCACTGGTCAGATACTGTGCTATGTGCTAAGGAAAATTTAAATTTAAATACATATATGTCAAATATATATATATAAATATCTATGGTGTGTGTGTGTATACATATATGTAAAGCATCTAAAAACATTTTGTAAATAGATTCTAAAATTACAATACTATGGTAATTTTTTTCCTATCACCCTCATCCACCTGCCTTCTGGTAAGCATCAGTTAGTTTTTTTATAGGTAAGAGTCTGTTTCTTGGTTTGTTTCTTTTTTTATTTCCTTTTTAAATTTTCACATATAAATGAAATTATATGGTATTTGTCTTTCTCTGACTGACGTATTTCCCTTAGCATTATACTGTATTGATCCATCCATGTTATTGCAAATGACAAGATTCCATTTTGTGTATACATACCACCTCTTCTTTATCCATTCATCTATCAATGGACACTCGAGCTGCTTTCTGAATTTGGCTATTGCAAATAATACTACGATAAACATAGGTATGCATATATCTTTCTGAATCTGGGTTTTCATATTCTTTGGGTAACTATCTAGTAGGAGAAATACTGGAACAAAGAGTAGTTTTAACTTTTTATGTTTTGACAGATCTCCATGCTGTCTTCCACAGTGGCTATACCAGTTTGCATTCCCACCAGCACTGCAAGAGTGTGCTTTTTTCTCTACATTCTTATTGACACTTGTTTCTTGTGTTTTGGATTTTAGCCATTCTGACAAGTATAACATGATATCTCACTGTGGTTTTGATTTGCATCTCCTGGATGATGAGTGATGTTGAGTACCTTTTCCTGTGTCTGTTGGACATATGTATGTCTTCTTTGGAGAAATTTTTGTTCATATCCTCTGCCTGTTTTTTAAATTTGATTATTTAGTTTTTTTGGTGTTGAGTTGCTTAAGTTCTTTATATATTTTAGATACTAGCCTTCTATCAGATATGTCATTTGCAAATATCTTCTTCCATGCAGTCAGTTCAGTTTTATTTTTATTGATTGTTTCCTTTGCTGTGCAAAAGTATTTTATTTAGATATAGCTTCAAAAGCTTACTTTTGCTTTTGTTTCCCTTTCCTCAGGAGATATCGAAAAAATTGTAGCTATGACCAATATCAGAGAAATTTCTGCCTTTTTCTTTCTGTTTTTATTATGGTTTCAAAGTTCACAAAATAGGTTCTTAATCCATTTTGAGTTTATTTTTGTGTATGGTGTAAGAAGGTAGTCAAGTTTCACCCTTTTTCATTTGGCTGGCCAGTTTTCCCAACACCATTTGTTGAAGAGACTGTCATTTTTCCCTTTCCATATTCTTGTCCCTTTTGTCAAAGATTAACTGACCATATAATAATGGGTTTATTTCTGGGCTCTCTATTCTATTCTGTTGATTTATGTATCTATTTTTTGTACTGTGGTAATTTGTAATACTGTGTTGGTGACCAAGGATGACCCATGACTACTTCCTTTCAAGTAAAATTATGATTGTATTGTTAATATTAGTCCCACAGCATTACACAAGCCCTATTTAGAGCAGAACCTACAAACTAACAATAAAAATAAATAAAAGTAAAAATGAGATTTTAGTAAATATTGTGGAATGCCTTGCCCTAGCGTCTCTCTTTACTTCTAGTGTATTTTCCAAATCAGTGAAATCTGAACAGGAAATATTCAAACCGTAACAAAGCAAATAAGCAACAACCAAAATAAGGAGAAATGATTTTTTCTCAGGCCCACATGGAGCTCATGCTTTAAATGTGAATTAGCCTGCCTGAATTGATCCACATGTGGAAAATGTAGGCACAGAGTGTAAAATGAGGACTTTCTTCCTGCTCCTTTTTCTAGTACTACTGATCAATCTGTAGCACAGTCAAGTTTTCAATAGCAGTGCCCTGTCCTTAACTTCTTTTAATGATCAAGATGGTTCTGCAAGTTGAGGTCTAATCCAGCAGTCAGTTATCCCATTTCTAGTCTTTTTATCAGGAGTTTGTAATAGTTCTAACAGAAACAGCTTCCTAATTCTTGAGTCTCAACTTCTGTAGTGTTTTCTTGATCTCAAAGCTATGCAGCTTATCTCATGGAGCTCAGCCCATACAGCAGTCGCCAACCCCTTCTAATAAGTTCGTATGAACCTAATTCCCAGTATGACATCGCTTGCTGATTAAAGTATTTAGGGCTGTTACAGTTTTCTCTATTTGGCCCTAACTGACATATCAACCATCCAATTAAAGAAACATGATTCTTTAAAGTGTGCAGTAATTCAAATACTGATAAGATGCATCCCCAAACCACAGTTTAACTAGTGGTTACTAAAAAAGAAGTGCAAGTAAAAAGCTTGTCTTAGATGTTCTATAATACAGTAATGCCAACCTACACAGATAAGTAATGCTGTGATTATACTAGTTTACGTTTTTATGCTCCAGGAGGACAAAAAGAGATTGCAAATGTAATAAATTTTAAAAAAAGGAAACCTTAAAAACACTCATGAATTTACTCAACCATTCATCTTTGAAGTTTGGTAAAATTAAGTATTCAAAGACAGAACATTATTTTGACAGTATCTTAAACAATCTATCTAGTGATAGATATTGATATAAACATGTCTATGTAGTCTAGTCCTCTGGCTTGAAATTCCATCAGTATGCCACATTTATAACTATAGCCTCAAACTCTCCTTCAAATGTCAGATTTTCTTATTCAAATGTCTGTTTGACATCTTCTTGAATATTTGGTAGGCATCTTAAATTTATCTAGAGCATCTATGCATCCCTGACCCGTAAGCCTCCCGTATGGTCTCTACTTCAGGAAATATTACCAACATTTGCTTCTATAGTCACCCTCCTTTACCTCTTGTCTCATTTATTCTCACCAACATCTAGCTTAGAAAAGTATATGTTGTATATATCCTAAATGTATGCACCTTTAATCATGTCTGCTGTTGTTTCTCTTACCTAAGCATCATTGTCTCTTCCTTGAATATTTCACAAGCTTCCTAAATAGCTTTTCTGCTTTTTTCTCTTGACCTCCATAAATCTAACTTCCACAAAGAAACTAGAAGGACCATCTAAAATATAAATCACATCACATCATTCTTCTGCTTAATAATCTCTTATTACTTGGAATGAAATAACACTTGGAATAAAACCCACTGTCCTTACTATGACCTAGAGGGTCCTCCTTGCTTTAATAATAAGTAAAGTTGAACATCTTTTCATATGCTTAGTTGTCATGTGTATATCTTTTTGGGTGAGGTGTTTGTTAAGATCACTTGCCTGTTTTTTAACTGGATTGTTACTGAATTTCAAAAGCCCTTGTACATTTTGGATGCAAGTCCTTCATCACACATGTGTTTTGCAAACCTTTTTTCCCACCCACTCTGCATAGTGTCTTTCACAGAACAGACATTTTTAATTTGAATAAAATACAACATATAAAGTTTTTCTTTAATGGATCAACCTTTGGTGTATCTGAAAAGTCATTATTAATCCTAATTACACAGAGCATTGTCCTGTTTTCTTCCATATTTTTATAGTTTTGCATCTTATATTTAGGATATGATCCATTTTGAGTTGCTTTTTGTCAAATTTTTAAGTTCTGTGTCTAGTTTCATTTCTTTTTGCATAAGATCATCCAATTTTTCCAACACCATGTGTTGAAAAGTCTATTCTTTCTCCATTAAATTACTTTTGTTTCTTTGACAAAATATTTTTTGATTATATTTGTGTGGATCTACTTCTGGGTTGACTATTATGTTCCATTGATTTATGTGTCTGTTCTTTTTCTTGATTCCCTGGTGTTGAAATTACCGTAGCTTTGTAGTAAATTTTGAAATAAGGTAGAGTGAGTCCTCCAATTTATTCCTCTTCAGTGTTGTGTTGGTTACTCTGGATTTTGCATTTCCAAAAAAACTTCAAAATCAGTGTGTTGACTACATATTTTTAAATGTAACATGAAATATGCATGGGGAAGTTCTTATAGATTATTATATGCAACCGTTGTTGTACATATAAAGTATTATTTTGAGACTGCTAATTTAAAATATTTAATGTCTGTAATCAACAAATGCAATGTCTTAGAAAGTGAATTCTATTTTCCCCCCTAAAATGAATTCAGAGAAAATCTCAGTTAACTGAGAAGTTCTATCACTCTTACAGCATAATTTTGATACCTTCATTGCAGTATATATTCTAGGCCATCATCAAAAATACTCTGCTACATTGCTTTCATAGTTAAAAACTATATATTTCATTAATTTTCAAATTAATTTTAGAATTTGTATTGTATCTCAGTAGTTTTCTGTTGATTCTTGGGATTTTCTATATAGACAGTCATGTCATCTACAAACAAAGAATTTTTTAATCTCTTCCTTCAAAGTATATATATCTTTCCTTTCCTTTCCTAGTTTTATTGAATTAACAGGGCTTCCAATACAACATGGAGTAGAAGTGGTGAGAGAAAACATCTTTACCTAATTCTCAATCCTGAGAAAGGGCATCTAGTTTACCACCATTAAGTATGATGTTATTTTTGAGACGCTCTTGTCAATGAAATTTTCCTAAGCAGCACCCAAACAATGCAAATCATAAAATATGTTAATAAAGCTGACTATTTTAAAGTCAAAAATATCTATTCATTGAAAGATATTAAATGAGAGTTAAAGACAGAGAAAAGAAGATAACTGTAAAACATACCCAAAATATATAAAATTTTACTTTAAGCCAATAAGAAAAAGAATATGTGATAGAAAAATGTTCAACAGACCTGAACAGAAACTTCACAAGAGGTTATTCAAATAACCAATAAACACGTGAAGAATTCTCAAACTTGTTAGTCAACAGGAAAATGCAGATTAAAACCACAATAAAACTCAAACTGTCATCTTGTTTAGACATCGTTTTTATAGGCAGCCTTGCTTGACCCATTCTAGACCACGTCACTATCATATTTTATATACTTCCTATGAATAATACATTACCCTTTTATTCTTGTTTTTAATTTATGATAAAAATGAAAATATATTCCGTCCTTATTCTTCTATATCTGAAGCTTAGCATTTTGCTAGACGTACACTAGTTCTGTAAATCAACAACTGCATGAATAAGGAATACAAATAGCAGCGCTGATGCCCAACTCTTAAAATTCAACTGCTTTAAAAGATTTAGATTGTGGAGCGCCTGGGTGGCTTAGTCAGTTAAGCATCCGACTTTCACTTAGGTCATGATCTCGCGGTTCGTGGGTTCGAGCCCAGCATCAGGCTCTGTGCTGACTGCCAGCTCAGAGCCTGGAGCCTGTTTTAGTCAGTGACTCCCTCTCTCTCTGACCCTCCCCTGCTCACGCTCTCTCTCTCTCTCTCCTAGAAATAAATAAAACATTAAAAAAAAAGATTTAGATTGTATAATCTATATATATATAACAGCAATATGGTTTATTACCCATTTCAATATGTTCTCAGAACATAGGGTAAAATATATTTTTTCTTTTTTACAAATAGTTTATTGTCAAGTTGCTTTCCATATAACACCTAGTGCTCATCCCAACAAGTGCCCTCCCCCATGCCCATCACCCCCCTTCCCCTCTCCCCCACCCTCATTAGCCCTCAGTTTGTTCTCAGCATTCAAGAGTCTCNCAGGTATTTTGTTTTCTTGTGCAATTGTGAATGGGTTCAGCTTCTTGATTTCTCTTTCTGTTGCTTCATTATAGGTGTATAAAAATGCACCTGATTTCTGTACATTGATTTTGTACCATAGGGTAAAATATTTTAGATATTTTGTAGAGCTGGGGAGAATTATCATTTTCTCAACTGAAAATATATTTAAAACTCTTATTTTATCACTAAACATATTAGGCCAGATATTCTTGGAATATTTAAATGTACATTATTAGTTTTTGGTATGAAATATTTGTATTTCTTTTATTCTCAAAAGAAGTTCAAGGTTATGAAAATGTTTTTAAAATGCACCATTTTGTTTGTAAAATGTTATAGGGCAAGATATACTGATATTAAGCAAAACTGTTTTAAAGAATTGGTAAATTCTTGGGGGAAAATGTCAAAAGTACAAACTTCAATAAATAAACATTTCCCCAGTAGTTGGCAATTCACAATATGGTTCTTAAGTCTACTTTTTTTATAGTCTAAAGATTAAGGAGTGAGATACTGAATTATATTTGAAGAAAATATTAAATGAAAGAAAATACAACATAAATTTTCAATACTTGAATATTTAAATGCTAAAAAATCAGTTTTACTTATACCTGTCAAGTAAAAATATCATGTGGACCCAAAGAATATTCTTTTCTCAATATGTGTTTACATTATAGGGTACCGTTTTTATCTCAATCTTCCGTTAATCAAAAAGGCATTAATTTGCCAATTCATTTACTTCTTCGGAGGTTACTATGTTTTGAATGTCATTTGATTCTGCCACTTTTCTCCATTACTCAGTCTGAGGTAGCTAGAAAATCCTGTTTAAATGACTTTATCTTCACCATTCAGTTAAAATTATGGACTTAGAGTAAATGTTCCCATATGTTGTTGCTGGCTTCAATGTTCTTTGATTCTGTGAGCCTATAATCTGGTTATTCATTTGCATAACATCACAAAACACATGCGCACACATGCACCTTGAAAATACCAGAAAAATGTTGAAATGCTTTTTTCCCCTCGCACTTGTGATATACTTCCTTTGCTGGCTTCATATTTTTCAACATATCTGCTTTTTGTGTGGCTATAAGGGAGACTTACATAGCTGTGATAAATCAAAAAATGTCATATGTGAGTTAATGGAAAGAATCTTGATGAGATTTTTTAAAAAGCACTATTAAAAGCTTAATCTAAGCAAGAGGATTTATAAACTATGTACTGAGTATCTCATAGAATCAAAAGAACTGAAATCAAAGCATTAAGAAAGACAGAGAAGCCTGAGAAGGAGTGTTGCTTAGGGATCTCTTCATTTGGGTTTCCTTTTCTTTGTGGGTAGTTTCATTTGCCTTCACCAGTTTTCTTCTCAATGTACACACATCATCACTCATGTGCATACTTAACAAATAGAAATAGGACAGCTCTTTTCTAATAACAGTTTTAACCATGTAAGAGAAAGATTCTAATTTCTTAACTTTGATTTTCTTTTTATCTATTAGTAGAGAAAAGAGGTGAGATTTATCCAACTTTCATTATGCCTCTGTCTGCAGGTACAGAGTCTGTGACAAACAGAAGGAAGTCATTGGGAAGACCAAACAATAAACATCGACAGCTGATTAAATATAAGAATACTAAATGTTGACTCCTCATCTTCCTATGTAGGTAAAATCACAAATTCTCATGTTTAGAAAAGTGAGATTTAAAAACGTGTGCATGTGCGCATGTGTATGTATTATTTAAAACACATTATGTAATGTTAAATTTAGCAATAGATCCCCTGACTTGGTCTGCCCTCTTCATGCATGAAAACTTTTATAGCACAAGATTAGCTCTTCTTAATGGAGGCTATTTTCATTGTTGAGCATCTCACATATCGTTCTGTAATTTCAGAGATAAAAAAACATCACGTAATTCAGTCATCTACATTTCCTACATTATAAATTTTATAATAATGTTGTCCAAGGTCGAATGGATCAAGAAGATGTCATTTATCTATATGATGGAATACTACATGGCAATGAGAAAGAATGAATTCTGGCCATGTGTAGCAACATGGATGGACCTTGAGGGTGTTATGCTGAGCGAAATACATCAGGCAGAGAAGGACAAGTATCATATGTTTGCACGTATAAGATAATTAGGAGGAACTTAACGGAGGACCATGGGGGAGAAGAAGGGGGGAAATAGTGGGGCAGAGGGAGAGAGGCAAACCATGAGAGTCTCTTGAATGCTGACATAAACTGAGGACTGATGGATGTGGGGGGAAAGGGGGGATGGGCATGGAAGAAGGCACTTGTGGGGATGAGCACTGGGTGTTATATGGAAACCAATTTGACAATAAACTATTTTTTTTAAAAAAAAGAATGTTGTCTAAGGTGATTCTTAGGTTGAGCATGCCCCATAAAATATTGACTGTTAATACATATAACTATGGGTGTTCTAGTACATTTATCATTTTATTACTTGTACTCAACAAACATGACTACCACGTACTTATTATCTTCTTAAATTTATATTTTCAAACTTTTCAAAGTATTACTTATTTTTAGCAGTATTTATCTATTCATTTTACTTCAATTCCATTTCGTGTTTGACTTTTGTATAGAAAAACATTTTCCCCTCAATATTACCTAAAATTAACCATCATTCAAAATTCAAAACCATCAAATATTGCCACATTGTTTATCAATTCTAACGAAATAATGCTCATATTCTCTGGCTTCATACAATGTTCTCTTAGAGCCTATTTTTTCTATTTACCCCATGGCATTTTTATTCTTTACTTTGTATTAAATTTATTGTGTTCTTGCCTTATATCTCGTGCCAACTTGATATAACTTACAAGTATATGTT